>NW_025335325.1:568219-651020 GCF_004798865.1 Varanus komodoensis
TTAGTAAGCTGTCTAGACTTGGCATAGCTTTCCTCCCCAGGAGCAAGTGTCTTTTAATTTCTTGGCTGCAGTCCCCATCTGCGGTGATCTTGGAGCCCAAGAAATAAAATCTGTCACTACCTCCATTTCTTCCCCATCTTTTTGCCAGAAAGTGAGAGGACCGGATGTCAAGATCTTAGTTTTCCTAATGTTGAGTTTTAAGCCAACTTTTGTGTTCTCCTCCTTCACCTGCATCAAGAGGCCCTTTGGTTCCTCTTCACTTTCTGCCATGAGAGTGGTATCATCTGCATATGTGAGGTTGCTGATTTTTCTCCCAGCAACCTTAATTCCAACTGGTGATTCATCTATCCCCACCTTTCTCATGAAGTGCTCTACATATAAGTTAGATAGGCAGGGGGACAGTATACAGCCTTGCCAAACTCCTTTCTCAATTTGGAACCGATCAGTGGTTCTGTGCCCAGTTCTCACTGTTGCTTCTTGACCCGCATATAGGTTTCTCAAGAGACAAATAAGATGGTCTGGTACTCCCATCTCTTTAAGAACTTGCCACAATTTGTTGTGATCCTCACAATCAAAGGCTTTAGCATAGTCAATGAAGCAGAAGTAGGTGTTTTTCTGGAACTCCCTAGCTTTCTCCATGATCCAGCATATGTTGGCAATTTGATCTCTAGTTCCTCTCCCTCTCCGAAATCCTGCCTGTACTTCTGGTAGTTCTTGGTCCACATACTGCTGGAGCCTAGCTTCTAGGATTTTGAGCATCACTTTGCTAGCACGTGAAATGAGTGCAGTGGTGTGATAGTTCGAACTTTCTTTGGCATTGCCCTTCTTTGGGATCGGAATGTAAACTGACCTTTTCCAATCCTGTGGCCACTGTTGAGTTTTCCAAATTTGCTGGCATATTGAGTGTAGCACTTTTACTGCATCTTCCTTTAAGGTTTTGAATAGCTCAGCTGGAATACTGTCACCTCCACTGGCTTTGTTGTTGCTCAGACTTCCTAAGGTCCATTTGACTTCACATTCCAGAATGTCTGGCTCGAGGTCAGTGACCACCCCATCGTGGTTATCAGGGACGTTAAGCTCTTTCTTGTCTAGTTCCTCTGTGTAATCTTGCCACCTCTTCTTAATCTCTTCTGCCTCTGTTAGGTCCCTGCCATTTTGGTCCTTTATCATGCCCATCTTTGCTTGCTTGCTCATATCTCCAGTTTTCTTGCAGAGATCTCTGGTCCTCCCTATTCTATTGTTTTCTTCTATTTCTTTGCACTGTTCATTTAAGAAGGCATTCTTATCTCTTCTAGCTATTCTCTGGAATTCTGCATTCACTTGTTTGTATCTTTCTCCTTCTCTCTTGCCTTTCGCTTCCCTTCTTTCCTCAGCTATTTGTAAAGCTTCCTCAGACAGCCATTTTGCTTTCTTGCATTTCTTTTTCTTTGGGATGGCTTTACTTGCTGCCTCTTGTACAATGTTGCGAACCTCCGTCCACAGTTCTTCACGCACTCAGTCTATCAGATCTAATTCCTTAAATCTATTTGTCACCTCTACTGTATATTCATCAGGGATATGATTTAGGTCATACCTGAGTGGCCTAGTGCTTTTCCCTACTTTCTTCAATTTAAGCCTAAATTTTCTAACCAGAAGCTCATGATCTGAGCCACAGTCAGCTCCTGGTCTAGTTTTTACTGACTGTTTAGAGCTTCTCCATCTGTGGCTGCAGAGCACATAGTCAATCTGATTTCTGTGTTGACCGTCTGGTGATGTCCATGAGTAGAGTCGTCTCTTGGGTTGTTGGAAGAGTGTTTGCTATGATCATCGTAGTCTCTTGATTAATTCTACCAGCCTGTGCCCTGCTTCATTTTGTACTCCAAGGCCAAACGTGTCTGTTATTCCGGTTATCTTTTGGCTTCCTACTTTAGCATTCCAATTCCCCATGATGATAAGGACATCATTTTTGGGTGTTAATTCTAGAAGGTGTTGTAGGCCTTCATAGAACTGGTCAACTTCAGCCTCTTCAGCACCAGTGGTTGGGGCACAGACTTGGACTCCTGTGATGCTGAATGGTTTGCCTTGGATTCGAACTGAGATCATTCTGTCATTTTGGAGATTGTATCCCAGTACTGCTTTTCCTACTCTTTTATTGAGTATGATCCATTTCTTCTGAGGGATTCTTGCCCGCAGTAGTATACCTGATCGTCCTCTGAATTAAATTCACTCATTGCTGTCCATTTTAGTTCACTGATTCCTAAGATGTCGATGTTCATTCTTGTCATCTCATGTTTGATCACGTCCAGCTTACCTTGATTCATAGATCTTACATTCCAGGTGGCTATGGAGTATAGATCTTTGCAGCATCGGACTCTCCTTTCACCACCAGATGCATCCGCAACTGCGTGTCCTTTCGGCTTTGACCCAATCGCTTCACTCTTCCTGGCGCTACTAGTACTAGCCCTCTGCTCTTCCCCAGTAGCACATTGGACACCTTCCGACCTGAGGGGCTCATCTTCCGGCGTCGTACCGTTTTGCCCTTTGGTTCTGTCCATGGGGTTTTCATGGCAAGGGTACTGGAGTGGGTTGCCATTTCCTTCTCCAGTGGATCACGTTTTGTCAGAGCTCTCTGCTATGACCTGTCCATCTTGGGTGGCCCTGCACGGCAGAGCTCATAGCTTCATTGAGCTTCGCAAGCCCCTTCGCCACGACAAGGCAGTGATCCATGAAGGAGCAGCTTACTATAGCCCAGTTTAAATGCTCTTCTCAGAACTATGAGGACTAGAGGGTGGCTTGCTTCATTTACAGCTCTGGCAGAGCCCATATTTACAGGTGATCAATTCCAGAGTCAGTTTCTGTCTCTATGCAGGGCTGGGAACGAGCTCCCTTCTGTTCACTGTCTCTGGACAGACAGTGTTAAACCTAGAAAGGCTTGTCTCAGTAACAAGCACTTTCCTGTATTCCTATTTAAATTCGCCCTTTGTTCAGAGAGCAGATCTTTTTCCTCCTGAGCGTCATGTTCCATTTCCGAATGGCTTTTGTGGAGGCTGCAATTCCTTGGTCAGGGTTCAGGTCCTGCATGCAAAAGGGGTGGAACTAAACACCCCTGCTCCAAAATACCTGTGGCTGGTTTTAGCTTAATGCATGTACCTTTGGCCACTGAGCCTTGAAAGAAGCAGCCTGAAGGTTTAGAATGGGGGAGGGGGAAGTGCTGCAAAAGCAGGAACACCCCCAGGGGTGGGCAGCTGGAGGAAGGAGGAGGGCCAGGGAAAGGGGATTTTCTGGGGGTGACTGTGGGCAGATTTGGGCGCCCTGTCAGATCACCCAGGAATTCTTCACCCTGTTTTTTGAGCATGCTGAATGCCCCGGCTCAGCACCTGGCACTTTTCCAGATTGGGCTAGGAAGGGCCCCTGCCCAGGTCCTGGAGAGTTGCTGGCCAGCCAGGCAGGAAAGAGCAAGCCTGAGAGCTGGGCCTTTGGGGTCTTTTCTTGCTTAGCAAGACCCACTGCTGCCTGTGTGCCTTCTATGTTGATCCTCTGCTCCTTGTCCGGGTTGAACTGCTTGGAGGAAATTTCTGGAATTCCTCGCCCTTCAGCTGTCCTCGCTCATGCGCTGCGGCAGGTGGGGGCGGGCGGGGAGTGGTTCCCGCGATCCGCAGAGAACACATGAGGTGGAGGGGGTTGGGACTGCACGGGAGGATTTTAGTCCCTGCTGGAGAATTGGAAGGAGGGGCTGGGCACGGAGCATGAGGGAGGTTCATCCAATGGCACGAGAGGAACTTGAATTTGTGAGCTGGTGGCTGGCAAAATGGACGGGATGGCAGATCCAGGAAGGGGCACATGCATGGGACTCCATCCTGCTAGTGGTTAACTTATGGGGCTCCCTCCCCAAGCCACAGACCAGCCTTGAACTACAACTCCCAGGATTCCGCCAACCAGCTGGACCAGGTGCCTGGAGTTACAGCCCAAGACAACTGGAGGGAAACCTGGTTGGGGGCAGCTGATCTTGATTCCTTCATTAATCGCATTTTCTAGAAAAGCCAGTTCACTTCCTGGCGGGAGCCCTCCAGATCCTTCTTGGAGGGTAATGCACCCTATGTAATGCATCAAGGCAGTGGCTTTTGTTTGTTCCTCAATGTCTGCTAATTCTGAGGCAAGCCATATCTGAGCTAGGAGTTTCCAGTTCTTTATTTATTTCAGGCATTTTTATCCCACTGCTTAGTGTACTTCTTCAAAGGCTCCTCAAATAGCTTGCAATAAATTGGGGTTACCACAGTCGCTGCCTTCAAGTTTGATTAAAAAAAAACAACAGAAGTAAAAGGAGAGGGTGAAGGAAGAGGAAATAGGAAGCTGCCTTTCAGCTGGGCTGCTAGAATGGCCCCGTTTGCCCTCTCATCTCCCTCCAGTACAGGCTGCTGCTGCAGGAAGGATCCTTCACATCTTCCCTCAGTGCTAGCCAGACAGAGTGTCCCAGTTGCAAGCGAGTCTGCCTCTGAATACCAGGAGAAAATCAGATCCACGGTGGGCCAGTGCGTAGCCAGAGAATCGCTCCTTGGAAGACAGGCAGAGCTGGGATTACACCAAAACTGCACCAGGCTGCCAGTGGGGAGGCCGGCTTCCCCAGCCCCGTCCGTCCGGCTCTCCCTTCCACGGGACTGGCCAGCACCTCCCCTCGCAGTGCAGGCCTCAAGTGCCGCTTACTTGTCCCTGGTGGCCCTTCTCGAGTGTTAGGCCAGTCCATTTTGAGGCTGAGCCTTGGAGCCTGATCCTGCAGGTCATCTCGATGCTTTTCTTGTCCGAGTGCCCTTCTGAAGACTCTGCCCCCAAACTTGGCCTGTATGTGCCTTCCTGCCATCCATAGATGGCATAGTAAACCAATGGCAGAGCATGCAACTAACAGGGGTAGTTCTTAAATCTTATTTTATTTCATATATGCTTTTCCCTTACAACACCTCCAGATATTTTGGATTGTGGTTCCCATCAGCCTAATCACAAAGTAAGATTCTAGTGCACATGCTTCTGAGTAATAGGCTGATTTAAAAAGGAATGTAGGATGCTAAGTAAGCCTGTGCCCTGTACAACATTTCATTTCATTTATTTTTCTTATCTTTGGGCAGGTCGAACCGGGACTGCCAAATTGACCAGCACCATCGCAATCAATGCCAATACTGTCGCTTGAAGAAGTGCTTTTGTGTTGGGATGAGGAAAGAAGGTAAACTTTGCAGGGAAGTGTGTGTCAGGGCAGAGTGAAATGGGACTAAAAGGCCAAAAGTAGTTCCCAAATCCAGTGTGAAAGCTGCTGGAAGAGTAGCCATTCTTGTTTACCATGGTTAAAAAAATGGAGTGCCTTTGCTTCCTCATAGGCACATGAAATGCAGCCTGCCTGGCCATTTTCATCCACAAGCATCTGTCTCTTGGCAGCTGGGAAGAGTAAGATGCTCATAATCACGAGTCGCCTGGAAATTGCTGTCTGTGACATTCCTGTGCAAAATTCAAATGTGTTTGCACCATGGCGTGCTAACCAGAAGCGTAGCAGATCACAGGGGGTGAGAGAGGGGCCAGGTCTAGATTGCATCCCCAGTGAATGAAATCAAATTTTGTTTTATGGAGGTTAACCCCAGCAGTAGTGAGGGAAAGCCCCAATCCCCATTGAGTCACCAGTTAATGAAATCAAATGTTGCTTTTCCAGCTTCTGCTTCACCAGTAGTGAGAGAGACCCAGCGGATGAACTACTTCTAAATGTTGCCAAGCCCCTCTCATTCAGCAGCTTCATTCTGGAGAGTCCCTGTGAAGAATGACAGCTGTCAGGCTGGGGAAAGTGTGGATCAGACCCTGGTGTATCCACGCCAGACTTTCTTTAGATTGCCTTTCGTAAAAGCTGTCCTAAGGCATGTTGCAGAGCTGACTGTGTCCTTTGCAGGGCTGACTGCTGAATGCAGCAGGAATATTAAATATTTCAATCTGCTTGTTTGTTGCTTTCCTCCACCCGGTATCCATAATCTCATGTGGCATCTTTGCACCCCCACCCCCTTATCTGTGCTGACTCAGGCACAAGGCTCTTGCACAGTTGGTCCACAGCATTTTTTTGTCCTTGGGCCAGGGGGCAGATAGATATATTTTGTCAAGGTCAGTGTAGGTTCTTTTCAGGCCTGGCTGGGTGCTGGCCACTGCATGGGATAAAAGGTTGGCGTACTTCCCCTGGCCGAAGGACTGAAGCCAAAGTAAGACAGACAGGACAAAAGAGGAAATGGATTATGAAAGGGATTAAGACAGCATTAACAATTTGCTGATTGGGTGGTCGTGGAACGATTCGGTGGAATGAAGGTGGCTGGGAGATCGAAGGAGATGGAACCTGAGTGGTGACTGGAAAATTGGGATAGAGCTCATCCCACAGGGGCAACAACCTCTGGACCTTTTGGCCAGTGGTCCCATCAGCTCTGTGCAGCATGGCCATTGATTGGGGATGATGGGGCCTGTAGGCCCTATCTAGAAGGTACTCTGTTGCCTATCCAGGTGTGTTGCAGTGGCTTCTCTGTTGAGACTTTGGGGTTGGCATGATGGTGAGCTGGGGTTAAGGTCTGGCCCTTGGCTCTAGTTGAGAAGCATGACTTGCAAACCATGGATTGTTCCTCTTGCCAGGCACTTGATTCCGTGCCACATTTTGCCCCACAAAGGCTCTTAGAGCTTCACTGGCCTTGGGTTTGCAGTCTGAAAGACGTGATGCAGAAGCAGCATGGATGGGGAGGGAAGAAGGGAACCCGCAGGTGGCAGCTCTCAGCTTTGGAATTTTCCAGGGTGATTTTTTTTTTTTTTGCTGGGGCAGGGTGAGGGCAAGCTTCTCTGGCCAGTGTTTGGGGTCAGGTTGGCCTCTGAGCAGCCCTTGCTTCACTGTGGAATAGAAGGTGATCCTGCTTCCCACTGCCAGCCATTCCTGGGACTGCATTTTATGGCAAGGTCAGCACTTGCTGACCTTTCTTGCCACAAAAACTTGCTCCTTTCAAAGAGAGGTGCCCTTTGGTTCGTTTGGACTTGCGGTGTTGGTGCATCCTAGAACAACAGCTGCTGGGCAATTTGCCTTGTGAATGATCAAGGCCATTCTGCATGTGGCTTGTCTTGCTGCTTCTGGGCCATTTCCGGGGAATTGGATTGCAGAAAAGAACTAGACGCAGATGCTTCTTTTAGGAATCTTGTCCAGCAGCCCCCTTCTAACTGTCTTGCAAAAAGTAATGCTCCTGTGCTCAGGGCAGTTTTACCTCTGAGGACCAAACAGCTGAGAAATGCTGCATAGCGTAGGGCCAGGTCTGCACTGGGGTGCCTTCCCTGCACAGACAGGGTCTGGGGCTGATGGCCAGTGGAGCATGCCAAGTGGTGCGAGCGGCAGGCTGCATCCTCAAGATATCTGGCAGGGAACCCAGCAAGGCTGAAGCCAAGCCCAGAGGGACTGGTAAAACAGGTGGTGTTTGTGTGGGAGGGCAGGGAGAGAAATGCCTCAAGGGCTTGAGACCTTGCATGACTACTCAGGAGCGATAAAGGTTGCCAGTGGAAAACAAGAAGCTTAGAATTGTGCCCATTGTTTGAGTTGTTGGTGAGCTTCCCTGCCTCTGGAAGTTTCTTTCTGCCACCCAACTGGAACATCCAAGTCTCAAGAATGCCCAGTCCAGAATTCTGGGTGAATTATTGAAAAAGCCTTTGAGAGCCTTAATCAGCTCAGATGAAAGGTTTGTCTTCCCCCAGTGCCCTGCTTCCAGTGTTGGGCAACTCAAAAACAAGGTACCAGCATGGAGGGCTCTCCACCCGTCAACCTCAGCAGCACCTGTTCAGAGTAACAGCGCTTGTTAATGCAGAGGCTCCGTTTTGAGCTAATTGCCCCTGGGACAATCTCTCTCCAGGCTACGTCAGTCAGAAGCTACATCAGTCTTTCTTTAGCCCCCAGAAGTTGCCTTAAATCCAGTCTCCTGTACTGCATCACAAATACCTGCTGCCCAGAATCTGCTCATGCGGGCATTCTGCTTCTGGCCTTGGACACTTCCCCTCGCTTTGGTCTGATCCAGCAGGACCCTCTTCACTTGGTGTGATTATGAGGCCAGTTTATATCAGAGTGAAGGGTCTCTCAGCACTCAGAACCCCCAAATGGAGCTTCCATCTCCAAGAATAGTCTGTCCCAGTGAACGATCAGCAGGCAAGCTGGTGGGGGTGCCTTCATGTCCTCCTTGGGCACTTCCCTTAAAGGCCTGGGGAGACAAGATGCTGGGCCACATCCTCCCTCATTTTTGGGGTTCAAACCAGCCCTCCCCCATGCTGAAATGTTCCTGAACGGTCAATCCAGGCTCCTCTGGAAGTCCCGCTTTTTGGAGCGCTTCCGTTGCGTGGAGCCCATAGTGTCTCTGCGTGATTTATGGCCCCAGTTTCTGGCATGGGATGGCAGTGCCTCCATAGAGGGGGAGGGGCAGTGGGGATGAATTCTGGGCAACTTGGCATGTGTTGCCCTTCCTCCTCCGTCCGCAACCCCCACGCCCAGGGACACTCCAACAAAGGCTGCCCTTTCTCTTTCTGCAAACCCAGGTCTCTGCTGGCCACCTCTGGGGAGTCCTCCGAAGAACCGAGGGGCTGCATCATGCACAGGGGCGGAGAGCACAGTGCTTGCGGCTGCTGGTGAGCAGCTAAATGGTTCCTCAATGTCTAGGAGCACACAACCTTGGAATGATAATTTGCAGGAGTTTTACACTGCCCCCCACCCCACACTAAAATGTTTCCAGAGTGGCTACATGGATCATTACTGAGACTGTCCCTACCCTTCTGCTTATAGTGCAAGAGTCACAGCACAAAAGGTGATGTGATGGGGAGGGAGGAGGAAAAAAGAGCAGCCCTTGGGCACTTGCTCATTGTTTCACAGGGGTTCTGTCTGGCAGGAAAGGGTGAGAATGAGCTGCCTGTGTCTTTTCTCTCCTCTGGCTGAGGAATGGGGCCAGGCTTGTCTCCTCATGCCTACTGCATTCTTCTTGGGAAGTACATGGGTTCACCCCCACCCCCAAGTCCTACATCCTTTGCTCAGTGCATGAGTATGAGACCTGGGGGGCAGGGGAGGCCGTCCTCTTCTGCTTGCAGCTTCTTCCTAATCAGAATCCAGGCTTGACTGTGAACTTCAGGGCAGAAGGACCTGCTTGACTGCTCTTGTACTCGCTTGGACTTCTTAGGGGTCCTCACACTGCTCCACGGGATCTATTTTGTCAGCAAGGCACCTGCCCTTCGGGACGGAGCCAGGTAGCCATTCCAGATGCTAGCCCTTCAGTCAAAGCAATGCCTGGGGTGGTGGTGGTGGGGCGAGCTGAGGGGCTAATCCAGCCTTCCCCAGCATGAAGTCCTGCAGACAGGTTGGACTGCAAGTGCCACACTCTGCTTGCTAACTGGTTCCCAGCACACCTGGGAGTGCCCAGGGTGGAAAAGGCAGCACTAAAACCATGCCATTATGTTTTATTTTATCTCTCCAGTTCAAGCTGAAGTTTAGCGAAACCCTCAGGGCCTTCGTTTGGCCCTCTATCGTGTTAGGTTTGCTGGAGGGCCGAGAGAGAGAGAATCATGCCCCCATCCTTTTCCTAAACTGATGCTCTTCTGCAGTGCCCCTAAAATGGTTGGGATTATGGGATTTGTGGCCTGGCACATCCCAGACTGGGGAGGACCGTGCCAGCTCAACAGAACTCAATCACCACACATGTGTTTTGTCCTTCCAGCTGTCCAGAGGGGTCGAATCCCGCCCACCCACGCAAGCGCCAGCCCCAATGCCGCCCCTGGCGGGGAATACTACAACGGGCAGCCAGTCTCAGAACTGATCTCCCAGCTCCTCCGGGCTGAGCCGTACCCCGCCGCCCGCTTCAGCTCGCAGTACGCCCAGCAGGGCAGCGTGATGGGCATCGACAACATCTGCGAGCTGGCGGCCCGCCTGCTCTTCAGCACGGTGGAGTGGGCCCGCAGCATCCCCTTCTTCCCCGACCTGCCCGTCTCGGACCAGGTGGCCCTGCTGCGCCTCAGCTGGAGCGAGCTCTTCGTCCTCAACGCCGCCCAGTCCGCGCTGCCCCTGCACATGGCTCCGCTGCTGGCGGCCGCCGGCTTCCACGCCGCCCCCATGTCTGCCGACCGGGTGGTCTCCTTCATGGACCAGATCCGCATCTTCCAGGACCAGGTGGAGAAGCTCAATCGGCTGCAGGTGGACTCTGCGGAATACAGCTGCCTCAAAGCCGTTGCACTCTTCACGCCAGGTGGGGACTCTGCAGTGGCACATCACGGGGTGGGCCATCATGGGGAGGCTGCTCTGGGCCAGTGGGGGGTCACCGGGGCCCTGTTGCTAGCCTGAGTTTCTTTGCTGCCTAGGAGCTGAAGCTCTCTGGGCAGCAGTTGAAAAATGCAATGCAAGGTATAAACAGGAGAAAAAACACCCTAAATTTCACTAGGGATTTAAACCCAAATTTTAATAAGCTGAACAGCTGAGACTGCTTCATCTAGTTCAGCCAGCTAAAAGCAGCTGCCTATCCCCAACCCCGATAGTATTCAGAGCTCTGAAGTGCCTTGGCATGGAAGGCAGTCTTAGCCTGGTGCCAAAAGGGTAGCAGAATTGGCATCAGGTGGGCCTCAGTGGGTTGCTGGTTCCATAATTAGGGGGCTACCCCGGAGGAGGCCCTGTTCCTCCATGTTGTCCCCTGCTGAGCCTCCCCTGGAGGTGGTATCTAGAAGAAGGCCTCAGATGTTCAGCACAGCGTCCAGGTGGCCCACGGTCAGGCAGGTGCTCCATCACATGGTGCAGACCCAGGCTTTGTGGGGCTTATGGGTTAGCATCAGCCCCTTGATCCCGCCTTGGAAGCGTATGGACAGCCAGCCCAAGTGGACCAGGCCTAGCGCTGCTTCTGTGTTTGGCCCTTCTGGCCCCAGGTATCCGTCCGGCTGCTGCGTTTTGCACAGACTGCAGCTTCCAAGCCCTTGAGCCAGAGGTGACTTCTTGCGGGCCAGTCTGGCTGCAGGCTTTGTGTGTCAAAGGAAGTGTGCTTCCAGAAGTCTGGCTTGGCTTGCCTTGGCTTCTGGGAAAGGTCTTGGTTCTGGACCCTTCTGGGTTTCCCCCTTCTCCTTTTTTAAACTCTAGAATGTGTACATTCTGGCTTGGATCCAGGATCTGCCTTCCAGGATAGTTTGGGACTTTTCATGAGAGGATGGGACTTTCTGACCAATTCTGGGAGAGTCCCCCTCCTGCCCACACTGTGGATCACCCCACTCAGCCCTGGCTTCTTGCTGCTCATCACATTTTTAGAAGGCTACAGTGGCTTCTTGGGTGCGTGGGAACGCTGTTTATCGAATGCAGATCTAGGTCTGGCCCTTGACATGCCAACTCAGAAGGTTTTTCTCTGTTCCAAAATCCTCCTTTTTTGTGGTGACGTCTCCTGCCAGAAGACAAAATGAATGGTACCAAGGCAGACCAAGAATGTGGCATGGGAAACTGGCAGTATGACGGAACTGTGGGGATTTCATCACTCCTTTTGCTCTGCACGGGGTTTTGGCACACGCAGTTCTGCATTTACTGATTTTGTATGGCTGGGCAGAAGGGCTAGTAGAGGAAACGCTTTGAATTGGAGTTAGGGAAAGCTGTTGTCAGACCTCAGTTCCCAACATGGCCAGTGGTCAGGGATGGTGGAAAGCTTTGGAGGCCTGTAGATTCACCTTCCCTATCGTGAACAAATGGCTGAATTGCCCCTCCACCCCTTCCCTTGGTGCCCCCAGCTGATCCCTGCAAAATAATGACCTCAAGGTTCTTGACCTCTTGCGGTGTTGGCGGTCAAGAAGGATGTGATCATGCAACTCAGCTCCTGCAAAGAGCCATCTTTTGGTTTGGGGCAAATCTGGTGTCTCTTGTGAACAGTGCCTGGGACCAGAGGGGACAGCTCTTGAACATCCCTCATCTGGGCTGAAAGTGCCTCTCTGCTGTTTCATGGAAATGGTTGTGCTCAGCCCTGACCCCAACCCCAACCCTGACCGCGTCTCACGTGGGGGCAGCTTCTCTGAAGTGGGGTGCTTGCTGGAAGCACCACCTTGTGTCTGGATGGAGTGTCTGCATGCTTGTGGGGAGCTTCACAAACCCCCAAGAACCCCTGTCAGATCTTAACCTAGATGGGCCAGTGCCCTGCCAGCTGCCTATGTTTTTGCTTAACCATGAGGACTGGAGTCTTTGTTTGTGGAGGAAGGGCTGCAATTCAGCAGTACAGCCCTACTTTATAGGCAGAAGTTCCCAGGTTTGATCCCTTCCAGGTTGGTCTGGGAAAGACCAGCCTGACCAAAGTCCCAAAGTGCAGCTCCTGATCTGTGGGAGAAGTCTGCGTCTGATCGCCAGCTCACGGGTGGGGGAGCAACGCGGAGGAGCATCTCTTACTGGAGGTAGTGCCTGGATCCCCTGCAAGGGGCAGAGCTCCGATCCCTGTGTGCTGCTTTCTCTCCTCAAGAAAGGCCTGCAACCCAGAGAACGGCTGCGGGCTCCAGGGGTCACCTTGGGGTGCTCACAGGCTGGGTTCTGCACTCCTGAGGCAGTCCATGCACCTCACCTGAAAAGTCTCTCCCTCCCCCCCCCTGTGCCTGCAGATGCCTGCGGCCTCTCGGACCCTGCCCACGTGGAGAGCCTGCAGGAGAAGGCGCAGGTGGCGCTGACAGAGTACGTCCGCTCGCAGTACCCCTCCCAGCCGCAGCGCTTTGGCAGACTGTTGCTCCGCCTGCCGGCTCTTCGGGCCGTCCCAGCTGCGCTCATCTCCCAGCTCTTCTTCATGCGGCTGGTGGGCAAGACGCCCATCGAGACGCTCATCAGGGACATGCTGCTCTCCGGAAGCACCTTCAACTGGCCGTATGGATCCGGGCCATGAGGAGGACTCCTTCCAGGGCTGTGTTTCGCAGCGGCCACACCGACAGCCCGGATGTTGCGCTTCCCACACTGAACTCGTGCAATGTTTGATTTTATGCCCCTCAACCCTGGGGGTGGCAGGCAAGAAACCCAAGCAGATGCCCCCTCTGCAGCGAGAAGAGATGTCCCCTCAGCGCTGAATGATGGACTAGATGTGGGAAGGGTTCGGTTTGGGCATCTCCCCCTCCTCTCTCCAGCAGGCAGAGGAGAAGGAAACATCACCTCAAGTTCCTCTGTTGTCTCGTCCCAGTTCAAATGCCTTCTTCACACCACATTTCGCAGGTCAGTGGAGGCCTCTGGGGGTTCCTGGAGGGCTTCTCTGCCTCCAGTCCCAACATTCCTGCACAGGAGATGCTTCTGCACCTCGGCCTGCTGCCAGAGCTATCTCCTGGCTGCCCAAAGCAAAACCACACTGTGGAGCCCTTTCCAGATCAGAGGGCCCAGCAACATGCTTCCAGCTCCAGCCAGATCTTCTCTCCTGCCTCACTTTTTTCTCTTGAACCCTGCGAAGGAGCTGTTGCGAGCCTCCCTACTTTGTGGCCGCAGAGATGTTCTGACATGCTTTTAAACTGGGGCACTCTTTTACTTTTACACATGGAGATGGAGTTAAATCCTAACTCAGGGTGGAGAGGAGAGGAGAGGTTTTAGAGCTCTTGCCAAGCTCAAACTGTCAGCCCTTCAAAATTGTTAGGGATGCTGGAGAAAGTTGGTTTTGCCCACTTCCTCCTGCAGCGCTCCAAATGCACAGGAATGCATCGCTTCCAAATGTCAGAACTTGCTGGCCTTCTTCTCCTTCCTGATTCCCAGCTCGACTGGCACATGTTTCCTCTGCAGAATGAATCGGCCCTGCTCTGGCCTGTGGAGGAACTTTGCACCAGTTTTACCCACAGCAAGCGGAGAGCAGGAATTGGACTTGAGATGAGCAGACGGGATGCTCAGGATACCCTGGCAGTTCTTGTCCACTGCCCGACCTGGGCCATATGTTGGGAAAAGGTGCTTTTTCCTTGGAAAGGGGCCTGCATGCACCCGCTCTGGTGTGCCAAGAACGAAGACTGGGCTGCTGAGGCCAGACGGGTACTGGTCTACTTTGGTAGAAGGCAGCATCCACTGCTCACCCACCAAACCTTCCAGTGGTGCTTTTTGACCTTTTGGGATTAACCTTAACTCTGCACCAGCTGTAATTTCTGTGTGCGTATCAGGATTCTTCTCTCCCTCTATTTTCTCCAACTGCATCAAACACCCGCACAGCCCAGGCTGCCGTAGGCTGGGTCCATATCAGCTGGCCATTCCCCCATGTTTGTGAAGATGCTATGCAAAATTACTAAGTGCATGCAATGGAAATATACCCACAAATCAATGGTGACCTCCTTGCTCTTGGGTGTCCATCACTGGTTGGGCAGTTTGACTAAAACCTGCTGCTGCTTTCCCATTTGTGGTTGTGCTTCTTTTCTTCCTGGTTCTCGGACTGCTTTGCAATATCATTCTGCCTGCTTGTGTCTGCACATGCTTGTGTATCTTAGGGTCCTTTCAAAGACCCCATGTTGGGAAGTCCACTGTTGAACTCATTTTGAAGACAGGACAAGTGAGGCCAAGAGGTTGACTTGCCTAAAGTCTCCCTTACATGCCCAGGAGAGCAGTGAGATTCAAACTCAGGTCCCTCAGGTCCAAAGTACTGGTTGTAATCTATGCAAACTTCCCACCCCTCAAAATTCTGCACCAAGGAAAGTCAAATTTCTGTGCTTGGAATAAAAAGATGCTCCTTTTGTTTTGTTTAGTATCAAATGTACATGATGATGGTGGTGGTGGTGGTGATTCTAACCTGGTTGTACAGTATGGTTGCAGAATAAGCCGTCACATTGTATAAAGGAAATTAAAGGGTGCTTTGCTCGGTCTTTCCAGAGCCTTCAGGAAGGCAGCTTTTCTTCTCAGCCAGTCCTCCAAACACCAACAGAGGAGCATACCAAGCACCAGCTCACTTCTTTCTGTAACCCAGCAAACTTCTGGCTTTCAGAGAGAGACTGTCAGAACCTGGAAGATCTGTTTTGCTTCCATGGTAAATGGCTGTTGGTAGACATTCTCTTCTCCCATCACATCCTTTCTAAAGTCCTCTCTGGAAGGCTTGGGGAGCCCCTGCTTTTCCTACAAAGGAATTCATCCCCCAGTATCTCCAGAGAGGTTTTGGACACACCTCGTCCAGGGATGGGAAACTTGAGACTCTGCAGATGTTTTGGATGGCAGTCTCCATCAGCCACAGCTATAACAACACTGGAGGAGGCAAATCAACATCTCAAAGGCCAGTGTGTAGACCAGAGTAGAGGGCAGGTTCCTTTTTCTTGTTAAATGAGCCCTTTATTCTCTATCATGAGGACTGGAAACTTACTTAGTTTTTAGAAAAGGGCCTTAGCTCTGAGACAGAGGTCCTGCTTTTGTTCTGTATTTGATCCCTGGCCTGTTCAGTGAAGGTTGGGAGAAACCTTGCCTCCTGAAATCTCGGAGGGCTGCCGCCTGCCAGGGAGATGGCCCTGAGCTAGATGGACTGATGGTGTGACCCCATGTAATGCAGCTTCATGCATTCCTGCACTAATGATAATTTCCTTTGCCATCCTCATCGCACCATCCTTTTGCACCTATAAAAAATGTAGCATCTTCTCGGGGCATTTGCCTCTGCTTTTTCTGTGCCTTCTCTTTATTCCTGCGGGTGCACCTCCATGGCAGCTGACTCAGCAGTCCCCTGGGTTCTGCTTGCTACCTGCTCGTGCCTGGTGTCCAGCACGGGCACGTGCTGTTTGGGCTGGAGGATGCAAAGAGCGAGGCACAAGCTGGGGCCCAGGGCAGGTCCACAGGCAGTTTGCTGGTGAGCACAGAGCGGCCATTTCTGGCCATGGGCTCCAGAACTGGCACCCCGAGATTGTGGACTGCTGGCCCTGGAAGTCTAGCAGCCAGGAGGGCATCAGCTGTTGGCTGACAGCTCGAAGTTGCTGCTGCATCTTGTGGCTGAGTGTTGCCTGTGCTAAGCCCGCCTTTGGATGCCTGGATGCCTTCCTGAGCACCGCAGGGAATGGGGGAGGCTGCCCGAGATGGATCTTGCTTTGATCTGGAGCAGCTGCTCGGTGCCAAACCAGGCTCCAGGCGTGAAGTCCCGCTGGCCTGGATGCCACTCCTCGGGGGTCCAGCACTCCTTGCAGCAGCACTGTGCGTGCGGTTGGGGCCAGATCTCCCCCGCCCCCCCGTCTGGTCTTCCTGCCAGCAGCGCAGTGCAGTGCAGGGTTGTCTTCCTGCCCTCTGAGAGTCGAACTTGGTTGCCACCCAGTAGGACTGATGGACTGCCAGTTGAGGAAACAGCCCAGTGGGTGGAGCATTCCTGGTGCACCCACCATACCCAGCAGAAGAGGCCTCTGCTCTCTGGCTTCCCGGATGCGTTGGTGTGCCAAACGGGAGTGCAGGACATTCAGAGCCTGATCTGGGTGGAAGCGACGCCATGAGAAGGGACTGCAGGTTCAGGCATCAGGCCGTATCATCCCCTGCCAAATGCCCATGAGTTTCCAAATCGACTTCCTGGACAACTTTTCTCTCCAAGCACTTAACTTTTGCATACCATGTCTGATGCTCTGTGTAGTGATGTCTTACCCTCAGCCATCTAGCTCTCTGCCTTCTCCACTTTAAGCTTCAGGGCTGGGGTTTAAAGATTGGGCCCAATCCACCCAAGCATGAATGGTTTGCAGTCTTTTTGTCTATTCTTGTGCATATCTAATTCAATCCAATATGGCTTCTGGGAACTAAATCCAGAATTGGTCAATGAGTCAATCTGCTGAAATCAGTGGCACTTAGAATTAGCCGTGACTGACTTTGCTTGTTTGATTTTCAGTGGGTCTGCTCTTAAGTATGACCAGATCTGGATCTAACCCAAAGAGTTTTGCTTTGGCTGAATCATGTCCAATAATTACAGCAAGGCTCAAGCCCAGCCTTAATGATTTGGTTTAGCAGACACTTACTTCCCTTCTGCAAAACCTGCAACCCTTCTTGCGTTTGGCTATAATGGGAAGCCAGATTTTTGCTTTTGCTTTTGCTTTTGCTTTTGCTTTTGCTTTGCTTTGCTTTGCATTTGGTGGGTGGGTGAGAATGGGAGCCATCCAAATAACCGAGAGGGGAAAAATGACTCGGGGGAATTTGTAACCGAAATTATTCCTGGTGAGCTTATTCCTCATCTGATAGATGCTCTACCAATGAATCAATAAAAAGATTTTTTAGGAAAAGGGCCACACTGATTATTTGTGTTCCTTGGGGCGCAGAGTGGGGCACCATCGCTCCAAACAGGAAGGTCATCAAAGCACCTGCTCTGTTTGCACCCTTCTGAGTGGTGCAGCTTTGTGGATCTCCTGGGAATCAGCCAGAGAACTTGAGAGCTGGCAGGGAATCCTGGAGGTCATTTAGTCCAACCCCATTGCTTGGTGAAGGCGTAGCTACAGCAGCTCTGGAGGAGGATCTGAATACCTCCAGTTTGTATTGTTGGAGATTTCACTACCGCCTAGTGAAAATTGGCCACTGCCATTTCTACCCTTCATTTCTCGTTCTGGAACAACAGAAAGCTAGTCTGCTCCACCTTCCCTATGGCAGCCCTCTCCTTCACTTTCTCTTCCCCTGCCTAAGCCTCCATGATTTTTCCAACCATTCCTCTTAGGATGTGTTTTCCAAACCCTTAGTCTTTGTGCTTTTGAACAAATTGTTTAAACCACCCAGAGAGCGTTGGCTATGGGGCAGTATAAAAATGAAAAAAACAAAAACAAAAAACCCAAGACTTTGCTTCCAAGAAATCCAAATTTGCCTGCAAGGGGGTACACCTATTTCACTACGTTGCATTTATTTTTGCAAGATGGCCCTGTACTCCCTTCCTGATTTAGGTAAATTTAGAGCAGTGAACATTCATCACAGGTAACAAAATAAAAACAACACCTTGAAGCCCCAGGTGGTCAGCTGGGAGGTCTTCTCAGCAGACAGCACTGTGTTATAGTCTGCCTGACCTTCAGAGGTTGGGAGCATCACAGGAAGGGAGCCCCCACTCTGGAGGCCCTTTTCCAGGTGGACTCTGGCTTGGCCAGGAAAGCATCTCCTCTGATGGCTTCAGTGACTGAGGGAGGCTGGCTGACTAGATATTTACCTGAATAATGGGTAGTAAGAAATTAAACACATAAATAAAACATGTCCAGCTAATTTGGCATGTTTGGTGATCTGAAAGGGCCAAGAAGCCATCGGCCTCCCAGATGTTGCTGTTTTCAGCACTGTCTACTCAGAATTAAGACCCAAGGACTTCAGGAGGTCTTACTGCAAGGTAAATGTGCATGGGATTGAGACTCAAGTTGCAAGATGGACCACAGTTTCTACCAGCAAACACCCACAAGTAAATTATAGATTGCATGAAGGATTTTTCTTGTCCATCTAAAACCTGCCAATTAATTGCATGCTGGTTTCTGTACTCTTTGGAAGAATGTTGAAGTGGGAAGAGCTAGGCCTGATCCTGCAGATGCTCAGCATGCACAGTAAGCCTGAGTTCAGTCACACATGGATACAGTGCTTGAGTGAGTACTGGTTATCAGTTAACTTTCTTTTGTTGAAATGTGGGGTGTTGTGTTGTCTGGACCTAGCAATAATGACAAGTCATGGTTTGTTAACCATGAAGAATCCACAGTTCATTACTGAGAAGCCATGATTTCATGGGTACAGTTGACAAACTATGGTTTGTTACCATTTCTATGTTCCAACAACCTGGTGTTTGAAACTCACACTTAACCCATGCTCAACTCTTGAATAGTTATTCTGTGAACCCAGCCAATCCCTTAACCCTCATTTGCGATTAGATCTTGAATATGAAATTCTGCTTTGTAAAATATTACTTCTGGCAGAGGATTCCTAGAGTAAAAATAGGAAGGCACTCCAGGCAGGAGTCCACCTGCCCTTGCAAACTGCTTTAGAATGCCACCGTCAGTGGTCAGGGACAAGCCAGCAAAGCAGCCCTGCCTTTTCTGTGATAAATGGCCCAGCCAAGACATTCCCCCCACACACGAAGTCATTGTCTTTAGCGGGGTTGCTGGTGCCTAGTCCACATGGCTAATTCTGTTCCACCACTCAAAGCAGACGTTAAAGGCAACCTCTGGTACCTGGGCACCATTCCAGTGTTTCTAAATGAGGCCCCTCAATGTTAAGCCCAAACCTCTCTGGTTGCAGGGAGGGGCCAGAGAGGACAACAGGGGAAGAAGGAGGCTAAGGAAGCAGTTGGGCTACTGGGTGATGCTGGAATTAATGGCACTGATGTGGGAACAGGGAGATGGCGGAGAAGATTAACGGACCCTTTTCATCAGCCTTCCCAGCAGAGGATCCAGAGCACATACCTGCCCCTGAGCTTATGTATTCTGGAAGGGAATCTGAGAAATTAAGGGATAGTAGTGACAAAAGATTTGAATTCTTGAGCCTGTTGACAAATGGAAAGTCAGCAAGTCACCCAGATGGCAACTATCCTAGAGTTACCAAAGAATCGAGCATGAAATCACTGACCTTCTTACCAAAATATTTAGCTTGTTCCTAAAATCAGCCCTTGTACCAGAGGATTGGGGAATGGCCAATGTAACACCAATTTTTTAAATTGCATCCATAGAGGATCTGGGAAATTAGCTTAACATATGTTCTGGATAAACTGAAAGTATTATTAAATCGTTAGTGAAAATCAGTAAGCACACAGAAGGGCAAGGCCTGCTGAAAATAATTGGCATGGCTTCCATAAGGGGAAATTTTGCCTCACCTACTGGAGTTCTTTGAGAGTGCCCATAAACATGTTGACTGGAGCAATCCAATAATTATTTGCCAGGACTTCTGAAAGGCTTTTGACAAAGTCCCTTACCAAAGGCTCTTGAGCTAACTTACCAGTCATGGAATAAAAGATTGAGGTGGGGGGTCCTCTTATGGATTACTGGCTGGTAAAAAAAAAAAAAACCCAAAAAGCATGAGACTGGGAATAAATGGAGAGATGTCACCAGATGTCACGAGTGGAGTCCCACAGGGTTCTGTATTAGGACCAGCACTTTTCAACCTATTTATAAGTGATTTGGAATTGGAAGTAAGTAGCGAAATGGCCAAATTTGCTGATGAAATTTTTTACAGTTGTGAAAACCAGAAGAATCTCGCCAAGCAGAGAAAGTGGGCATCAAAATGGCAAATGCAGTTCAATATATGCAAGTGTAGAGTAATACATGTTGGGGCAAAACAAAAACAAAAAACCAAGTTCAAGCACAGGCTGATGAGATCTGAACTGAGCAAGGGAGAGATCTTGGGCTCGCAGTGGGCAGCTCAATGAAAATGTCAGCCCAGTGCGTGGCTGCCAAAATCTTACTTCTTTTATACTTCCTTCTTTGGTGCAACAGTACTTAGAACATTTTGTTCAGTTCCAGTCCCCTTATCTGAAAAAGGGCATTACTGGGAGAACATGCAAACAAAGCAAGTCAGGAGGGGCCTCCTGGGCCATCTAGTCGGACCACCTTCAGCTGGCTGCACTTGTGCAATCCCCACCATGTGGGTGTCCAATCTTTCCTTAGAACACCCTCCCTGATGGGGCCTCCACCACCTCCATATCTGAGGGGTCCTATTCAACCTGAAGCCTGGTTCCTTGAGCCCTGCCCCATTGGAATGTGTCCTGTCCTCCTCTGCAGGGAAGAACAGGTCCTGAGCCTCCTCCACATGATGACCTCTGGCTATGCAACCAAGGGTGGCATTTGCCCTCTTGACCGCCGCGTCACACTGCTGGCTCATGGTAGGCCTGCTGTCACCAAGTACCCTGAGGTCTCTCTCACAAGTGCTGCTCTCCAGACACCTGGCCCCCATCCTGTACCTGTGACACCAATTCCTGTGTCCCCAGTGCAAGACCTTGCACTTATTCGCATGGAACGCCATCCTGTTGTCCCCCACCCACTTCCACAGCCCGTCCAGATCCTTCTGGATCTGGATCACCTGCTCGCCAGTTACGACCACGTATCGCCTGGGAATTTGGTCAGAAGGTAGTTATGCCCTCCTGCAGGTCACTGATAAAAAGGTTGAACAGAGTCAGTGCCAGAACTGAGCCGCGGGGGAGGCCGCTTGGCACTGGCTGGCATCCTGACGATTCCCCACTGATGGTCCCCTCTGCTTGCGGCCCATCGACCATACCCAAAGCCATCAGGCAGTGCATCTGTCCACCCCAAGCCTCAGCAATTCCTTGACCAGGATATCACGCGGCACCTTGCCAAAGGTTGAAAAGGACCGAGAAGGGCAACAGAAATGATCAGGGGGCTGCAGCAGCTCCCCTGTGAGGAGTGGCTATGACAACTGGGACTGTTCGGCTAAGAAAAGGGGAGCCAGGATAGATAAATATGTTTAAAATAATGCATGCTGAGGAGAAAGTGGAGAGGGATACATTTTCCTTCCTCTTGCATAACACTTGAAACCAGGGTCATCCCATGAAGCAGACTGGGGGAAGATTTAGGACAGATTAAACAATGCACTTCACACAGCGCAGAGTTGAACTATGGGATTTGCTGCCATGGGAGGTGGTGATGCAGGGTTGTCAATCTAGATCAGGGGTCCTCAACAGGGGGGCAGTTGGAAGGTGGTGGCAGCGGGCAGGGACCAGTGAGGCAGGGGTACCCACGGGTGCAGGCTGGTGAGGGGCAGGGGCGGTGGGCACACGAGCGCATGGCAAGGCGGCAGCTTTTTCGCTCGGAGATCACCGAGTGAGTCCAAAATAATCTCTGAGCAAGCAAGCAGCCGCCTCTCCATGCGCGCAGTGAGGCAGTGTCAGCAGGTGTGGGCATGGGGAGTCCAAAACCTCTGAGGCGGGCTGGATAAATGGGCATGGCAGGCTGGATCCATCCCACGGGCAGTAGTTTGAGGACCCATGGTCTAGATGGCTGTAAAGGGGGACTGGACAGATACACAAGGCAGGAAGCTCTCCGTGGCTACTAGCCTTGGTGGCCGTGTGCTCCCTCCTTCACCTGGGGAGCTGGGCAGAGGGAGGTCTTGCACCCATCCTGCTTGAGGGATCCTATGGACAGCTGGCCTGCCACCATGTGCACCAAATGCTGGACTAGATGGACCTTGGGACTGATCCAGCAGGGCTTTTCTGATGTTTTAA
This sequence comes from Varanus komodoensis, assembly GCF_004798865.1. NCBI lineage: Eukaryota > Metazoa > Chordata > Lepidosauria > Squamata > Varanidae > Varanus > Varanus komodoensis. The sequence continues at coordinate 590,275 of NW_025335325.1, forward strand.
CTCTGCCTTTTGGAGCATAGGAAGAAACCCCCTACGGCTTGAGAGCCAGGGAAGGGCTTGGTCTGAGGGGAGGGTTCCTGGCTAGCAGAGCTGCATCTCTGCCTTTTATCAAGGGTTTTTTGGGCCTAAACCTTCATGGACCACCAGAAGGGTCAGCATCATATGCACAAAGTACTGTCCAGCCAGGTAGAGGATAATGTCATGCATGCACATGGAAGGAGAGAGCAGAGCCAAGTTAGCTGTGAGACCAAAGGCAACAGAGCTCAAGAGATGCAGATGAAATACAAGACTGAACACTCAGCATTTGATACCAGCTGATTTTTTTCCCTTCTCCCTACAAGTGTGTGTGTGTGTGTGTGTGTGAGAGAGAGAGAGAGAGAGCGCGAGAGAGAGCGCGAGAGCGAGCTGCCAACTCCAAGCTCTGTGACATGCAGCTGTTCACAGCCAGAGGGCAAGCTGGGGAAAGGTAATGCAGATCTTCAAGAAGACACATGACCAATGCATAGTCCACCTGAAAATGTGTGATACTGGCCTTGCTGACAAAGCCTGCACTCCCCCATTCCAGAGTGTCCCACCCAGCTACAAGCAGGACCTGCCCTCAGTTCTTCCACTGTTCCGTGGAGAATTCCAGCACCTGCCAGTTCCAGGCTGATTAGGATGAACTCCATTTCATGCCTTTGTTTTGCACGGAGCAAGGGTGGCCTAGTGGCTATTGCAGGGGACTGGAGCTTGGGAGATCTGGGTTCTAGCCCCCACTCAGCCTTGACACTCCCTTAGTGACTTAGGAATTTAGTCCTGGAATTTGAGCCTGATACCCACAAGCCTGCTGTTGTACGAATAAAATGAAGAGGACAAGAAGAGCCTCTTAAGTGGCTTTGGGTTCTTTGCAAAAGAAACAGGCAAGATACAAATGCCACATAATAATATAAATGATGAAATCCCTCTGATCACATCCCACAGCACCCATGTGGGCCAACAAAGCTAATGCAAAAACACAGATGCATGGCATAAACGCATAAATGCTGGAGGCCAGCCCCAGAGGTCAAGGTGGAGAAGATCTCCACAGCCACCATGGTCTTCTCACAGTATAGAGAATCACAAAAAGAACTTTGGAGATCATTTTGCCCAGTGCTCTGTTTGGTGCAGATTCTGTGCAGCCTCCACTTTTACCCCATGTGGCACACCTCTGATGCACTCTTCATGTAGGTTAAAAACACAGGCAGGAATTTGAGCAGCACGGTGCACAGAGCAGGTTGCTTTGTTGAGATATTATCGGAGTGTGAACAGTGCACACGCACACTGTAGTAAGGCGATTGAACCATTTTGAATGCATATAGCAATTGTTGTGAATGGGTAGTGGGATGTTATTTCTCTTTAATCAATAGGCACCAATAAAAATGGAGGGGAAGCCATGAAAGGAACTGAAAGGAAACAGAACTGCCCTTTCACTGCACTTTATAGAAAATCTGGAAGTTAAAACAAAAGCAAGAACTGTAAAGGATTTCTTTATACATAGGTTGGGAAGACCAAAGAGACAGAAACGCGGATTTCAGAAATGTCTGTAACACCTCCTAATAACTTTAGCCTCAAAGTCTGTGTGGCCCAGCAGAGGTGACAAACCAGACGTTTTTGGCAAGACGTGAGCACAATACCACCTCGCTCACATTCCCCAGTGTACTGCCACTATTACCGTAGCTTATGGATGGCCATCAAGACCACTTGCCATTGATAATGTTCTCCTCCATCCTGTATGCTGGGGTGCAGAATCTCCTTCAGTCCATGGGCCACACTCTCAGGGTCCTTGTTGCAGTGGGAAGTGGAGGGAATGGCCCCACCTACCTGAAAATTCCAGCTTCAAGCTCCCCTTGCCAGTAACTAAGGCTTAAGAAGTGCATTTTAACCTCTTAGAATGGAACAGAAACTGCACAGGAGCCAGGAGAGTGCCAAATGATGGGTGGTGATAGAAAATGGTTTGACCAGGGCCAGGGGACATAGCTATCTGTGGACCCAAGCCTGGGACCCCCAGGTGGCTGGAGATGGTCCCCAGACCTGAGGACCTGCACCCTGCTACATGCCCTGGGAAAGCCCACCATTGGACAGTAGGAAGCCCGTTCCATCATAATGTCCTGCCATTTCTTGGCATTGCACTAACCACCATTTTCTGAAAGGGTAGTCTCGTTACGGGAAGTGCTTCCAGAGGGATGAATGCAGAAGACCATGCCAACAGAATTTTAAAATGTCTTTACATAATCTTAACTAGAGGCTTAGTAGCATTAGGCTACCACAAATTTTCCAGAGTGAGGGGATCTCTTTGGCACCAAGAGGAAGAAATTTAGATAAGTCCTTTTTACATGGAGCAAACATGGAAGGCTCAGTTTACTTCAGAACCCAGCAGGTTTGTGGACTGGCCCTTGAGGTGGATGACCATGGCCAGGTTGCCATGGCTCCTTCCTCATGGTCTTCTGTGCAGAGACAGAGTTTCAGTGCCCAGGAATCTCTCTGGTGTCATTTCATGGTCTGTGGAACTGGGACGCCGATGGATTAAAAAGTTTGCTGCACCAAAACTTGCACCAAAAGACAGCAGGCCTGTCCTGGCCTGTCCTTGCCTGCTTTTGGCCCACATCCTTCAGCGAGCAGGGATGAAAACAGTAGTTGCCAGAGGTTTCTTAGGTGCTGGCCATCTCCTGTTGACCATCAGCCTCTGTGTTTGTCATATTCACTCACCATCCGCTTGATATGGAAAAGTTTGTTCCTCAGGGACTTGCTCTCCATCTTCTTGCTCTGGTAGTCAGGTGTCTGGCACAAGAGGGAAGAGGAAACGAGGGAGAGGGGAGAAAAATGGGTTGGGACATGGAGCGTATCTATTCACAGCATATCTATTGGTGCCACACTGTTGATGCTGGTGGAAGGGCCATGGTTCTGCCATGCAGAAAGCCCTGGGTTCAATCAGCAGAAAACTTGGGAGGTCTGGGGGAAGTTCAGTCCCTGCCTGGCCAGTGCCATATGGAGCAATGGGCTGTAAGGACAGAAGGCTGCCCCTTGATGAGGAATCATGAGGACCAGAAGCTTATTAGCTTTTTGAGAAAGGGCCAGAGCACAACAGCAGAGCCCTTGCTATGGCTGAGGAAGGCCCTGGATCCCATTCCTGGCACCTCCAGAGACCCTGGTCTGGGAGCCTCAGCAGCTTTTCTGCCAGGATGCGTTAAGCAGGACCATGCCAAGCCCAGTTATGGACTTCAACCTGCAGTGACCAGCAATGCTGAGATGCTCTTCCCCCCGCCCCTCATGCAGACAGTCTGCAGCTCACTGGGCCTCTGGTCTGGTTCAGCGCAAGGCTGTTAGGATTTAAGCTGGCCCTTTCTCAAAGGCCCCACACAGCATGTGTCTGCCGCCACTGTCTCCAGGGAGGGCTGGGAAAGAGCCTTCTCCTTGGAGATCCCTGGAGGAAGGCTGGCAGGCAGAACTGACCAGCCATGCCACGTCTGGAGCCTGCACCCAGGGTTCCGGGACAGCGTGCCGGCCAGGGATGCCACCATGCATGCAGCTGAGAATGATGGGGAGATGGCCAAAGCCACCAGGTGCAGGCTGGTAACGTGGGTTCTAAAAGCAGGTGGGACAAGAGTAACATGTTCCCACAGGACAGAAACCTTATTTCTGGAAACAGATGCCACCCCGCCTGATTCCTGAAAAGGCACGGATGGGCTTTTTGTGTGCACATCTGGATATGCAATTGTCCCAAGAATGCTCAGTTGCAACTCTCAGCATCGCAGGCACAGGCTGGCTGGAGCTGATGGGAAATGGAACTCCTGGGGCCACATGTAACCTGCCCCCCACTCGAAGAATCTGCAGAAAGAGGGTTACTCACTCGTTTTAAGTCCTTCAGCCGGTTGTACTCTTTTGCCACCCCCTGCAGGAGAAAATGGGGAGTTGCCATTGCCAAGGGAGCTGTCCATGGTGCTGCCCCCCCCCCCGCATTCAGCACCACCAATAGTTCCACTGCAGTTCAGACTGAAACCCGGAGCAGATACGCCTCTCCCCCGTCGTCAGCACCATCAGCCCCTCAGGGGTCTCCCTTGTGAGCTGCGGTGGCCCCCAAGGCCCACCTGGTACTGCAGGCTGCCCTCCACCAGGTGGTCCAGCTGCTTGCTAAGCTGATTGATCTGGTCGTTGATGCCATCCATCTCGGCACACAGCTGCTTGTAGTGTCTGAGGTCCGCATCAAACTCTTGCTTATACTTCTGGCGGTCCCCATCTGAAGTCAGGGGTGGGTACAAGCTATGGGGCAGAAGGCAGGAAAACCCAGAGGAGGAGCAGGTGAGAAACTTGCCGAGATGGTCCAGTGAAGGAAGGAAAGTGAGAGCCACTCTGGTGTAGTCAGCCTCAGGTACAGAGGCTCAGTGCCGTGGCTGCTGCCCCATGCCCCATGCCCCAGACCCACTTCCACAGAGAGGACAGCCTCTTCTACAGTGTCTACACCAATGCCAGGCAATGTCTGGGCCCACAAGTGACAGGAGATCAGGCTATGGGACCAGTTACATTCACCCTGGTAAGTGACCTCACCTGGTTGGAGGCCCGGGTCCTGGAAAGCTGGGGAACCTGGTGGGTAGTGCTAGAGAGCTAGGGTGGTGTTGTGGTAGAGGCCTGGGACTTTGGCCATCTGGGTTTGAGACCCTGCTTAGCAGGGGGCCAACTGGGTGACTCTGGGGCAGTCACAGACTCTCAGCCCAGCCTACCTCACAGAGTGGTTGTTGTGGGGATAAGTTTGAGAGCTGGAGGAACAGAATGATGTAAGCTGCTTTGAATTCTTTGTAAGAAAAAAAGGAGGGATATAAATTTAATAAATAAATAAAAAAGCACAGCAAAGCACACATGCTTTGATTTTTGAACACTGCCTTTTAAATTTTTAAGACAAAGATGTTGCATTCACACCTTCAGTCCATGGGCCAAAACTAGCCCACCAGAGCTCTTTATCCAGCCCTGCAGTGTTGACCAGTCAGCCAGCCCCCTTTCTTGGTCCTCAACCCTTTTCCCTAATCATGAGATCAAGGAGACCATTTGTTGGTTCCCTGGCTTTTGTGCAGGTTCCCTCACATTCTGGAAAGGTCAAGCCGTTTCTCCTAAGGACGGGATGAAGAGACTGAAGCTAAAATATGCCAACCTTCTTCTGCACTGAGTTTGGTCCTGGGGCGGAACAAGATGAAACCTCCCTTTGCATTGCCAAAGCAAGCAATGTAAACATGGGATGTACAACCCCTTCTTTTGTGGCTCTGCAGCCAGGTCTCTGCCCTCCATCCGTCTCCCACTTTCCATCCAACACAAGGCACTCCCAAGGCACCTCACCTGCTCCAGTCGTCCTGGTCCTTCTCATCACTGGACTCCATAGCGGTTGTGTAGTCAGTCTCGTACTGGGACTCTTCCAGCTCCGGGTTTCTCCTCCGCCTCCGTCCCCTGCGGGCAGAGGGCTTGCTAGGGGTCTCCCTGGCTTTCTGCTCCAAAGTGCTGGAACTGAATGTCTGGGCAGGCTTGTTGTTGGGGGCCGTGTACAAAGGTGGGCTGGAAGAAAGCATGGCACATGATTTCGGTTGCAGTGGCAGCAGATCAAAGGAAACTTGGGCAGGCAGACTATCTGAGAGGCCTCCATGAGTCAGTGGGAATGGCATGTCCAGGACCGTGAGATGTACTTGGGTCCCCCTGAGGAGGCACATGCCTGCCCCCACCAGACACAGGCAGTGGGTTTGCTCCAGCACAACGCTCACTTGGAAGACCTCAAGGCTGCATCAGGACAGGGGTGGGCATTTGGGCTGGCATGCAGCCACGCAGCTGCCCATGCAAGCCCATGAGCAGGAGAGCACCTGCCCATGACCCCTTGCAAGTGGCACAGGCTAGCAGATTGCTTCTAATCCTGAGTCAACAACCCGGAAGGCACTGAGTGCCTTCCCCTCTTCCTCCATGAATTTGCCCAGTGCCTTTTAAATCTGCCCGTGGGCAGCCGTCTCCATGCCACAAAAGTCTTATAAACAGTAGAGAGAAGCAACCCTCTTTTCCCCTGCACCATGCAACTCAAGACCGTGACACTGCCCCCCCCCCCCGCTCACCTCCTCTGCTCTTCTACATCATAGTAGCCATTCTGGGAGGTTCTGTAGTTGTAGGGGCTGGCTGGAGCATTAATGGGGCTCGTGGGCTTTTCCGAGTAAGCCAAGGTGGCCGTCTCATCGTGCGTGCTAGCTCTGTCTGCAACATTCTTCACCTGCAGAGGAGCAGAAAACAAGCCTGCTGGCACAACAGCATCCCCTGGGCACAATCAGGCAGTGGCTGCTGCAGGACGAAGGGCTGCTGCTCCCTGCACCAGGGGCGAGTGCCCAAAATAGGGTCACCAGGAAGAAAGGAGGAGCTAGTGGCATGCTCGGAGGAACAACCTGCTCATGTCCATAATCAGTTAAGAGACACACAAAGGGGCAACCTCCCAGTCCTGAAGGACACACGAGGACAAGGACAGAGCTTGCAAAGAAGCAAAAATTCCCAACCCTTAACCTTTGAGGTCACGTTTAGGCTGCTGTGGACAGGCACCACTGGGTTTTGTTGTCCAAACCCAGCCAGGATAACAAATGGTGGAGCTCCGCCCCATGTCACAGCCGAGCAGCAAAGCAGGTTGTTTGTGCTTAGCAAGCCGCGGCTAGTTGGTTGATTTCCTGCTAGTGGTCCAGGCCAGGGGATGAGGCCGGAAGCTGCTCTCCTTCCCAAGACCTGGGCGCTGTCAGCACCCTTCGAAATGTGCAAAGAGGAAGGAGTCCTGTGCCTCTCAGGCCACAAGCTGACTCCTTGCTGTTCCTACCAAACCACCACCTTGCAGCTGCACATGTTCTCTGTCACCAGGGAAACCTGCACATCCAGTCTCAGGATGTGCTCACACCGATGGCATTTCCTTGCCTCGGGAGAGCTGGGCTTGGCTGCTGATGGCTGCAGGAGGGCCTCTTTCTACAAAGAGCCTGGAAGGAAAAGAAGGAAGCGGTTTCTTCCTCCCACTTGCCTGCTCCAGAACACTTTGAAGTCCCAGCCTACACAAACAGCCTCCTGCAAATGCAAGCAGGAGCTGGCTACAGCTGGAGTCCAGGGCTGGACATCTGAGCACACCCATGCCCTGGTCAGCTGGACTGGTCGGCTTTTAAAGCCATCTCAGTAGGCAGTCATCACCACATCTTTCAGCAGTGAGTCCCATAGATTAACTGTTACTCACAGTAATAGAATTACTCATGGTACTTTTTTGATTACAAGTATGCCTTGCCCTCCCAGTGCCTGTGCACAGCTCAGAGCAGCCGACAACAGCTTACAAACATCCATCCTGTTAGGATGTTAATAATCAGGATAATAGGAAGGTGGGGATCATAGGCTGTGCGGGAAGGACAAGGCAATGCCTTTGAATTCCTGCACCATCTCCTTTGAGAATCTGCCAGCTCTGCAGCTCAGTTGGACCGCTGGGGCACCTCTCCTGCCTTGTTTCCTTCCCCATCCCTGCTCCTGTTTTCACAACAAAACACAGGATGCCCCTTGCAGCCCCTCTCTCACTGGGGGTCTCGTGGTGTCTGTGAGCAGCAAGGAGGTTTCCTGGTGCATGTAGCCAGTGGGCACAGAGCCAGAAGGAAGGGAAGAATTTTAAGGGGGGTGTTTCTTTCCCAGGAATATTACAATATTCCAACAGTGCCACAGGACACAGGCCTATTAGCACAGATCCAAATACACAGAAGTCACTTCACTGCCTCGGCACCTGGGGCTTTGTTAGGTACTGAAAATCTGGACTGCAGGAACAAAAATAAAAGCACCTCTGCCCCAAGTTTGCACCTGCTAATTTCCATATGCTCTAAAGTCTGTGTTCGTGTTTTATAAAAAGGATAGTTGTGCTGGACTGGAGGACATCTGATTTCTGGAAAAATCCTCAGGCAGAACAATTGAAGGGCTGGAGGAAAGCACATGTGGGCAATCCAGAGAATCTGGCACAACCGGGATCATTGGGGCCCCCAGACCTAGCTTTCCGCACGGGCCACTGGACACTGCTCTAGCCCTACCTCTGCTTGGCACTCAGAGCAGCATCCCATGCAGGAGGGGCAGACTTCTGGCTCAGGCAATCTCACATTTGTTTCCACTCAGTGGGCAAAGCTTGAGGGCCAGGATGCCTCTGGACACAGACACCACCCCAGGATTTGAACTCAGCACCAGAACTGATCTCCCACACCCTTCAGCTCAGCACCCACGCCTTTGTGCCCCCCAGTGCTCTGTTATATGGCAATGCTCTCTGGCTGCCGCTGCTGCCATCTGCCTGGGGTTCAGGAATCCATCCAGCCAGGGGGCAGTGGTTCCCAGCCACACTTCCTCTAGTGGAGTTGGCAACCTGTGCAGCCCACGGCATTTTGCTCGGTGCAGAATCAGTCCTGCTCTTCTTTCTGGGTGCCATGGAAGGCCTCCTCCAGGCAGCATGCCTCCACATGTGGCTGTAGCTTTTGAGGCCCTGCCCCCCAGGGAAACATGGCCATAAAGGAAACCAGAGTGTCCTGGAAGCAAGCAGCCGGGGGGGGGGGGGGGGGGGGGGACTGCCTCCCTCCTGCACACGCCTCCCTGACGTGGGCTCAGGCCAGGATCCCTCCAGAGCCTGCCTCTGGGAAATAGCTGAGTCAGATCCTTCCTCCCCCTGGAGCCTGCTGCTCCCAAGAGCAAGTTTGCCTCTGAGACCCATTTAGAAGTATTAAAAAGGGGCAAGACTGGATGCCCGAGCCCTTCCCAAAACGGGTACAGGGTACATTTGTTACGCAGGGAGCCCTGCGCTTTGTCAGGGAACACAACGAGCATTGGCACATGGAGGGTCGGTGCTCACTCACGGCGGAGGGGGTGCAATCGCTTACCCCATGGGGGTCAAACTCCTCTCATCCCCAAGGTCAGGTTCCCGGGGCTGCATTCCAGGGATGAGAAAAGGGGAGGTTGGTGGTGAAAGGATGGGCTGAAGGCAGAAGGGTTGGGGCTGCAGGAGCACAAATATTTGCCCCAGGAATGAAGCTTCAGGAGACTTTTAAAATGGGGTGAAGCTGCACAAGAGAGCCAGATTCAGCTGCCTCCCACGCATTCCACACCCCTAAGTTATGTGTTTCCACCAGAGCTTCTTGCTGCTGAAATGGCAACATGCAACATGCAAAGAATCCTCTTGCCCCAGTCTGCAGCTCCCAGGCCAAGAAGCAGGGATTGCAAAGGAGAGGCACGGCTGGTATTCCTTTCCCTCACTTTCTCTTTGCATAGGAAAAATAAAAGGATAATGCCAAATAGGGCTAATTGCAGAAAATGTGGATGCAAACCAGATGAGGTGCTGAAACGAGTGGGTAGATTCCTTGTGGCTTTGAATAAAGGCCTGATTTAATCTCCTGAAAATTAGCTAAGTGCCCAGTCCTCATGGTACCAAGGCAGGCCATCAGCCTATTCAGCTCAGCATTGTTGATGCTGCTTGGCAGAAGTGTCCCAGGGATTTAGAGACGAACATTTCCCAGGGCCACAAGACTTCCTACCCTGCTTTGCAGTCCTTTGTTGGACTGGACTGTGCCAAAAATCAAGAACCTCAGAGGGGCCTAAAATGAGGGCTGAGAGCCAGTGCCTTTGCCGTAGTGTGGGCTGCATTTCTCCTTAAACCAGAGATCTGTAGCTGGATGGGTCTGTGATTTTGCATCCTGCTCTTTTTCTAAGAGGCCAAGAAGGCATATGCAGAATCTTCCTCCTCCCTGCTTTATCCTCATGACAAGCACCCTGTGAGGTAGGCCAGACTAAGTATCAAGGTCTGACCCAAAGTCACCCAGCAGGTTTCATGCCCAAGTGGGGACCTGAACCCAAGCCTTCGTAATCCCAGACTGCCTGGAGTCCCCTGCAGAAAAAGAGACCGGGTTACATATGAAAAACGTAACTATGGAGGGCAGGGAGATGAAGGTCCGCTATCTTCTCTGTGGGTACAAATATGTACATACATGACAGTATGGGGACCTTTCAGGGTGCGCAGGTTCTGTCCCCCTCCCGCAATCGCAGTTCCAGGTTGCTGGCCGCAGCCCCATGAGGCTCCCGCCTGCCCAGTGCGGTCACCATCCGTCCTTCGTCCTCCTCGCAGAGAGCTGGCGAGCGAGGGGGCCATGGCACCCCCTGCCCCTCCATCTCACCACCGCTGTTCTTTGGCGTGAAAGGTGGGCAAAGCCGCAGAGGCCATGCCGAAGCGGGGGCCCAGGCGGCTCTTGCCAGTGCGCCCTGCTTTGGAGCGGGCCCTTGGTGGCTTCCTGACTAGCCAACCGCCGGCGCTGGGACTTGCCTGCCTCCCAGGCATGTGGCAAAAGGCAAGACCACCCTGCCCCAGCGCTCCAGAGCCCAGGCACGCTGTGGCGCGTGTGTGTCCCACAGAAATGACCAAAGGACTAAGGCGGGGGTGCAGAACCAAAGTCCACCCTTGTGGGATCCCCGAGGAGGTCACGTCCCTGCCACCAGCCCCTCCTTTTCTCCAGCCACCAATCAGTGACTCTTCAGATGTTGCACTAGTTTCTTCCCCAGATTTCCGGCTGGCAGGAAGCCCTTCGTTCAGGCTGAAGACGAGGGGAGACAGTGCCAGTTCCAGGGGGCAACCTGCCCAGCACACACTCACCCACTCCTCCACGTTGGGACCCTCTTGAAATGCGGGTGGCTGGTTCCAGTAAATGTTGTGCTTCCCAAACCTCCAGATTTTCTGCCGTGTCTTGTGAGCGAAGAAACAAATCAAGCAGAGGAGGATGACCAGCAGGAACCCACAGACGATCGCGATGGCCTGGTGGGGTGTGGGTGAGGGGCAGAAAATTAATAAGCTTCCACAGACAAGCTCTGTTGTCCAGTTCATTGCTGGGACCTTGATGCATGAGTCCAAGCACCGTTGACTTTTGAATCTCATGCATGTTGCATTCCTATCACGTGGAGAACTCTTTGTCCCACATGGACATGCAGTTGCACACACATGGCCATTGCAAACACCTGTTGGTTGTGGAGGATGGATACTTCTGGGAAGCAAAGCAGACACTCACTTTGCTTCTTCAGAGCCCTCTTTCCCCCTTTTCCTCAAAGCCCAGGAGAAGACTGAACAGGAATGTATCTGTTCTTGCTCACTCAAAGTATTTTTATTCTGTTCTTGGCAAATAACCCCTTTGCCACTGTGGGGTTGCAATCTAAAAAGACGCCACATGCAAGGAAAAGTGATGAGGCAGGAAGAGGAGGAAAAGCCAGTCTTTCAACTGGGCTGATGGAATGGCCTCATTGTCCCTGCACCTCTCAGTTCAGCCTGCTGGAATTGGTCACAAATCTGCTCTTGGTCCACAGTCATGGTAATAATAATAGCAGCAGCAGAAAGCATGCTGGTTTTTCGATTTGGAGACTGAGCATGCACTCCCACGCGTCCTCTTCAAAAATCTGAGCTACTTCTGTATGGCCAAATTTAAAAAGTGAACTTGCATTGCTTCCCTGAATTTTTCCCCCAGAGTGTCCCACCGCTAGTCCCTACTCCCTCTGTGCTTCTAATGTTGTTTTCTGCACATAGTTTTCATGAGCGTTGCTACTCTTTGTTTGCTTGGTTTTTTGCAAAGAGAGGGCATCCCGTCCCAGGATGGCCAGTCAGGAACTCCTTAGAGGGAGGGCAGCACAGTCGCTTTTGTTTGGTGATGACATCAGAAAGCTGACGCCTGAGACAACGACAACTTCTTTTGCTTCTTCTCATGTTTCAGTTGTAGGAATATGAGGTTGCCTCTAAGTGCATTCACTTGCATATGCAAACTGCATGGAGATCTGCGTCTCCTTGTGCCTCTTTAAGCAGCTGCTTCAGTCCTGTGCTCACGTCTGTAGCTCATATGAACGGCTTTCACGGACCTCTTCTCATCAGAGGGCCAAAAGTAGAACCCCCTGGATTTGCACATGCCATTGCCTTGGGATTGTGTGGATGTGCAGCATTAGTATTAAATGTTGCAGGAAGCCAGATCCCAGAGAGATGTTAGAAAAAACGTCATGACTGTTACAGTAGCACAGTAATGGAGCCAATGACTTGGGGGCAGGGGCGGAGGGGGGGAGTCATAGGCTCTCCCACTCTGGAGGCATTCAAGATGCAACTGGACAGCCATCCAAGAGGGCTGGTTTAACTGGGAGTCCTGATCTGAGCAGGGGGTTGGACCCAGTGGCCTTCTGGCCCCTTCCAACTCTACTATTCTGTGCTTCCATGAAACTATTTTCCTCCTTCCTTAATGTGTATCCTATGTGAACCTGTAAAAAATTACGGTGGCATGGCACTCCCATGGATTTTACATGGATAAGGTTTGCATTCAAAGGGTGGGGGGTTAAAGAGGAGTGGTTGGAGGGGGAAAGGAAGATGCCAAACACTGAAGGGACATGCTTAGAAGAGGTAAACCCATGGCTCCAAAATCTGTTGGCACAAACCCCACAAAAACCTACAGCTAGGCCTACTTGATGTTATTTCTTTAAAAGCGACCTTTAGGCCACCTTGAAGAGAAGGCAGTGCACAGCATCTGTGTGATTCATGTCCCAGCAGGGGCCACCCATGTGAGTTACTGGGCTTATCTTATCAGCCTAACTGGGTGGTTTCAGGTGTGCCAACAGCCTGACTGGTCATGAATGCGCTCCAATTGTTTTCTGTCCTACCCTGAAACCAGACCAGCGGATAAGGTCATTTTGCCACTCAACAAAGGTCTCCTGGTATTTGCTTTGTACCAATGTGGCTCTTTCTGATGTCAATGATACAGAAAATCAACAGAGACCAGAAGCGGTAGACGGAGAGTGCCAACTGGTCCCACCCAGGGCCGCTCCCTGAAGCGGCCAGCAGAATTTGCAAGGAAGGTTTCCTGGGGGTAACCAAGATAGGTGCAAAAGTTTAGACAGCAAATTCAATCCACAGTGGAGATTTCAAGGAACTTTGTGAACCTGGGAGGAAAGTCATATTGGTTGCTGGGGTGCTAGGCTCAGTTCCTGAGGGTGGAGCCTAAGAGGTCAGAGGTGGAGCCAGAAACAGAGGGCGGGGCCTTGAGCGACATGGGTGGGAGGATTTCAAAGCAGAAGCTTTCAAGCCAGGAAAAGTTTGGCCTGGTGCTTGTGCTCTGGGCTCATTCCCCCAAGTTCCTTTTTCCTTCCCCTGCTGATTTATTTATTTATTTATTTGGGATTCTTATATGCCAAATATGCCATATTCTTATATGATAGGGTCTGACCCTGTGCAGACATGGCAAATCTCAAGGGGGAACTTTAAAAAGCGGGCAGAGCTTGTGAGGGAGGGGTGGAACATGCAAAGGATGCCCTCTGGTCACGCCAAGGGAAAGGACTGCAGCTGAATGGCAGAGCGCTTGTTCTGCATGCAAAAGGCCTTGGCCTGGATCTGCAAGGTCTGCAACCCCAGGCAGACCTGGGAAGACCCTGCTGGAGACGCTGGACCAAAGCCCTAACCCCGTATAAAGGAGCTTTCTGTGTCCCTATTGATATCTGTTCCTCCTTCAGAACCATTAGGACAAGAAGCTTCCTTCATCTTTAGCCCCTCCCTGGAAGATCCCCCCCTTGGAAGCAGAAGGCCTCAGAGTCGCTTCCCAGTAAGACCTCTTGTTAGAAATATCAGCTGCAGACAGAGAAGACCCTTCTGTGAGTCTGAAAATGAAAGATAGACAGTCTAGAACCCTTCCTACTGCAGATCTTGAAATCCCGCATCTCTCTGGGCAGTTGGGGGGGTGCTGCTGGCACAGCAACCCCCAACTCCTGTGTTGCAATTTGCAGGTGTCCTGCCCCCGGCCCTCAGAGGTGCTCACCTTGGCCTCCCTTTTCTGTCCGCTGCTGAGACCCTGGTTCCCGCTCCTGTCAGGCCTCCCCCAGGACCAGCCTCCCTGGTCATATCAGCCACCCCCCGGGAAGGTGTGGCCGCCCTTACCTCCTGTGGGTCGACCATGCAGTAGTGGTACAGGTACTGGTTGAAGTAGGTCCCGCTGGAATATATCTGGTTGCACATGGCCAGCAGCGGGCTGGCGCTGTAGTAGTAGCTGCTCGACATCTGGGCCCGTGGGTTGACTCCCATGATGTAGACGATGGAGGCGATGAGCATGAGGAAGGCCAGGATTGCACAGACAATAATGGCCACCAGGTAGAACCGCCTGGAGCGGGAGCCACTGGACTTGGTGAGGCTGGTGACAGCCAGGGCCAGGAGGGCAACGAGGCAGAGCACCGCCATGGCAATCATGAAGCCGCCGGCTGAGCGTGGGTTTGTCACACCGTAGTAGCCGCCGTAGTAGCCGCCGTAGCCCGCGCCAAGGCCACCCCCGTAGTAGCCCATGCCCCCACTCAGGCCGCCCCCATAGTAGCCACCCATGCCACTGCCATATAGCCCGCCATAGCCATAGCCATACTCCCAGGCTAGGGTGGACGCCACGCAGGCAAAGATGGTCAGGCACAGGAGGACGCCGATGGCCTCCAGGATCTGCACCACCCTGGGTGGGGAGCTCCACTTGTAGAAATACTGGGGCGCGTCCTCGATGTAGTAGGAGCCGGGGACAGCCGAGTGGGCGTCACAGGCATAGTCCTCTCCAGGGGGGCTGTATTCACTGGGGGGGCTGTCATATGGCTTCTTGCTGCTGTACATCCTTCAAAGGGGTGGGGGCCGTCTGGAGGAGCTCACGGGGCCCTGGAACAGCAGCTGGAAGGCAACACAAAACAGCCACCTAAGTCTCTCCCAGAGGCACCCAGGGCCTGCTTCCTTCCGCCAGGCAGGGGCATGGCGTGGCACTTAAAAGGGCCCCAGGTTGCAAAGCCGCATAACATATGCAAATGCTAATATGTAGGTGCATCTACAGCTCCAAGCAGCCTCGTGGCTCAGCTTGTTTGCACCCTGACCGAGATCACCCTGAACAAGGGGAAGAACTTAAGGGCTGTGCAGAGGAAGTCTTTGTTGCAGCCTGGAAAGGCGAATCCATCCCTCCCCATCCACGGTCCCCCCTGAAAATGGCCCCCTACGTGGCAATTAGGACAAGGGAAAAACAACAGGAGCCTTCCGTTGGTCCCAGTGGATACTCCTCACTCGGGGAAATAGGTACAGGGCTGCGGGGAACAAATATCAGGCCCTGGGAATGAGATTTGGGCACGGGAATCAGGGCTGCGCCTTCTGGCAGAGGGATCTGGGGGCATCGGGGCACTGGCCGGGCCTGTGTGAAGACAGAAGGGAAGACTTCTGAGCATGTTTTAGGAGCATGGGTGGTGGGGGCTTTCGGTTTCCCTGGGAGCTGCCCTTGGTGAAGACAAGGCAGCGAAACTGATCAGGTGTCCTATCACACTTTGCTGGAGAGGGAGGAGGCTGAAGTATGGAGATGACAGCACCAGCCCCTGAAGTCTGGCCAAGAGAACAGGGAATTAAGGGGGAGTGGGGAGAACAGCCTGCAGGGATGTGAAATCCTGTCCCATAGAAGGAGGCACGGAACTCTTCCCGTTCACTCCTGAGAGCAGGGGATGAACCGGTGGGCAGGAATTCCTGGGAAGCAGCTCTCCAGGTTTCAGGCTGGGAGGAGCTTCCTCATCTCCAACAGAGGCGGCCTCGCAGGGGGGCGGCTGCGTCTGGCGCTGCACCCCGACTGGGGCTCCATGGCCTCTGAGTCCCTTCCAACTTCATGGCTGAGTTCAGACAACCTGGTAACCCAAGATCAAGGGTTGCAGAGCACAGGCGGTCACTTAATCAGGGATGGCAGCTGGAATGGCCCGAGGTGGACTGCCAGAGTCTTTGGGGGCTGAAGAGCGGGGTCGGAACAAACGACCTTCAGCAGGATGAGTCGGAAGCAGCCAAGCCCTGAAGGTTCCCCGTGAAAACCCAGGAGTAGCGCGCCCCACCTCCGTTCTTCTGTGCCCCCTGCGCAAGAGTGCGGTTCGCCCCCAGGGCGTCCTTTTCCTCGGGGCGTCTGGCTGCCGACCCTGCCGTGCCACATGGATCTGGCCTGGGGCTGGGCACTGTCCCCACGGCCTCTGTGCCGCTGTGCGCCTGGTATGCGTTTCCCAGTGCCTTTTGGAGCGCGGGCCAGCTGGCGTGCTTTCGCCTTGCAGCACATAAATTAATCATTCCGCGGTGTTTCCTTTCCTCTCGTTCCCGAGCTGCCTGGGAGCCCTGCAGGGGCACACAAGGCTTCCTCCCTGCCAAGGAGGGTCCGACAGGGTCGCCCCTGCCCGTGGACACACGTGCACTCCGTGTCCTTCCTCTGGTTCTCATCCTCCCCTCGCTGCTGCCTCCGCCTCCAAAAACAAGACCCTGCGACTCAGGAATCGTTTGTCTTGCTTTGCCCAATAGGGAGAGGACGAGGCAATGTGCGGAACTCAAGAGGCAGTGATGCGTAGTGGTGACAGCAATGGATCGGGCTTCATGCCCTCACTGGGCCACTAAGCTCACTGGGCAGCTTTTGCCATTACTGGCCTGAGCCCCTCGCAGCACTGAAGGCCAAGCAAGCTTTCCTCTGCCCTCTCCCTTCTTCCTTTTGCATCTTGCCTGTTAGATTGTGAACCTGTGAGTAAGGACTGGCTTTATCTTTGTTTATCATTGTATCTCCAGGGCCTAAAACATTTTAGGCCATGGGTCCTCAAACTACGGCCTGAGGGACACCATTTATCTGTCCCGTGTGCATGCTTGCTGCCTCCTCCTGCTGGCGGGGGGGCGGGGGCAGTGGCTTGCTCACTTGGAGATGGTTTTGGACTCGCTGGGAGGTCTCCCAGCGAGTGAGCCACTGCCGCACATGCCCAACGCCGCTTTGCACATGCCCGATGCCACCTCGCCGGCCGAGGCACCCCTGCCTCGCCGGCCTGTGCCAGGCTCCACCACCTTCAACTGATGAAAAAGTTTAAGGACCCCTGTTTTAGGCACTTTCTAAGCATTTCTCATGTTTAGTGGTAAGAGTGTGATAGTGGCAAGAGTACTTAGGAGATCAAGGCTCCAATCCCCACGTGGCCATGAAGCTCACAGACTTTGGACCACTCATTGTCTCTTGCCTTTGCCTCAGATTCCTTGCAGTAAATCAACAAGTAATGTTGTCTTTAACTCTCAGTCTGCCCTACTTTGCAGGGTTGTTGTGAGGGTAAAATGAAGAGGCAGGTGAATGTTCTTGCTACCTTCAGTTCCTGAGAGAGAGGCAGGATATAAATGTAAAAAGCAAAGAAAAGTACAACAACAACAATACTGTTATAAGACTGGCTGATAAAAGCGATTGTTGTGGTTGTTATTAACACATCAAATTAAATTATTATTTATTATTCTCTCTGCCCTGCACTAGTGGAAACTGAGATAAGACCAGTTTTCTTTGCATCTTGCCCCTGTGAGCTCCCTGCATCCTCCTGGCCAAGCCTTGAGTTTCCAAACTGCAACAAACATGTATGGAAAGGAGCCCGGAGAGCCTTGGGCTGGGGGCGCAGAGCGAGCTCTGCAGAACAATCCGTACATTTGTCCAATCTGCTGTGCAACGTCTTCTAGATAATTCCTGTTCCTGCTTGTGCACATGCCAAACTCCTGAGAGCTACACAGTTTTCTCAGTGTGAGTGCATACACTGCTGTCCTCTTCTTTAATAGTTGCTCACTGCTTTGCAGGCAAAACTCAATGCTCTATTTGGATTTTGACTCTAGTTTGGAGTTTTGTTGCTTGCTGTTAATTGATAGGAAACAAAAGAAAAAAGGGACGGATATAGTGTGGGGGTGGGTTAAAGGAAAGAAGAAGGAAGCAGGGGGAAACTTGGGAGGGTTGCAGTGGAAGACTGTGGCCCATCAAATCTTATTTTTTATTTTGCCATTCTTACATTCGTATTCCACTTAGTTGTTCCCCCCAGCAAGAAACTGCAGGCAGTGCATACAGGCCTCCTCTCCCTGTGAGGTAGGTTAGGCTCAGAGCGGGCGACAGGCCCAGTCACCTGAACAGCGCCAGGGCCGAGCGAGGAAGGAGGATCTTTCCAGCCCAGGGCATCCCTGAACTTCTGGGAAGCACTAGTGCCAACAGCGCCCTAAGAACGCCTTCCCCCATGCCAGACCTCATGGAGTCAAAGGCGGCTGGCTTCAGGAGGCCCTCGTGCCCAGATTCCCCAGGCGTCGCCGGAGGCCTGGTTTTAAAGATGCAACTAGAGCAAAGCTGTCTTCCACAGTGCCCCCAAATCCACCTCAGTCACAGCAGCCCTGCTAGGCCAGCACAGGGCTTGTGACATTCTTCACGGCCACATTTATTTCCTCCCTCTTCCCTCGCATGAGGAGCCCAACAAGCACGCTTGGCTCCTGCTCTCCTCCCGTGAAGTCTCACAACAGCTCTGCGAGGTAGGCGCTGCCTCGTCTTGCAGGCCGCACACCCTCAGTCTGGATCAGGCTCAGCAGATGCCTCCCCAGCAGTGAGCCGTGGCTTTCCTGCTCGGACAATTCTTTTCGCTCCCTGCCTGCCTCACTGAATTAGCAAAGCAATTCAGTGGGAAAACTCTGCCAAAATTCCCCAGGCGGCCATGAGGCACTCAGGCATAAAGGCCGCATCACAAGTCCGTTTCACAGCGCTTTCTGATGTCTGCGCAAACCTTACTTTGGGCTGAAATGCCACCTAAAGTGGGAAGCAGTCCAAGAAAACGTACGCTCAGACAGTATGTGCTTTTTTCCCCAGAGCGTGTGTTAACACTACATGGAAGCAAGCATGCATGCCATGGTAAAATGTTGTAGCAAACATATTTCAAAACACCACAGCAAGTGAGGTCTTCTCGCTCCAGCATGGTAACCCTTTCACCACACAAGTTCTTCATGAATGGGGCCAGACAGTTGCAGAAGCAGAAGTGAAAATAGTTTAAGCTTGCAAAATGCACACATCCAAAATTCACACAACACACTGAGCATTATTAATGGGCATGCACACATGTACATGCACACACACACACACACACACACACACACACACACACAGAGGCCCCGCAAAAGCAAGAAGGAATGTACATTCCTAGCAAGAGGGTGCACCCTATGCCTGTCTGGACAGAAAAAAAGTCCTATGGATCTAAGAATGCAATCCCGCATATGCCTACTCAGAAGCAGGGGTGCAGCCTTGCAAGGGTTCACCACAAGCAGCAACAAGTACCACAGAACCCAACTTAATTGGATCAGCGGGGCTTCAGTCACATGCCCACCCATCCAGAAGAAAGTCCTATTGAGTTCCACTTATGCCTGAATAGGTTCAACTTGGAAAACTGATTGAACTTCAAGCCCAGATCCGCCAAAAAGCAACTTTTCACTTCTCATCAGACATAGAAGCAATGCAGCCACAAAGTCCTGCTTGAAAGGTGAGCAATGAAACTGGGGCCCTGTGAAAGAAAAGAAGGCCTTTTCTTCCATCTCTGACTTCCTATATGCAGATCCCTCTCAAACCATAGCAGAACTTGAAAGCCTCATTACCCGGGCACTTCCTGGCTGGGCCAGGGAGGAGGTATCATTGCCCAGAGGCTGCAGCAAGGAGGCCCCTGCCCCTGCTCTGAGAACAAGCTGCGGCCCCGCTCCTCTGCTGTTGCCAGTCCTCCCTGGCAGGACTTACCTCTGAGCAAGCATGTGCAGGATTGCGCTCTTTGGCATCCCTTGCAAAAGGAGAACGGCTGCACAAATGCTGCTCTCCTCAGTAGAACGGCAGTGCAGACATCAGCTATCAAATCACATAGACAGACAGACAGACAGACAGACAGACAGCGCCCCCACAACACACCATTTTCTGCTCCCTGGTAAACTAGTACTCCAATCTTTGATCTGTTCTAGGATACAGCTTCTTAAAAGGCTTTTTCATTCTTTCTTCCACAAAGGGGATCTTGGGGATTAAAAAAGACAAAAGAAAGAACAACCCTAAAATTACTGAAAAAAAAAGGGCCATGACCAGCTACAGAAACCAGACGTGCTTAATGTTTTTCCTCATCCCTCCTCATTTTGCTGTCCTTTTGTGCTTTGTCTCTTTTTACAATGTAAACCTGTGGCAGGGACTGTATTACTTGTGGCCTACAAGCCACTTTAGGAAAACTTTTATGGTTGAGGAGCCAGATAAAAACACTTCAAATAAATAAACAAAAGCAAGCAAACAACAATCCCAATGACAAGCATTTTTCAGGAAAGCCGTTTCACATTTTCAGGCCCAAAAGAATATTTTGACTCAGCAAAGCTTTCAGCTGTTGTACCTCCAGTGTAATCCTTTATGTGTCTACTCAGAAGTAAGACTCACCATGGTCAGTGGGATTTAGAGCCATGGAAGTGCATACACATAACAGCATCTTTGACTGCTCTTAGGCTGGGATCCTAGAAGCACTTTCCTGGCATCCAACACAATTGGCCTCACTTCTCCTTACACAGGAAAGCACTCCGTAGTATCATGAACTCTCTTACTTTTGAGCAAACCCACACAGCCACACAGCGCGTGTTGTGCATCATGCAGAGGAATGCACAGGCTGGGTGTGACTCTTGCCGTGGCTGCATGGTCAGGGGACCCTCATGCATCTCCTGAGTGTGTCTTTGGCCACAGAATCCTCAAAGTCTGCTTTTTACACTGACAGGGCCAAGGCAGGTTATTGCAAAGCAGGAATCCAGCATGCCTAGCAGTGGGAATGAGAGGACCTTTCCCAGACAGTGAGGACGGAAGCATCGCGAGTATTTTCTTAGCAAAAAACTGCACCTACTGAAATTCTGTCCGCATGCAACCCCCCAAAGCAAGCAAGCAAGCAAGCAAACCAATGGGCGCAGAGCAGCACAAATGCCTTGGCTTCCCTCTGGGTGGGAAGAATTAAAGTGCCCCAGGGTGTAGCGGAGGTAGGGAATTATGCATGGAAACCTGGGGGACTTGTGGCTGCTTTTTCAGGTGCCAAGGAAGGTTTTTTCCCCACAGCACCATGAAGAGTGGGATCTTACTCTGTTTGCAGAAAGAGGACACATCTCATGCTTTCTGATGCACCTTGTGTCCACCTGCCCCATTCCATATTGCACTAGGAATATCCTGTGTGCCAGGTCCAGGCGCCTGCAAATCCAAAAGCCCCAAACATGGTCAGTCCCGCTTTTCCATGCAGGGGCTTCTGATGGCTCCTGATCCCTTCCCTGGAGAGCTGCAACAGGCCCGCTGGAGGTGCAGCTGGCACAACCACACACAGCTTCCCCAGTGTGGCCTTGCTGAGGATCGTTTGGCAAAAGGGGAACGAACTTGAGTACATCTGCAGCCCCCCAAAACCCCTGCCCCAGGACATCTGGGTGCCCCACCAAGTCTTTGTTGTCCATTTCAATTTTTGCTGATGGGGCAAACCCTCTGAAACATTTCAAAACAAGACAAGCTAAAAAAGAGAACACCCCTCCGCTGTCCAAATCCTTTCAGCTTACCTGCCTTGCTGGCGTGCTCAACCCTTGTACGGCCCAGCCGTGCCTTGCTCTCCCAAGGTTCCCCCAAGACTGGCAACTTCCAGATACCTTTGGCGCTCCGCCTGGCCCGGCTGCAGCCGATCAGGAGCCGGTTGGGCTCCCCCTCCCTTGAGACACACACCCTTACTTCATGACGATTTTCTGTTTTGCACTTTTCTCTGTCCCCTTTAAAATGGCAGCTTGGGATTAATCATTACTAGCTGTGCACGGTCATTAAAACTGGGCATGTGTAATGTACACACATGCATGCACGCACAGACACAGACACACACAAAGGCTTGGCAGGAACAAGGGGGAATTCAGGTCCCTCCTCTCTTTCCCTGCCTGGGCGGTTTCGATGCTGAATGCCAAGTCCAGGCTTTGCTTACCCCTGTGAAGCACCACAATCCGATTCTGCCTTCTTGGCCTGCATACAAAAGCCCTGGGGTACTGCTGCACCTCAGCAGTTCTTGCACATCTGTGCAAAGTTCTCCAGCCCATTCCTTCCTCAAATTAAAAAGAAGCATCATTGCTGGGGCCCTAACATAACTGGATTGCACACTTCTGGTTGTTGCACGTCTGCAACGAGCAGGGGCCGTTGGGGGCTGGCAGACGGAGGTGCCCCAGGAGGGTTCCGGGCCTCAATGCTCAAGCAACGTGTGATGAGGAGCACGGTAAAGGCAAAATGGAACCACAGGACACTGCATCCGCATGGGCAGCCCTGGATTAAGGCAACTGGGCTAGCGGACCTTGGGAAGCCCCAGCTTAATAGCTTCTAATCCTGAGAGACAAAACCTTGTTCTCTGAATTATAAACTCAGTGGAAGTAGAACATTGCTGAAATCTTAGCATTGATAAAAAGATTGCTTATACATTTATAACCTTTAATAAATTTACAAAAGTATGGAATTAATGAAGCTGCTCACACAGAGCATTCATAGGGGAATCATAGCTATGTTATATCATTGCGCTGTATACAAAGTGAGAACAGTTTCTTTCAGGCTTGTTTGGATGCAAACGTATCACTTATATCTATAAGTTGCAGTTTATAATTCTCTATGCAACAAATGCGAAGATCAGACAGTTGATCTTGGGATATGCTTGACTGAAGATCAATCTTTGTCCTTTTTACTCTAGAAAATTCTTTTTCCAGTACAGTTAGTAGACATTAAACACAGGAAAAATTTGAAAATTGTTTCTGCATTTGGAAAAGCTTAATAAATAATATTATCCTGGAGTATTATTTGATACCTATCAAATTATGTGATGTATCAATATTAGAAGAAATATCAGAAGGTGCTGTAGTAAATTTTGAGGGATCAAGAACGCTGAGGAGGGTAGAAGGAGGTAAAGATACAATGAAGGAATTAGGAGTTGGAAATTGGTTCTTTAAGTTTGTATCAGGAGACTTGAGATAAGCTGTCAGAATGTGAGGAGCTCTAAGAGGGAAGTTGAAGGTCAGTAGGAATGGAGTGAGGGGGAAGGGAAGGGAAGGGGAATGTGAGTGGTATAATGATAGAAGGGCTTTTCGTTCTGGAGTGTGTCCATCTGTGTGCAAGCAGTTGGTTTTTTATTCCCTGGCTTACGTAGAGGAGGGTGTGGGTGCCCCATTACAGTAGCCACTGGCAGGGGGAGATACGGTGTTGGGGGTTTGATAGGCCAGCGAGGAAAAAGAGGGGATGGCTGTTTTATTGCTGTCCCCTCTTCTGATCTCTCCTGCAGCTGGAAGATTCCTGGAAGCCATGCCAGTTTGCCCCCAGGCCTTGTGCTGCTGTTGCTCAGCACACAATAGGACCTTTCTCGTCTGCGATTTAATTGTGGATGAGGGTTTGGACCTGGCTTGCGTTACCGAGACCTGCATGGGGAAGGAGGGGGCTGCCCTCCCAGTTATGCCCTCCCGGGGTACTAGGTACAGCACCAGCATCACCTGGTGGCCGGGGAGGGGGATGGCCATCGTCCAGAGGGATTCTCCCCCCACGCCCCATGAGGCTCCTTGTCGACTCTAGTGCAGATCTTGAGTGATTGTAGCTTGTGCAGAGCGATCGAGACAGACTAAGGATTCTGCTGACAGACCAGCAGACCCCCTGCCTGAGATGACAGAGATGATCTTGGATCGGTGTTGAGGACTCCTAGGATGATGGTCCTGGCTTACGTCCATGCCAAGGCTGCCTTGCCCACAGCAGCTCAGGACGTCATGGCCACCATGACAACCATGGGGCTGTCTCAACATGCCGCCAACCCAATGCATGAAATAGGTCTCGCTCTGGACCTGGATTCTTGGCTGGGCAGGAAGGTGACCTTGGCTGGGCAGGAAGGTGACCT
This sequence comes from Varanus komodoensis, assembly GCF_004798865.1. Classification (NCBI taxonomy): domain Eukaryota; kingdom Metazoa; phylum Chordata; class Lepidosauria; order Squamata; family Varanidae; genus Varanus; species Varanus komodoensis. The sequence goes on from NW_025335325.1 coordinate 613,996, forward strand.
GATAGTGAGGGCTACCATCAGCCCCCCTTGTCATGGGCAGACCACTTCCTCATGAGATGTGCTCTTTTGCCCCCTTTCTCTTTCACAATGGTGAGGGACCCATAAAGTTGGCCTGCCCCAGAGTCCAATGAATCCAGAAGGTTTCCAGAAGGCCCTGGGGCAATTTCTGGCTGGAATGGTTGGCACTCCTGTTGAAGCCCAGGTGGAATGCAGAGCTGGCCTGGGTGGCAGACAAGGTCTTTCCCAAGTGCCCTCTTCCCCTTACCAAGCCTGTTTGGCTCCTTGGTACACACCAGAGCTGCAGGCGATGAAGCAAGAGGTCCGGTAGAGGAAAACTGGAAAGGAGTCCCACCAGAGACAGTTTATTGGCCTTTTTCACAACAGCGAAGGTGACAAAGGGATCCTTTGGCACCTCCGTTGTGTCCGCAAAGTGTTGTCCACTGGAGTCGCTCTGTGTGGTTTGGGTCATTTACTCACTGGCCCAACTTGAGATGCCAATAGACCCTCAGAGACCTGCTGCGACGAATTTTTGCAACACTCTAGGAATAAAGTTACTCAGACGCGTTGCAAGCCGGACATCACAGTCAGCCTAGTTCCATCAGCAGGGGTGTCCAGTGCTCTGTGTATTTGCATCTTACTGGATGAATTTCAGCTATTGTGGTCTGAGGATGTGGACAAGGTGCTTGGTCAAGTCTGTCACAGGACTTGCTTGCTTGGCCCTTGCCCCTCTTGGCTGATCAAGAAATCTAAGGAGGGGATCCATCCCTGAATCCAGGAGATGGTAAATGCCTCCTTGAGAGAGGGAGCAGTGTCTGTCCCTGTAAAGACGGCAGTGCTTACACCACTTCTAAAAAAGCTACACCTGGATCCAGAGGATATAACTTATAGCAAACATTCCCTTCCTGGGCAAGGTGCTCGAGCAAGCCCAGACACTTCTGGATGAAACAGATCATCTAGATCCATTTCAGTTGGGCTTTAGACCCAGTTTTGGAACAAAAACTGCCTCAGCTGCCCTGTGAGATGACCTTTACTAGGAGAGAAACAGAGAGCACCACCCTGTTGATTCCCTAAGACCTCTCAGTGGCTTTCATACCATTGCCCAGGGTATCCTTCTGGAGAGGTTGGCTGGGTTGGGTTGGAAATTTTCTTCTTCAGGGTGTGCATGTTTGACATACAGGTAGAAGTGGAAGAATTCATCCACTAGACTAAGGTCAACATCCTTTGGATGTTCTTGCGTCAACATCTCGATGCCACTGAAAATCTGTTCCTTGGTTGCAGGTTCACCAAAAATGAAAAATTGCCAGCTACATTCCCATACACTCTCACTCTTTCGTCTAGGTTGGCTTCAAGCGCATCCATGGCAGGAATCAATGAATCAACTCTAACCTTGTCTCTTGGAGATAGTTAGTCTAAGGTGTTTGTCTAAGGTCTAAGTTTTTTGTACTCTTTGCTGTCTTTTGAGTTTTGCACTCTACATCTGTTAAATTTTGCTTGCTGTTCAATTTCCTCAAAATTACCCTGAGTGTTTGATATGAACTGCAACAGTGATCTGTAAAAATTTGCACGTGCACTCAATGAAGTTTGTGCACTTTGGTGCGCCTTGCTAATTTTAAGAGAATAGTCCAGTGAATGTGTTAACTCCTGCAACGTAACAAAGATAAACAAACATGGCTGTACTCTTTTCAGACACAGCTTCCTCTGCTTTGTGCCCACAGGGGTATTGCGCCATAGCAGACTTTCTGATTCTGAGTAGCTTCAAAGCCTCCATGAACTTACTAAACAGTAAGTACACACTTGTACAGTCACAGATTCATACATCACTTATTTGAGGTTACAAAGCAACTGGGACTAGATAGTAAAATCAAGTGTCTGGCACTCCCATTGATGTATTCCTGAATTTTGGATTTGGGCTCATATATTATTTTGGCCTAGGAACACCCCTGATTTTTATCATTACAAATGAAATAAAATTAATGGTATTATTTTTAACAAGTGAGTTCTGAGGCCCTCAGCTTTAGCCCATTCGGCCCATATGTAAATCTGGCACTGTGCGTGGGCATGCAGCCACACATGTGCACAGATGCACTCAAACGCATCAGAAGTGGAGACAGGGAGAGGGAGAGTCAGGCGCAGAGAGGAGAAGATGGGTGGGCCATGAGCGCACACACACATTCAGGTATGTATGCAGCCAGGTGACTGGGGGATGTGATTTATTTATTTAAAGTTTTTATATGCCGTCCCCTTGCTACATAGCCTCAGGACAGGTCACAGAAATAAATAAATAAGACAATAACAATTACAATTAAAACCTGGAAACACACTGGCTGCATAATTAAAATATATAAATATTAAACATTATTAAAATACTGTTTGAATACAAAGGTCTTGGCCTGGCGCCGAAAAACAAATAACCACGGCGCCAGGTGGACCTCTCTGGGGAGCGCATTCCACAGATGGGGCACCACCACAGAGAAGGCCCTCCTCTGGATACTTTGTTTCCTGGTATCTCTCATAGAAGGCTCCTGGAGGAGGGCCTCTGCCGCCGATCTCAAGGGGTGGGAGGGCAAATATGGCCGCAGGCGCTCCTTTAGGTATCTGGGTCCCAAGCCGTTAAGGGCTTTATAAGTGATTACCAACACCTTGAATTGAGCCTGGACTTTGATGGGAAGCCAGTGAAGCTGGTAGAGGACTGGGGTTATATTACAATAATGCCCAGTCCTCGTCAGCAACCTGGCTGCTCTATTTTCCACCATCTGAAGTATCCGGACTGTCTTCAAGGGCAGCCCCACATAGAGCGCGTTACAGAAATCCAACCGAGAAGTAACCAATGCCTGCATCACTGTTGCTAAGCAGTCATCCTCCAGGTAGGGACGCAGCTGATGGATTAGCACAAGCAGATGGAAAGCGTTCCTCGCCACCGCTGACACTTGAGCTTCCAAAGTCAGCTCTGGGTCGAGGAGCACTCCCAAGCTTTAGAGGGAGTGCAGGCCCATCCAGGACAAGATTCAAGTCACCTACCCAGGAGTTTGAACCACCCACCAGCAGGACTTCCGTCTTGTCTGGATTGAGCTTCAGTTTATTGGCCCTCATCCAGCCCATTACCTCGGCCAGGCCCCAGTTCAGCACAGCCACTGCCTCACCTGGATTGGTGGAAAACGAGAGGTAGAGCTGGGTATCATCAGCGTACTGATGACTCCGCAGCCCACACCTCCTGATGACCTCTCCCAGCGGTTTCATGTAGATGTTGAATAGCAAGGGGGACAAAATGGACCCCAGCGGAACTCCATGGCATAGCTGCCATGGCGCAGAGCCATAGTCCCCCAGCACCACCTTCTGGAACCGGCCATTGAGATAGGAGCAGAACCACTGCCAAGCAGAGCCTCCAACTCCCAACCCCCTTAGCCTGTCTAGAAGGATACCATGGTCGATGGTATCGAACGCCCCTGAGAGGTCCAGGAGAACCAACAGGGACACACTCCCCCTGTCTTTCTCCCTGCACAGGTCGTCGTACAGGGCGACCAAGGCAGGTTCAGTACCGTACCTGGGTCTGAAGCCAGACTGAAATGGGTCCAGATAGTCAGTCTCATCCAAGAGTACTTGGAGTTGTCCCGCCACCACCCACTCCAACACCTTGCCCAGGAACGGGATGTTGGCCACCGGTCTATAATTGGCGGCACCTCCAGATCCAGGGATGCCTCCTTTAGGACCAGCCTGACCACCGCCTCCTTTAGAGGGGCAGGCACCCGGCCGTCCTTCAAAGAGGCGTTGATGACCTCCCGGATCCAGGAACCAATCCTGTGTTTGGCTTTGGATAGTAGCCATGATGGGCAGGTGTCCAGTACACAGGTGGTGGTATGTACCTGTCCAAGCACCTTGTCCACATCATCAGGCCGCAGCAACTGAAACTCATCCAACGTGTGACCAGATGGTAACATTGGCACCTCCCCTAAGGAATCTGAGTGGAGTCCAGCTCATGATGCATCTGAGCGACTTTCTCCTTGAAGTGCTGGGCAAAGTCGTCACAGCGGGTTATCGAGGGTGGTACAGGATCTTTCTTGGGGCCTGGCTGTACCAGCCCCTGAACCACCTGAAAAAGTGATGTGATGGGCTGGATAAGAGCCAATATATTGAAGCTCAATCCAGGTAAGATGGAAATGTTCCTGGTGGATGGTCTACCTGTTCAGGTGATTGATATCCACCCTCTCTTGGACAGGGGTGCACTCCTCCCAGGGGACAGGGTGCACAGTTGGGGAGTACTCCTTGATCCTGAGCTTCCCTGGAATCTTAGGTGGGGTCTGTGGCAAGGAGTGCCTCCAGGTGAGGCTGGACAGACGGGCCCCAGCAACAGCAACTCACACATTGGTAACCTCCTGGTTGGACTACTGCCATGCACCCTATACGGAGCTGCCCTTGAAGATGGTCCAGACACTGCAATTGGTCCAAGACAGAGCTGTGGATTGCAGACTAGGAAGAGTAGCTGAGAATGCGTCACACGGGTCCTGTATCAGCTATACTGGCTACCAGTTGAAGTCCGGGACCAATTTAAGGTGTTACTTTTGACATGTAAATTCCTCAATGCTTTAGGGCATGGGTCCTCAAACTACGGCCTGCGGGCCAAATCCGGCCCACCATGCCCAATTATCCAGCCTGCCTCAGAGGTTTTGGGCTCCCCGCACCCACTGCCGCCACCGCCTGCCTTGCTGTGCGGGCAGCGAGGTGGCGGCTTCGCTCGGAGGTCATTTTGACTTGCTCAGAGGTATCCAAGTGAGCCAGGCGCTGCCTCGACGCATGCTCCTGCTGCCGGTGGGCTGGGCCCGCCACTGGCCCTCTGTTGAAAAAGTTTGACGACTCCTGCCTTAGGGCCTAGTTATCCAAGGGAGTATCTTCTTCCATATGAGCCTGCTGGACCTGAAGATACCTGTGGAGGTCTTCCCCCGAGACCCCTCCTTGACAGAGATGAGCAGGGCTCGTGCAAGAAGGCCTTTTCTGCCATAGCACCTTGATTATGGAATTCATTTCCCAGAGAGGTGCACCTTGCACGGACACTGTATTCATTCCAACACCAGGTCAAAAACTTTTTAACCCAGTTTCTTAAATCGTTAAATGGTATTTTAATTAATTTAGCATCCAGGATGGGCACTAAGGAGTTTTAAATTATATTGTTGATTTCTTTAAAAAAATTGTGTAAGCCCTCATGAGATTTTTAATGAATTATGACATAGAAACATTTTTAATAAATATGCAGGGCCACGTCTCACAGCTTCTTCCTTTTCGTTCTGCTGAAACTGACAATAAATTAATTAAATGTATTTGGCTCAGCAACACCACAATGGAAATGCAGTTGCTTGGGAGCCGACCTGTCATGGATGCTGCACTAAAGATCTGTTGGCTGAAATGTCACACTTTTGTTAAGGGTGCAAACAATCCTGCCCAGCGTTACTAATTTGAACTGAATCCTGGGCGGCCCTCCAAGAAACGATGTACGCAGCCCCTCCTTAATTTTTCTCCTTCTCGATACTAATCCCTCTCTCCGCTAACTAGCAGCTTAGTCCAGGTGGCTGAACAGAACGGCAATGAGGGCCTTTCCACCAATCCTGCTAAAAGATCCCTTTTCCTCTTCCCTCCGCATCTGCTTCTCCTTGCCCACAGTGACAGCCTATGAGCAGGCGCTATCTTGTTTCACCGAGTGCACGCAAGCCGCCCCAGGTCCCTTCTGCGTTGGAAATCCCTTGCATGCGCAGCCCGAATCGGCTAGACATATTGTTCCCTCCTCCGCCCGCTGCGGCGCTGATCTTCCTTCGGGAAAACCCCGGAAAGGCGCGCCTTCGCTCTCCCTGCCGCACTAGGGAGCCCACGGGACCCCCGGAAGCGGCCCGCCCGGACCCTCCGGCCAGGTGCAGAGGCGCGCGCTCCGCGGCGCGTCCGCCGGACGGCGTGTGCGCTGGCCCGGGGGCAGGGGATCGGCAGCGAGGGGGCGGACTGAGGCCGGCTTAACCCGCTTCCCGCGACGCGGCCGCCGCCTACTTTTGCGCCGCCTCTCCCGGTTCGGGAAGGTCGACGTGCCCCGCTGCAGAGGCGCCCCCCGGGGGGAGAGCTGCGCTGGAGGGGCGGGCCGCCTTGGCCCCGCCCCGTCGCTTGGGTGCAGTCCCCGAGGGCTTGTTTGGAAAGGAATTTGCCCTTTGGCCGGGAGAGCGGCCTCAGCCGGGCCCTGGGGCGAGCATCCACGCAGAGGAGCAGCCCAGGTCAGGGAGGGTACCTGCGGCGCATTAGCTTGCTGTTGGGGCCCATGGAGACAGGGAAGGCCCCATCTCTTGGCTCTTCACCAGGCCTGCCAGAACGGGCAGGGCCACTCAGAGCACATGCGGCAGTGGATGGGGTATGGCGAGGCACCTGGGGTGCCAGCAGTCAGAATGGCAGCACAGCCCTGAGTGCCCCCCCTCGCTCCAAAAGGACGTGTGCACCCCTTGCCATGCCTGCCTTGGAGGAACTTGGACGCTGCCTGCAGCCCCTCTCTCTGCCAGGCGAGGCACCGGGAAATGCCCGGCCTGCTTCTGGCCCTGTCCTGGCAGCTCCACAAGGTTAAGGTTAGAATCGTAGAATCCTAGAAGAGTGGAGTTGGGAGGGGCCATGAAGGCCACCGAGTCCAACCCCCTGCTGTTGCAGGGCACCACGTCACACCCTCCCACTCTGGTTGCAGAAGGCCTTCCCGTGACTGTGTTTTTGTAAAAACCTTTGTATTTTGTAAGCCATCCTGAGCGCTTGGCAATAGGACAGGATAGAAATGTCTGTCATGAATAAATAATAAAATAATAAAAACCTCAGAGGAAAGAAACACCTTTTTCCAGAGCCCCCTTGCCAAAAGTGGCCCAATCAAGGCTGGTGAGTATACTGGAATAACAATTCCCATCATCCAGAATTAGCAGCTGACCAGAGAGGGGCTCTGGGAAGCACTGCCAGCTCACTGGTCTGTCTGGGGGTGATGGGAATTGTAGTATTTTGAGGATGCTGACTTGGTACAAGTTGAGCTATGGTTTCTCTGTGGCTTGACAACTTCAGTGCTGCACAAAAGCACTTCTGTGCACAAACCAGGATGGCCAGTATGAGAATGCTGAACGGGCGTTCAGAAGATCTCAGTTCTAGTCTCACTCAGCCATGAAGTGAGCCAGTCACAGACTCTTTCTCTATGCTGCCTTGCAGGGCTGTGGTGAGAGTAAAGTAGACCTGGGGCACATAACCACTGAGGCTCCTTGAAAGAGGAAAACGGCAAGGAAGAGGAAATCGAGTACAGTGGCTCAGGTGATGTGCTCTCTTCACATTAATGGGACCACTCCCGACAAGTGTCCTTTGGATTGCAGCCTGATGCTGTGTGAAGGAGAGGCAGCTGGCCAGGGCTGCCAGGGTCCTGCCTGGCTTCTGGTGCAGCAGGGCAGCTTCTGTGGGGAAGCAGAAACGGCGGGTGAGGAGGGCAGAACAGGGAGCGGCTCCATCAGGGTACTCAGACCAGTTATACTTGAGGAGCGTCCGCAAGGGGACAGACCCAGGACTTTGGGGAAGGACTGGAAGATGGGGAGAGAGGAGGGTCTCTGGAGCAGGGCAGCAAGGAGCTGCAGCAGGGGAGCAGAAGAACAGTAGGGTTGGAAGAGGCCCAGGTGTCTTTTTGTGCTGCCCTTAGTCACTGGCCCATGCAGCTTCCCAGCAAATCATCTTTTTATTTGACTTAATTCCAGGCTGTTTTCAGAATACGCTTGCAAGCACGCAGGCCATGCTGCCCTTGCAGTAGAGAGCCCTGGCACACACAGCAATCCGTACAGCGAGAGCAACGCCCCCTTTCCAGCCACCCTGCAGATGTTCCTGCGTAGGCAAAATGCCAGGAATGGTGCAAAAACCAAGAAGAGGAGCTTGCCCCAACCCTGTGATCTGGGAGACTTCAGAGCCCGTGGCCAGGTGTCGTGGTCTGCGTGTGGACACTGGCTATGGGAGCTCAGCCAGTCAGAAAGCGACGGAGCCCTCACCGGCCTCCCAGTCATAGGCTTGGATCTGGGCCTTCAGGTGGGCCAGCTTCCTCTTGAGATAATCGCGGCGCTGCTGCTTCTCCAGGTAAGCAGGGTCCTGAGAGGGAGACAGGGCAGAGGAGGGAGCACATCAGAAATGACGGTTCCCGGACTTGCCTGGATGTTGGTCGCCACAAGCAGGACAAGACTGTGAGAAGGCCCCGTGTGCTGCGCTGCAGGAGCAGCGCCCCCCAGGAGGAGTGCCTTGCTTCCGAGGACACACATCGGCCACCCAGGCCCTCCACCTGCACACGGTGCCCTGCCAGAGCACAGGGGGCATGAGCTGGTGCGGACAGGCACCCTTTTCCTCCTCCCACACACCCACCCACCCTTTCCTTGGCTGTGCTGTCCTCTCCACCTGCCTCGCTCTCCCACTTGCTTCCTCTCCTTGCCTTCCCACTTCCTCTCTACCACCTCTTCCATTCTCTTTTTTCATTCTCCCTGTCTTTCCTCCCCTTCATCCACCTCTCCTTCTGGCAATCCTTTCCTTTTGCTTCCTTCCCCTCTCTCAATCTCCCTCTCTGTGCCTCACACACATCTTCTTTTCTGTCTCCCCTTCCTCTTCCTCCCCTTGTCCCAGGACCTGCAGGAGGAGAGACCAATACATCACATCCAGGGCTTGTCAGGGCATCTGAAACTGGCCAGGCTGCCCAGGGCTCACCCTGCGCTGGACTCCTGAGTGGTGCCTCTTGCCCAGAGCCCTGCCTTGCCAGTGGTTGGGGAGCTGTGCCCTGCTTTGCTTTGCTACCAAACATGCACCATTCTCTGGCGTTTGAGCTCTGCCTCTTGAGCTTGCTTGCTGTAGCCCCACAGCTACACAGACCACCGTTTGGCTGCCATGTGTGTGGGGCTGAATGCACACCCAATCTGCTTTCTCAGTGTGTGGCCCAGCCTGGGGCTTTGAAATCCCAACACGCGAGTGAAAGACTTTGCCACTCGGCAGCCTTCAGAGCCTTGTCCTGAAATGACAGGCCTGACGTACCTTCCTTTTGGTCCTGTATTCCTTCCTCACAGCTGAGAGTCGACTTTGCTCCTGCACAGGGGAAGAGAGAGGGAAACAGCATGCAGAGTTCTGTACAAAAGAAGCCCAGTGCCAGTGCTTTTCAGTGTCACATCCTCCCCGTTTTTGCCTTTGGCCCTTCCCGTACTAGAGAGTTGCCTCGGGGTGGGAGAGGTGTGGGTGCTGCAGGGGAGATGAGCAAGCCAAGGGTCAGCCTGAGCCTCCCCCGGAGCTCTGTGGGTGCCGCTTTTCAGCTGCATGGGGGCAGGTCCCAGACCATGCTGGACCTGCTTAGCAGTGCGTGGTGTTTGCAAGGGACTGTTGGTGCCTCCGTTCAAGAGTATTTAAAAATGTGTTGCACCAACACTGGAGTTACACCTGACAGCAGGACAGAGGTCTCATTCTCAGGAGCTGCCCACCCTTCTGCTCATGGCCCTGGAGGGCTTCTTCGGGAACTTCGGCCTCTCGGATCTGTTCCAAGCAGCAGGGCCAGTCGGAAAGCAAAGAACGGAGCATTTACTTGAGCTGCTTCTTGTTATTAATCATATTGTTATTATGCACCAGAACTGGGTCTCCAACATCAACTTGGTAGCCATGGGGATGTCCCTTGATGATAGGCAGGCTCCCAGGGACTTCTTTTATTTTATTTCTTAAGATCTTTTTCAATTTAAATAAATTATTTGGAAGGCTACTCATGTTCTGGAGCTCTGTCCCCCCTCTGATGCCTTTCCCCTTAGGTTCTTGGGTGAAGTTCTTTCCTTTTAAGCTCCCCAGCTTGCTTTCTGTGAAATGGGGCTTGGGTGATCAGCCACACACACCATAGCAGACGTTTTGTGAATGGCCAAGCCCTTCTCCCCATGGTAGCCATTTTGTGAGAGTGCCCATGGAACACTCTCACCATTACAAATGCATCCACTGACCCAAGGAGTTAGAAACATAGAAACAGAGCAAGTCCAAAGGGTCCTCCCAGGTCATCTAGTCTGACCCCTGGCTCCACTCACAACATGCCTCTCATGTGCATGTCTAGCCAATCCTTGAGCACCCTCACCGATGGGGCCTCAACCACCTCCCGGGGAAGCCCATTCCACACCCTGGGGGCCTAACTGTCAGGAAGTGCTTCCTGGCATTCACCCTAAATCTTGGTTCCCTGAGCTTTGCTCCCTAACCCTCCGAGTCTCCTCCTCCCAAGGCTGAAGAGGCCCAGTTCCCTCAGTCTCGCCTCCTACGGCATCCCCTGCAAACTGGCCACCCACCTTGTGGCCCTGCGCTGCACTGACTCCAACCTGGCTATATCCTTTCTGTAATGAGGGGCCCAGAACTGAGCACAATAATCCAGTTGCAGGCGCATGAGAGTCGTGTAGAGTGGTAGTAATACCTCTCTCGATCTAGAAGCCACACTTCTGGCCATGCAACCAAGGGTGGCGTTCGCCCTCTTGACCACCGCATCACACTGCTGACTCAAGTTCAGCCTGCAGTCAACCAGCACCCCGAGGTCCCTTTCACAAGTGCTGCTCTCCAGCCACTTGTCCCCTAACCTGCACTTATGACACCCATTCCTGTGCCCCAAGTGCAAGGCCTTGCACTTATCTGTATTGAATGGCTGTGCTTGACAGACAGCAGGATGGACCATCTCACACCAATCACAAATATACCAGAACTGCTATTAATTCTAAATGGTGGGAAGTTCCTTCCTTTTCCCTTTTGCAATTTGCAACACAAAGCCAAATGAAGAAGAATAAGTCCATTGATACAACTTGTGAGTGACCTTCCTATTCTGATAGTGGCGAGGCAGCTGGCGCATCATGGCATCCAGGTCCTGAAATTTCTGCTCTGCAGCACTGATCTCACGGTACAGCTCCTTGTACTCGGCATATAGGTCATTGAAGACAGCTTTGTACTTCTCCCGCTCAGTCATGCTTCCAATGGACGGGTAGTTTCTACGCAGACCAAAAACCAGAACAAAACAGACCATCAGAAGAGATGATGCGCAGACATGCGAATTAGTTTCATGGCCAAGCAGGTGACTGACGTGCCCCTCGTCAGAATTTCAAAGGAACCCTGAGCTGGAGAGTCCCCGCACTAGGCAGACTCTGTGCTGCAGCTTGTTGTTAATGGGGCCGCCTCAGTCTGCAGCCCCACCAGTGCAGGAGACCCCAGGAGTTCCCCAGCAGCCTTGGCACCTACTAAGCAGCCCACACAGTTAGACTTCTCCTAAAATTAAGCCCACATGTGGGTCTCGCCTGCTCCCTGCCCTCCACACGATGTCTGCCACATGTCACGGCCCTTCTCCTGCGGGGCACCTGCGCCCAGCTCTTTCACCTCCCAGGGCTCCTCTGACGCGCCTCCCGGCCCTGCTTGCTCCTTTTTGGACCTGCTCCAATTTGTCGCAGCCTTCCTGGAATGGAGTGTCTGGAAATGGGCACAGGACTCCGAAGTGCAGCCCAGCCTACTCAGAATTGGGCAGGCCGGTCACTCCCCATGAGCAGATCCCCGCTTCTCTTGATGCACCCCAAGTTTGCATTGCCGTCTTGGCAGCCGCCTCGCACAGTTGGCTCGTGGGGGGCTTGCGTCAGCCTCCCCTTGTTCCGCATCATTGCCTGAGGAGGTCCCACTTGTTGGGGAGTCCCTGCTGCCCCCATGTCCAGCATGTCCCACCTTGCCACAGCTCCAGGTTCTTCTCTGACCCTCCTCACCCGTCACCACCAACAGCAGCAACAAACGCATGTGTGCCGATAGTGGAAAAAAAGCACCTAGATGTGTGCTCTGGCTCAGGATTCCTCCTTTGGTGTTTTGCTACAGTACAGGAGTGCAACCTTTCGCTGAAATGCTTCCAAGACTCACCTGCCTGGGGAATGAATCCACAATGGGACCTTACCTGTGGCTAGGCAACAGGATGGCCTGGCAAAGTACAAAGACCTGCCAAGCATTCCCAGGGCCCCTTCCTCACTTACATGACATAGTCAGGGACGATGTGAGGTTTGGGGTTGTGGCCTGTCGGGATGACGAGATTCAGCCTCTCTGGGACCTCTCCGTTCTCCAAGAACTCAACGTGCCTGGTGGCTTTCCTGGCCAGGGCAGTGTCATCCCGGGAGGCAGCCAGCTGAGGTGCGGCTCGTAAGACAACTGGCGTTGGCTGTGGGAGGAAAAGGCGCACAGGTTGCTCACGCCTGGCCTTTGGGGGAAGAGCAAGGGCCATGGGCATCTTTTCTGCTGGAGCAAGTGGGAGCACGAGGAGCAGCCTCCTCACAAGCCCATTCACCAGCCGGGCAAGCCCAGGACCACTTTGTGCACTGACCCAAACCCCAGGGACTCGGGTTCAAGAAAGGGACTCCCACTGCTGCTCAGGCAAAAGTTGGGCTCCTCTTCTGAGTTCATCACTGGGAGGCTTCTGCATGTAAGCAGGAGTTCGACCTCAGAATTATGTCCCCTGCCCTAAAAATAAGCAAGTTTCTAGTCCTCATGGCTCTGACTGGTCTATATAGCAACACTGGAATCTGCCTGATCCAAAGACAGGCCCTTGGGCCATCTAGCTCTAGTAGGCAGGGTCTTAGTGCTCAAAAGCTGCCCCCTGCAGTGACTGGGGGCAGGAAAGGGGAGGGGTCCAGTTGGGGCTGTCCAGCAACCATCATCTGCAGGACGGGGTCTCACCAGGGATAGCAGGCGCTTCCTGATAGCCTCGCGCTGCCACATCTTGAGGCAGGTGAAGGAGCCTCCCAGGTAGAGCAGCATTGTGAGGAAGAGGAAGACGATGGCTGCCACCTGCCCCCCTTCGACCTGGCACAGGGCCATGACCAGTGGGTTGGCGGCAAAGACAGAGTAGCACAGCCCGCCCCGACGGACGTCATTGACGTACGCGATGGCAGCGGCCATGTACAGCAGCGACAGGGTGAGGTTGAGGGCAAACTCTGTCAGCGGCCACCAGTGCGAATTGAGGAGGATGGTCCGGTAGTACATGGTGACGCCCAGGCCCAGCAGGATCACTGTCACAAGCCACGCCAGACTGGCCACCACCAGCACGAAAGGGGCCATCGGTCCGACGTAGCCGTAGCCGTAGCCCGCTCCCGCGAAATCTCCATAGAGCTGAGGCCACTGGTAGTCCTTCTGGATGTACGCTGCCGTGCAGGCGAAGACCATCCCACCGAAAATCAGTTCCAGGGCGCCCATTAAGCGGAGGAGACCTGGCCACGACTTCATGTAGGAGTACTTCTGGTTGTAAGCCTCCAACTTCTCCTCGTAGCTGGGGGGAGCAGTTGGCCTGCTCCCCTGGTCCATGGCGGCTGGGGGTCTCCCCAGTGTTGGAGTTGCTGCGGCATCTGAGGGGGGACTCTCGTTCTCCCCATCGCTGGAGCACTCCCGGGCAGCAAAGGCAGTCCTACGAGGACACCCCGACCATGGATGAACCAGTGGGGCCCCTTCTGGGGAGCAGGTCAGGAGAGGAGGCTTCACCTGGTCTGCCTCTGCCGTGGCTGCAGAAGGTGGAGCGAATCGCCTGACGGGCTTCAAGAGTGGCCACTCTTGGGCTTGGCTGCTGGAGGCCGAAGGCAAAACCCCACAGGAAGGTGAGCTCCGGGGGACCAGTGAGGTTCCCGGATCCTTGGTGCTGGCTTCCATGGGGTGCGGCTGGCCGCCAGTCGTCTGCCCCCATGACAGGGGCTGAAGAGGGTCATCCTCAGCTGCCATTCACCACAGTGGCCACTGGAGCAAGGTCCTCCCTCAACGGGTCTTGCAAAGAAATGGAGGGGGTGCAGGCGGCACACAGAAGTCTGGATGGGGCTCTGCTCACCACACCTGAAGGAGGACATCGTGGAATTGGAAAAAGGGCTGAGAAGGGCACGTGACTGTCCCTCAAGCGATCCAGCAACCGAAGCAACTCCCCAGGAGGGAACACCTGCGGGAGGGATGCTGCAGAAGGACACCTGGTGTGGCAAAGGTGGTGAGAGACATTGTCCTCCCTCTCGTGTCGTGCTGGAACCCAGCAGGGTCAGCTGGGTTGGTGGGAGACTCAGGACAGATCGAAGGAGGTGCGTCTTCACCCAGGGCAGAGCTAAACTGTGGAACTCACTGCCACAGGGTGTTGCAACGGCCGCCAGTGTGCGTGGCGTCCAGAAGGGGCTGGACAACTCCATGGAGGAGCAGAAGCCTTCCAGGGGCTGCTAGTCCTGAGGGGTCCAGGCCGGGCATGCGATGCTGATGTGCTCCAGCAGCTGTGGGACTCGGCTGGGTGGGTGGCTATGCTCACGTCCCGTTGCGTGGCTCTCATGTGAGCCCCTGTGGGCCAGGCTCTCCCTACAGGCTTCTCTGAGCAACTGGGCTGCGTGCAATGCAGGGAGCCCATGTGGGAGCGAATGGAAGGAGGTTGCAGCGCAACGTTGGGGGCCAGCTTTGTGGTGGCAGCTGCTGAATGCCCCCTTACTCACCTGCCGTCCAGCTCACCTCCCAAATGAAGGCACAACATTTTTCCAACCTGGAGCCCTCCAAATGGGCTAGACTACAGTTCCCATCATCCTCCAGCCCAACCTTTCAGGAGGCCACCAGGTTGGGGAGGACGCTCTGGCGAGAGCAGCTGAAACAGCTGCACATATCCAGGGAGGACAGGGGTGCAGAAGCCATGGGGATCGGGGGGCACAGATCCAGGCATGCTGCAGCCGGTCACAGGCCTGGCCCAGCCTTATTTGCCTCCCCTCCCCAGATCCCAGCCCTTTAAGCAGTCAATTATAGGATAAAACAATTCCAGTAATCCTGCCTTCTGTGAAATCTGAGAGTTGGTATCAAAAGACCTTCTCTAAGGGTACATCTACATCTTCTTCTTTGGAGCGAAGGGAGGTTTATTTCTATTAATTGCAGTAGCAGCTGAAGCCAAAGGGCAGCTGTTCGGTTTCATGGGTCCTGCTCAAGAGCATGGGGGACAGTACAGGTTTGCACCTACTCATTTTATTTCTGGGCACAGCCCAGAGGGCTGCATTTGTGATTCAGGAAACCCCCCTGGACAGAAAGATTTGGGGGGGGGGGGGCAGCAGGAGGGGTGCCCACAAGGAAGCAAAAAGCCCAAACATCCAGGGGGTCAGATGCAGCAGAACTCCTAGGCCCCCAGGGGGACAGCAGGATGGTGGAATGAAGGGCCTCGTGGAGATCTGGACTCTAGAGGAAAGATGTGGGCTGCTCCGCACTCCACCTCTGGCTGGAGCACAAGATTCATACCAATCTATTTAAAGGGAATGTGCTATATGGATGGTTCTTCTTGCTGTTTTTGCCCTCCTTTTTGAATCCTAAGCATGTCAAGAGGTTTATTTATTTATTTTAGGTTGCAGGGTATGAAAATGGCCCACCTGGGGGCTGAGGTGGAGTGGCAGGATGCCCCACCTGACTCGTGGCGTCATGCCTTCCTTCTTTCTTCTCCCCAACAGGCAGTTGGGCTCCCTGCTCCCTTTGGCCTCCCTGCAGACTCCCAGGGCACCCCCATTCACCCTTAAGCAGTCAATGCCATCTGCTTTGTAAGAGCATCTCCGGTTTCCACAGACCCACATGGACCGGCGTCCTTCCCCTTGTCCCATCCTCAGAGCCCCCCTGCCAACTCTTCTTCCCCCATGCCTAACCCTGTTGGCACCCCCTCCCCATGGGCAAAGCCCATCACAAAGTACCTTCTGCAATTGCTTGCCAGTTTCTAGCATTTCAGGGATGTAGATGGTGGGATGAAGCATCCGACCTGCTATTCTTCCAACCCTCGGAGGAAACACAGGCTTCCTTTTTCCCAGCAGTCTCCAGAGTGCACAGAAACCCCAGGGCCAGCCTCAGCCATGCAACCGCAAACACACACACCTACTGATAATGCTGCAGTGGACAGAAGCCCTGGCCGGGCATGTTATTGGTTCTGATGCTGTTAAATATTAACTGTGGGCAAGCTGGAGATGAGCGTTATGTGCCAATTCAGGCTCCACAGGATCATGGTAGACAAAGGTAGGGGTGTCCCTCCAAAGACATTCTAGCCTTTCAGTAGATCTAAATTTGAGACACAATTTGAAAACAAGCAAACAGGCAGAGAAGACCACTGATGCAAGGCTGTGCAACCTGAGGCCTGCAGGAAAAAGCTGCCCTCTGTGGTTCCGGAGAAGGCTCTGCCTCCCTTCCTGAAACTTCCCCATCCATTCCATGCTTTCTTGGTTCAGTGCATTTTCCCTGCTGTAAAAGCTGGAAACACCCCTCCAGGGGCTGAGCTGCCAGCAGGAAAAGCTGAAGTTTGGAGCTGACGCCTGTGTCCTCTTCTGGTTTTGCAAGGCCAGGGGATGGTGGCTGCAGTGGTCTGGCTGGCCACAAGATGGCAGCAAAGTGACAGGGAAGGAGCCCCGCTAAGGCCTCACTCCTCCAGTTGCTTTGGAGAACAGCTCCCAGCGTGGGCTGGGGTTGATGGGAGGTGAAAGCCAAAGCATTTGCAGGCAGGCTGTATTCTAAGAGGCTTCAGTCTCTCTACCTTTTCTCAGTTGGCTGAGAGTGGACTGGTTTATCTAGTAAGGCCTACCCCAAATGGTCGCTTCTTAACAGTTCTGCCCTGATCCTGCCCTTTCCTGCTCACACAAGGGGGGCAGATCGTGCAGCCGCCGTTCTTTCTTCCACGCAGCTGCTGTGCTTCTTGGCAACCCCGGTTGTGTCTTGAGCCCTCCAAGTGGGCATTTTATCTGGAAACTGGCCCCCAAATGGGTGCTGAATTGTGACAAGAAAGCTCTGGTCTTTGCGGTTTCAGAATGGAATTACACTTATGACTATAGTGGGATTCTGTATGCTGCTGAGCATATGTGCGCGTTACGTAAATGGAGATCAGACACAATCCAAAACCCTGTGCATGTCTGGACAGAAACAATTCCTCCAGCACGCTGGGAATGATAGGCCTCATTTCTCTCTGGACATGCATAGGGTTGCCTCCAAAACCTGCCCAGGCACCTGCCTACCCATAAACAAAACAACAGATTCCTGCTACAGTCACAAAACATCAGGCCTGTGTATGGTGTTAGGTATTTACTGAATACAGAATAATAAAAATAAAAGCCTTCTATTATATCTGAAATGCTAAGTTTCGTTTTGATTCTAGAACAGATCATTGCTTCTGTTTGTGGTTTCTAAAGCCCAAATGCTGAAACACAACAAGGTTCAGACAATGGAACAGGCCAATAATGCTGGTAAAACAAAACAAAACCCCAGTAAAGCCACAGTTATGATCTGAGATTTGAAATGTATGGCAAACAGGGTCAATGCTTGTGACCTCAACCAAGAAATTCTCTCTTCCCAGCCTTGCGAACTTCAATCATTTTTGAAGGCACCAAGTCTCAGGAGTGCTGTGAACTTGAAAGCTTGCCCATAGGTGGGGGTGTCTAACCCAAACTTTTGCAGTATCTTTTTCTGCGAGCTTTTGAAAAATAAGCTGGGGAGGAAAAAGTTTAAACTTAAGTCCAAGCCCTATTAGAGTAAGAAAGAAGGAACAGGTGAACTTCCTGCTTCATATTTCATGAATCATGTCATATATTTATTTGGCTCAATTTGTAGCTGCCATTCTACCAGACAAAGTGGCAGATCCTGGTCCTTCCTGCTTGGATGCTTCAGAGATGGAAAAATAGTGGTTTTGGCTGTGGGGCCAACCCAAAATTCCACACTTGCATGATGTTCCTGCATGGCACATGGCTCTGAACACCTGTCCGTTGGCTGAGCAGCAGTGCAGAGCAGCTGCAAGCACGCAGAGACCCGCAGCATCTAAGGAACAACAAGGAAATGGTAAGTGGACTCCCCGTGCCTGCCATCCAGGCCCCATGGATTCCAGCGGCCAAGCATGAGCATGAGGAAGTCTGGATGTGACAAGCCATCAGCTGGCCTGCATGTAGATGGAAGCAGGCAAGAAGCTTCCATGAGAAAGAGGGCTTGTTTGAGGCAAGGAGGGAACGAGTCCAATGAAGGGGAATCTCTCCCCACACTCTCAACTCAGCTCAAACCCCACTTCACCACCAGACCTTCATTGTTGCCTGCCCAAACTGGCACCAGCGATACCTTTCGGAGGGGCACTTTGTGCAGGCAGTCCCTGGTTGCAATGTTGTGCACACACATGCACGGACACACGCCCTGTCCCTTGCAGGTCTCTGAATTCGGATCTTTGCAGGTTGCTGTATTTACTACCGTACGAAGAAGATGAAGATGGTCTAGTGCGAATGGCTATCGCAATGAGAACAACTTACAATGGGAAGCAGCTGTATGTCCAGAAGTGCTTCCCTCTGCAAAAGCTGCCACTGCAGGGTTTGCTTGCATGCCTTACCTAGGCGGAGCTAAAGCTCTGGCCTTTCTTTCAGAGGAAAAGTCATGACTGGTCACATTCAGGAACACAGAAAATCAAGAATCAAAAATGTGACTGGACAGAAAGGGTTGCTTTTTCTGTGAAGGCAGAAAGACCTTTAAAACTGAAGTTGCACCCCATGTGATTCCCACATTTGCAATTGTATGTTTTGGATTATCTGTCAGTGTAAACGAAGTGGTTTTGTCAGAAATGACACATAACAAAATGTAAAATTGGGCACTCTAGATTCAAAAGCAATATTATACTTTTATATTTCAAATATTTATTGTTTGTTATCAAAATATTTATAACTCTCTTGGAGGCCTTCAGAATGGGCCCTCGAAGAGGCTCACATAAAACAAACAAACAAACCACCCAACCGACGGATCAACAATAAATCCACAAGTAGAGGAACACTGCTGGGGCCTTCACGTGCCTTGCATACCTTCCCTTGACCTCATTCATATGACAGCCCTGTAAGCCAGGCAATATTCCATGTGGAGGGGTGATGAGGCAGGGAATGTGATCAGCAAGATTCAAGATTAGAACTGGAGACGTCTACCAGCCTGGCTAGGAATGCTTCAGAAATTGTCCTTGCTGAATTTCTCCTTGACAAGTTTGCTTTCCAAAGCAGAGGAGGGGCTGAGGTGCCATCAGACCAGGAATGGGGACTGCATGGCCCTCCAGCTTCTGTAGGACTGCAACAACCCTTGTCACTCATTGTTTGGTGGGGAAGATGGGCGATGTAACCCAAGCCATACATTCTGCTGTGCTTGCTCCCAGACCCTCATTTCAATTCCTCCTGTCCTAAAGCAAAAACAGTATGGCTGCAATTGGGCTCATGAAAGAGAGCACAAATGGATGGGGCGTTTTTCTAAATCCACATATCTGAGAATTGTTGTGGAAAGGGAATTGTCTGCCCAGCAGTTCCTAATGGCAGGGCAGAGTTAAACTGCGGAATGAGAATGGCACGAAATGTGGAGGGCTTTCTCATCCCTAAACTGGTGGTTGGTCCTGCATTACATCAGCTTCCAAGTAACAGACGAGATGCAGCCCATACAAGCAAGATATAGTAGTAAGTGTAATAATAGGAATGCTAATAATTCCTCTAATGTATTTAATAATAGCCCTCTGCAGTAAACCACAGTGTTATCTCCCATTCATAAAGTCTCAAAGCTGTGGGCTAAGGAAGGATTCTTTGATTTCTAGGGAGGGGGTAGCCCTTGATTACAAAACCTCCCCCCCCCCCCGCCCCCCAGTGCCTTTCTCAAGTGTACATGCATGGAGGGCAAGCAAGAAAGCGCAGAAATCCAAAAGGAATTCTTGCTTCCAGGGCTGCTACCTCGATTCTCCCCAAGCTTTTTCCAGGAAATTCTGGCTGCTGGGTTTTGCTTTCATTTGTCTTAAATCAGTTCATCTGGAAACATATTCTGAAAGAAAAGACTGAGACCTTAATCTAGAGACAGCAGCCAAACCAGGTCAGATCACTTGGCCATCTGCCAGGATGGCCTCCTCTCAGTGCAGACGCTCGTCTAGGTTTGCGGACTGTCTGCCCGCCCTCCTTCTTTTCAGCCTCAGCCATTGGCCTGACCAGGTATTTTTCCAGGAGCATTTCGTTCTGTTTGTGCTAATGTGCATGGGTGCCAATACACATCAGTACAAGTGTGTGATATACCTTGTGTACATTCATGCCCATGTGCATAAAATGCCAACCAATGCGATGTCCCCACCAAAAAGTGAGAAAATAGTGAGAAATCCAAACCCATTTGAATCCACGGCAGATTTCTTAAGCATCCCTGACTCTGCCAGGAACTTTTGATGACTCTGAGGGGAGCCTAGCCTTTTCCATCGCCTGCTCATAGACCCTTTAAAAACAAGACAAAACCAGAACAGCTTGCAAGGACTCCACTTTGGCTTTCTTCAGGTCATGGAATGCATCCAAAGCACTGCGATTATGGAACGAGACACATGGAGAAAAATCACACTGGGAGGGAGGGAGGGAGGCTGAAGTAGCTGCACTGAGCACCCCATCCCTTCCCTTCGGAGGATTTCTTGCCTCCAAGTCTCCCCGGGGGAAATGATATGGAATATTGCTTCTTGTGCTTCACCTGTATATCGTGCGCAAGTCACCCAGGGCAGATCTGGATCTCCAAGCATGGGATATAAGGAGATCAGTGGGGAAGGCTGTACATCTGTGTGCACACGTGTCTCCTCTGCTCTGATGAGCCCAGTATCCACACTGCCTGGGAAAATGGGGGTTCTTGTCAGCGCCTCTAGATGGCCCCTGGACTTGGTACGTGCATGCACAGGGGGTGGGGTGGGGAATGCCCATTAAGGAGATGTGAAGAATGCAGGTGTAGGGAAGACGCTCCTCTTGGGTGTTCTCCCGATTTTGGAAAACTCTCTGTTAAGATAATCTCCAGGCATCAATAGCGGATGCTAAACATTTTGATGGGTCCCAAGAGCTTTACTGCTGACTGTGTGAGAGCCATTTTCCAGTGTGGCATGGGAATGGCTGCATAGCATAGCTTGAAGGCCTTCATCTTGGCAAAAGAGCCAGAGAGCCCTGGCTGCCAGGCAATGCAGCTGCTGCAACCCAGAAGGCACTGAGCTTGCAAGCAGCGGGTGAGTCTTCCCGGCCCCAGGGGAGGCAGGACTCCCTGGGCCCCGTGGGCTACACCCTGGTTGCTTGGAACAGGCAGGAAAGTGCTGTGGTTAGATCGGGCCTGCTGGCGAGTTCCCCTCTGTGGTCACTGGTTGATCCTCATGGGGATGGGATGCTGGACTAGCCAGGCCACTGCTGGATCCCTCAGGGCCCTTTTGGTGATCTTGAAAGGGGAGGAGGCGAACTCCAGGCAAGGGAAGTGATGGGGCAGACAGCCACTGACCATACCGCTGGCCTTGCCGCTCCAAGGTGGGAGAGGGGGGTGCTGGTTGGAGCAGCTTTGTGCAGGGCTGGCCAAATTCACGGTGGAGGGGACGGTGGCTGTGAGTGGCTACTAGTCTCAAACCCTAAATGCTGCCCTCTGCAGCAGCAGCATCTTGGGGAACATGGGCAAGAGGGTACTTTGGCCTCATGCCCTGCCTGTAGATTTTCCACTACTGGGTCTGGCTGGCTATAGAGCCAGCAGAAGGCAGGACCAGAGAGGCCTTGGGTCCAATCTAGCATGGCTTTTCTGATGTTTTCAAAGAGTCTCCCGACTGCAACTTGCATTTCTGCTCTGCCCCTGGTCATGAGCTGCCTACAAGCAGACAAGAGGGGCAGTTGTTGACAGCACCCCTTTCTCTTTCCTGCATGCATCTGGCTGTCCACCACTGGGAACAGGTGATTGGGTTTGATGCTCCATCTTGGTCTGATCTAGGAGGATTTTGTGTAGGCAATTTGGAATGAATTTAAAACCCTATGCTGATTTGAAATCAAAGCAAATGTAAAAGCAAAGAAAGGCTTAACTTCAATGGATCACCATTATTTTTCTAATTCTTATCAAAGAGGAGAGTGCTTGAGAGAATAGCCTTAGCCTTATGTCCATTGTAGGAAAAGCAATGGAAAGGCTCATAATAGACAGAGATCTAGTGATACTGGATAGGGAAGGGAGGCTGACAGCCACACAACACGGCTTCTGCAAAAACAGGTCCTGCCAGACAAACCCTGTGGGATTCTATGACAAGGTTTCGAGGTGGCTGGATGGAGGGGATGCAGTGGATGTGGTATACCTGGATTTCAGCAGGGCCTTTGACAAAGTGCCCCATGATATCCTGGTGGAGCAACTGAGGAGTTTTGGGATACACCAAAGCACTGTCTGGTGGATTAGGGCATGGTTGACTGACCGAAAGCAGAGTGGATCATTGGGATGGCGGCCAGGGACAAGCGGGGTCCCCCAGAGCTCTGTCCTAGGGCCGATCCTGTTTAATCTTTTCATAAATGACAAGGAAGAAGGGGTGAACTGTCTGCTGATCAAATTCGCAGACGATACTAAAACTGGAGCAGTGGCCATGACTGAGGAGCAGGTACTCCAGATCCAAAGGATCTGGACAGACTATGGAAGTGGGCAGGAGACAACAGGATGGCGTTCACTGTGGTAAGTGCAAGGTCTTGCACTTGGTGCATAGGAATAGGTGTCATAAGTACAGATTAGGTGACAAGTGGCTGGAGAGCAGCACTTGTGAAAGGGACCTCGGGGTGCTGGTTGACTGCAGGCTTAACCTGAGTCAGCAGTGTGATGCGGTGGCCAAGAGGGCAAACGCCACCCTTGGTTGCATAGCCAGAAGTGTGGCTTCTAGATCGAGAGGGGTATTACTACCACTCTACACGACTCTGGTGCGCCCACAACTGGAGTATTGTGCTCAGTTCTGGGCCCCTCATTACAGGAAGGATATAGCCAGGTTAGAGTCAGTAGGGCCACAAGGTTGGTGGCCGGTTTGCAGGGATGGGGTATGAGGTGAGACTGAAGGAACTGGGTCTCCTCAGCCTGGAGAAGAGGAGACTCAGAGGGGGTCTGTTGGCGACACACAGGTATGTGAGGTGGTGTCACATGGAGATGGGTAGAGACCTGTTCTCCCCTGCAGAGGAGGGCAGGATGTGCTCCAACAGAGCCAAGCTCAGGGAACCCAGGTTAATTTTGGATGCCAGGAAGCACTTCCTGACAGTTAGGACCCCGAGGGTGTGGAATGGGCTTCCATGGGAGGTGGTGGAGGCCCCATCGGTGAAGGTGGTTCAGAGATAGGCTGGACATGCCCATGGTGGTCCGGGAAGCCCCTTCTAACTCACTCTGTTTCTATGTTTCTATGCTTGCTTTTTCATTCATTGCAACCAGAATTTCATTCCAAAGGAAGAAAGGATGGATGGATGGAAGGGAAAGGAAATGCATTTTCAGAAATAAGCAAGACTGGAAAGCCAACTCAGAAGAGGTGGAGATTGAGGCAAGTTATGGGGGAGGGGAGTGAAAGGAAACAGAAGAAGAAAGGAGAACTGTGGCCAGGTAGAAAAATAAAATGCCATGAATTTTTTGCCTTTGGAATGATACCCAGGCACACCAATGCTTGCCATTCTGCATGTCTGCCCTGGCCTGGGAATCCCCCCTGCAAAAACTAATTTTCTCCATCTTGCCCACACTACAAGATGAAACTTGCTTTTGAAATGTGGGGAGTGCTGTGGTCCTGAGGATTGCAAAGTCTCCTTCCAGGTAATCTCCATCCACGTCACAGAAACCCAGGATCCTGCTGGCTGTGACGGAGAGAAGAAACCCGGGTAGTTAATTTATCTTGACCAGGACATTCTGTGGACATTCTCTCTGACAAAATAGTCTAACAAAATGAAACTCAAAGTTCTGGATTTCAGCAAAAGAAAATGCATGGGTGTGGGGCTGGAGAGTTCTGACTCAGCATGAGAAAAGGATCCTGAGACTGCATGTATTCCCATGGTGGGCATGAGCCAGTGTGGCTGCAGAGAAGGCCAACGTAATTCTCTGGAAGTAGTAGTTCCACCTTATTCTGCTTTTGTGTAGCCTTGCCTGTATCCATTCCTGGTCACTGCACTTAAGAAGGCTGCAGGCAAACCAGAGCAGTCTGGAGGAAGGCTATGAAGACAGGTAGCCTTATGGAAAAGCAGTCTCAGAGGAACGGTCAAAGGGCTCAGCTCCATTTAGCCTGCAGCCTGGGAAAGGGGAAGGCCCTCTTCAGACTTGAAGGACTGTCCCAGTGGCAGCCTCTGCTGCCCCAAAGAGCAGGACTAAGGCTCGCCAGGTTAAGTTGCAGATGGACAGATGTTGGCTAAACATTAGGGGGAACATCTGGAAGGCAAGAACAGCTGGACAATTGTTTCAAACAGGGTAAGCTTCCATAAGGCAGGCAGATGGGGACACTTTAGTTTTAGGACTCCTGCACTGAGTTGGGAATGGTCCAGATCAGTGGTTCCCGAACTTTTCCAGCCATGGAACCTTTCTCAAGACATTTTCCCCCACAGAACCTTAACTCTATCCTCGTTTTTCACTAAGTATTGTGAACCCACAACGTTCTTCCCTCTTCCATCTGCTCCTATTGCTTGAGTGCTTTGCATAACGTAGTAGATTTGGAAATAAGAGAAAGCATTTTAAATACAATGAATGGATAAAGTGATTATACGGTCATATCCCAAATGAATTCTTCCAATTATTTCCAACATGACACAATAGAGTCCTAGGAACCAAATGATGTGATGTGTTTCCTCAGTTGCTGCTTGGACTCCAACTGATGACTGAATAGTTGGCCAAGTGTGGTTTCATTTTAAAATCTGTTTTAAATTTGCTTTTTGAGATTTTTCACAGAACCTGCATGAGGCGCTTGCGGAACCCTAGGGTTCCACGGAACGCGGTTTGGGAGCCGCTGGTCTAGATAGTCTCCAAAGACATCTATTCCAACTCTTTGCTTCTGTGTCGAGTTCCCACAGGACAAACAAAACATGTACTTCAAACCCTGTTCCTCCTTCCCAGAAGGAAGTCAAAGGCCAATCGCTCAGGATGCAGCAGGCGTCCTGAGAAGAAACAAGCCGGGCTACGCACACGGATTAGCCTGCGCTTGGCAGGACGGCACGCTCCCTCACCCCACCCACACAAGAAATTTGCAACTGCTCTTGAAGTTTGGGGTTTTTATAGGGTTACTTTAAAAAAATGGAATACGAACACCTCTATGGCTTTTGAAAGAAAGATAAAAAGGCCACTTGCTTACTGAACAAGCCCCTTCTGGGAAAGAAGTATGTCAGTTTTCACTTCTCTCAGGTTCACCTTTTTCCAATCTTAAATCTGGCTCACTTCGAACACTGAGATGTTTCTCATTTTAAATTCAGTTTATGCCAAACATTGAGGATTTTTGTAAAGGTGTCTATGACATTTCTTAAGCATTTTGGGCATGTTACCTATTATAACATGCATGTTGGTGTCTACTGCCTAATGTACACATTTGGTTGGATTTTCCATCAGAGAAGTGCAAATTCTGAAGGAGAACTGAGCTTCAGTTCACATTTCTGAGGTACAAAATCAAGGAAATCCAGATTAAAATGCAAACTGAACAAATTTCCACCACTCTTGCTAGACTGGAAATGTCTTTCAATGCAAGTGGTTTAAAAGGTTTTTTGTTTGTTCGTTTTAATTAGCAGGGATGCTAACGGCCGTCTCCCGTCGTCATAGTCGTCCCTCCCACCCCCTGGGCTGAGCCGCGATCTTGACGGTGGCCACGCAGGGGAACAGACGCTCCAAACAACGCAGTGTTCCCTATGATGAAATAAAATATTCTGGGCCGGCCGGCTGGCTTTCGAAGGGGTAACTATGACCCGCCTGCTTTGCAGAAGGCCCGAAACCTCCTTGCTGATTTGCCGGCATGCCCCGCGCTGGTTGGCGTATACAATGGAGGGCGCCCCCCGGGGAGCGGCTACGGGAAGCGTTGCGCCGGGGCCCCGCTTCCGCCTCGCCCGCCGTCCGAGATGGGGTACCCGCAAAGAACGAGGCTGCAGCCGCGTCGCTCGCTCGCGCGCGCGCGCAGAGCCGACCCCGCTCTCCTTCGTCCGCACGACCCCGCGGGATTTTGTAAGGCTCCCCCCGCTCCACCCCCGACGGATTCGCCCCCCTTCTCTCTCCGAGGCTCTCCAGACAAAAGCGCAGGAGGCGCAGATACCGGCCACACGATGGCCGCCGAAGTCGCGCGCCCGCGGCGGGTCACCCGCTGTCCGAGGAGGTGTGGGGCGCGGTGGACGGGGCCTGGGCCCGCCGCCGCCGCGTGGGAGTCCGCGAAGAGCACTCGGAGCCGCTGGAGGCGCCGCCGGGCCGGGCGGCGCGCTGCTGCTGCTGCTGCTGCTGCCGCTGCCGCTGCCGCTGCCGGATGGCTTGGCTGACGAGGCCGGGCAGGGCGTGGAGCGTGAGGCCGAGCAGGTCGATCTTGCCCTCCAGGGCGCTGATGCGCTTCTCCAGGTCCTCGTTGCGCTCCTGCAGCTCCGACACCATGTCGCACATGACGCTCTGCGCCTGGCGGGGCGAGGGGAAAGCGGCAGGTTAGGGCAGGGGCAGCCGCCCCGCTCCGCTCCCCATCGAGACGCGCGCAGTCGGCCCGCAGCCAGGAGCGGGTTCCCTGCCAGAGTCGGCAGGGCAGAGCCCCGACGGGCGCGCGCTCTCCCGCTGCTCTCGCTCTCGCTCATGCCATCCTTCCCCTTCCCTCCTATTCCCCGCACAGTGGGCTTCCAGGGAAGGAATATTGCTGCTGCTCTACTGCATTTCTGCAACCTGCCTTTTGCTTCTTGCAAAGAACCCCAGGTGATTACAGATCTCATCCACTCCATTTTATCCTCAGAACAGTAACCCTGTGAGGTGGGCTGAGAGTGGGTGACTGGTCCAAAGTTACGCAGTCAGCTTCCTGATGGAGTGGCATCCCCAGTCCACCACTTGACCCCAGGTCCCCAGTCCACTACACAGCAGTGGCTCTCCCTCTTTGCAGTTTTGAAAAAGCCCCCCATGGAGAGAGCTTTTTAAATTAGTCCAAGGGTTGCAGGAAGTTGGGCCAAAGGCTGTCCGTCCCCCTAAGAAGCAAGAAGTAGAGAAGAACCGCAAACAGCCTGCCTGCCCCTCCGGGGGGAGGGGGAGGGCGGTTTCTGCTTCACTGGCAGATCCGGGGGGCTTTGCTCCCCAGGGTCAGAGGGAGCAGAGCTGGGATTTCCCCATGGCTGCTGTGGAAGAGCACAGAGTTTGCAGAAAAGCAGTGATGCGAGACGACATACTGCACCTCACTGCAAACTGAATGTTAAGACATCCACCTGAGAGTTTTTAAAGAGCTCAAATATGAAATTCCTGGCCTTCTTACAAATATACGCAATGTGTCTCTAAGATCAGCCTCTGTACCAAAAGACTGGGAATGACCAATGTTTTAAAAGGGACCCAGGAGGGAAATTACAAGCCAGCTGACTTAATGTCTGTTCTGCATAAATCGCTTGATAGAATCATTAAAAATAAAATCAGTAAGTACATAGTGGGACAAACTCTGCTGAAAAAGAATCAATATGACCTCCAAATGGGAAGTCCTGTCTCACTAATCTATCTGAGTATTTTGAGGGTGTCAGTAAGGAAGTGGATTGGCTGATCTGGTAACCGATGTTTACTTGGCCTTGTAGAGTCCCTCATCAAAGGCTCCCAAGTAAACTTGGCAGTCATGGAATAAAAGGTGTGTGTGTGGGGGGGGGGGGGTCCTCGTAGGATCACTAACTGGTTAAAAAACAGTGGCCAAATTTGCTGAAGACACCAAACTTTTTAGGACAATTAAAACCATAAGGGTCTGTGTGGAGCTACAAAGGGATCTCTCCAAGAAGGGAGAACGGGCATGCAAATGGCAAGTGCAGCTCAGTGTGAGCATGTCTGAAGACAGGCATATTGGGGCAAAAATCCCAACTTCAGGTACAGACTGATGGGATCTGAGCTAGTAGTGACCAAGAAAAGGATCTGGGGGGGGCAGGGTGGACAGCTTCATGAAAAGCCCACGATAAATCCATGTTAGGCATGATTAAGAAAGGGACAGAAAATAAAACTGCCAAGATCTTAACATGCCCTGTGCAAATCTTTGGTGCAGCTACACTTAGAACACTGTGCAGAGTTTTTGTTGCACCAGTACTAGTACCCGAAGAGGTCACTCCATGAAGCCACCAGACATGGTCAGACTGTGGCATTCGTTGCCAAAGGAAGCAATGATGGCCACAGATTTGGAGGGCTCTGAAAACGGATGAGACAGATTAATGGAGGAAGAAGCTCTCTGTGGCTGCGAGACTTGAAACACAGAAACAGAGCGAGTCAGAAGGGGCCTCCAGGCCATCTAGTCTGACCTCCGGCACCAGCCGGCTCCGCTCACGACACGCCCACCATGTGCACGTCCACCCTGTCCTTGAGCACCCACACCGATGGGGCCTCAACCACCTCCCGTAGGAGCCCACTCCTCACCCTCGGGGTCCTGACTGCCAGGAAGTGCTTCCTGGCATCCAAAGGGAACCTGGGTTCCCTGAGCTTGGCTCCGTTGGAGCCCGTCCTGCCTTCCTCTGCAGGAGAGAGCAGGTCTCTGCCCACCTCCGTGTGACGCCCCCTCACGTACCTGCATGTCGCCAGCTTGCTAGCCACGTGCTACCTTCCATCACCGGGTGGGGTGAAGGGCAGTTACAGAGCAGTTTGGGCAGGAGGAGGTCTTCTACCCGTCCTGCTGGAGGGATCCTGTGGGCAGCTGGCTTGTCAACAGAGTGCTGGCCTAGTGCATGGCTAAATCTGGCCGGGCTTTTCTTGTGGTCTTGTGTTCTTAATTTATGCATAGATAAAATATACAGATCCCTGAGCTGACTCTGTTGGAAGTCCCTAAGAAATAATAGCATATTTTGCTATACCTAAACTATATCGGGTACATAGGTAGCTATTGCAATCAATTTACTCAAGTTCCATGCAAGAAAACTGTAATGCTTTATTTTATTTTACAGTAAGTTCTTTGCCCAGTTCCATGAATACTGTCATCACAGGACAGTCTTGCTTCAAAACCACCTCAAAAGAGATGGAAATGGAAGGGATCAACTAATTCAAGAAAGTGCCCCCACAACCCAATCCCGTGTGACCAGTGGAGGTTGGTGGTCCAGGATTACTGGCGGGGGCGGTGTGTGTGAGCACTTCGGGCGGAGCCATTCATGGTGCTGAACCAAGTGGGGTCGGCATTCAGTAAGGTGGATGTTGCCGCAATGTGCCATTAAGTTGTCTTCAAGCTGTGGAGACCTCACTGAGCCTCCAACATGCCCTCTCCTTGACAGCCCTGCTCAGCCCTTGTAAATGCAAGGCTGTGGCTTCCTTGAAGGAAGCCATCCCTCTCTCATTTGGTCTTCCTCTTCTTCTTGCGCCTTCCCCTTCCCCTGGCATGATGGTCTCCTCCGGGGAGTCTCTCCTTCTCATGAGGAGTCCAAAGTAGGACAGCCCCCGTTTTGTCACAGCTGCTTCTAGGGAAAGCTCCGGCTTGATCTGGACTAGGACCCGCTTGTTTGCCTTTCCGTCAGCCCGGGGTATTTGCGGAGTTCTCCTCCAGCACTGTCTTTGGAATGCATCAGTCTCCTCCTGTCACCTTTCTTCATTGTCCTGCGCAGCAGCAGAGAAGCACAGTGGCGTGAATCACCCTGGCCTTGGTCTCCAGTGAAATGCCCCTGCACTTGATGGCCTTTTCTAGTTCCATCATTGCTGCCCTTCCAAGTCTCAGTCTGCTCTGAATTCCTTGGCTGCGGTCTCCCTTTGAATTGATGGCTGAGCCGAGGTATACAAAATTTCACTTTATTTTCTTCACTGATGTCAAAAGTGCTGTAATTCTTCTGTGTTGTGATTTTGTTTTTGCAATATTCAGCTGCAGTCCTGCTTTTGCACTTTCTTTTTTCACTTTCATCAGAAGACTTTTCAATTCCTTGCTGGTTTCTGACAGTAAGATGGTATCATCTGCATTTGTTAAGCTATTAATGTGTCTTTCACCAATTTTTACTCCTTCCTCTGAACCTAATCAAGCTTTCCTTAAAATAGGTTCTGGGCACAGGTTGATTAGATAGGGAGATAAAATACATCCTTATCTGATGCTTTTGCCTAGGGGAAACCAACCTGTTTTTCCATATTCTGTCCTCATGGTATCATGGTAGCTTTTTGTCCACCACAGGCATTAAGATACCCTATTTCCTTCAGAGTCATCCACAGTTTCTTGTGACCTACCCAATCAAAGGCTTTGCTGTAGTTTACAAAGCACAAACTGGTCTTCTGAAATTCTCTGGTGCACTACAGTAACTAGCTTATATTTGCAATATGATTTCCAGTGCCTCTTTCTCATCAGAATCCAGCCTGAACATCTGGCATCCCTCATGCCATACAGGATACTATTCTTGTTGCAACCCTCTGAGCATCGCTTTGCTTGTGTGGGGAGTCAGTGCAGTGGTCCTGTGGTCATTGCCCTCTCTTGCACCTCCTTTCTTGGGGATTGGAATGTGTATAGAACATTTCCAGTTTGTGGGCCATTGTTTCATTTCCATATTTGCTGGCATATTCTTGTTAGGATTTGGACTGATTCTGCCTCTACAGCTTGGATACAAGTGGAATCCCGTATACTCCACTTTCGGTATATTGTTCCCACTTTTTCTTTATTTTTTCCTGGTTGGATAGTAAGTTCCCTTGTTTGTCTTTCAGCATTCCTACAAAAAACAAATTTCCTTTGATTTCCTGGATTTTCTGGAAGAGGCCTCTTGTTGTTCCTCTTTCATGGCTCTCTTCTATTTCTTTACATTGGTTATTACCACTTTTGTCTGTAAGTGATAGTTGCTGAAAAGTTGTATTCAGGACTGTACCCTATTTTGGTCACCTTTGCTTTTGCTTCTGACTTGTTCTTGGCAACAGTGTTTCCTCTGCCATCCATCTAGGCTTTTTCTTCCTTTGTGATACTAGAATTGTCCATTTGCATTCTTCCCTAGTAATGTCTCTGGTTTCAGTCCACTGGTCTTCTGGTTTGCAGTCAGTTAAATTCAGTAATCCCTTCATGGATCACTGCCTTGTCGTGGGTAAGGAGCTTGCGTAGCTCAGTGAAGCTGTGAGCTCTGCCGTGCAGGGCCACCCAAGACGGACAGGTCATAGCAGAGAGCGCTGACAAAACGTGATCCACTGGAGAAGGAAATGGCAACCCACTCCAGTACCCCTGCCATGAAAACCCCATGGACAGTACCAAAGGGCAAAACGATACGACGCCGGAAGATGAGCCCCTCAGGTCGGAAGGTGTCCAATGTGCTACTGGGGAAGAGCGGAGGGCTAGTACTAGTAGCGCCAGAAAGAGTGAAGCGACTGGGTCAAAGCCGAAAGGACACTCAGTTGCAGATGTCTCTGGTGGTGAAAGGAAAGTCCGATGCTGCAAAGATCTATACTCCATAGGAACCTGGAATGTAAGATCCAGGAATCAAGGCAAGCTGGATGTGGTCAATCAAGAGATGACAAGACTGGACATCGACATCTTAGGAATCAGTGAACTAAAATGGACAGGAATGGGTGAATTTAATTCAGAGGACCATCAGGAATAC
This sequence comes from Varanus komodoensis, assembly GCF_004798865.1. Lineage (NCBI taxonomy): Eukaryota > Metazoa > Chordata > Lepidosauria > Squamata > Varanidae > Varanus > Varanus komodoensis. The sequence goes on from NW_025335325.1 coordinate 645,417, forward strand.
TACTGCGGGCAAGAATCCCTCCGAAGAAATGGAGTAGCCTTCATAGTCAATAAAAGAGCAGGAAAAGCAGTGCTGGGATACAATCTCCAAAATGACAGAATGATCTGTTCAAATCCAAGGCAAACCATTCAGCATCACAGGAGTCCAAGTCTATGCCCCAACCACTGGTGCTGAAGAGGCTGAAGTTGACCAGTTCTATGAAGGCCTACAACACCTCCTAGAATTAACACCCAAAAATGATGTCCTTATCATCATGGGGGATTGGAATGCTAAAGCAGGAAGCCAAAAGATAGCTGGGATAACAGGCAAATTTGGCCTTGGAGTACAAAATGAATCAGGGCACAGGCTGGAAGAATTTTGTCAAGATGGTCATAGCAAACACTTTTCCAACAACCCAAGAGATGACTTTGCACATGGACATCACCAGACGGTCAACACAGAAATCAGATTGACTATGTGCTCTGCAGCCAAACATGGAGAAGCTCTAAACAGTCAGTAAAAACTAGACCAGGAGCTGATTGTGGCTCAGATCATGAGCTTCTGGTTGCAAAATTTAGGCTTAAGTTGAAGAAAGCAGGGAAAGGCACTAGGCCTCTCAGGTATGACCTAAATCATATCCCTGATGAATATATAGTAGAGGTGACAAACAGATTTAAGGAATTTGACAGCGTGCCTGAAGAACTACGGATGGAGGTTCACAACATTGTTCAAGAGGCAGCAACTAAAACCATTCCAAAGAAAAAGAAATGCAAGAAAGCAAAATGGCTGTCTGAGGAAGATTTACAAATAGCTGAGGAAAGAAGGCAAAGGAGAAAGATATACCCAATTGAATGCAGAATTCCAGAGAATAGCTAGAAGAGATCAGAATGCCTTCTTAAATGAACAGTGTAAAGAAAGAGAAGAAAATGATAGAATAGGGAGGACCAGAGATCTCTTCCAGAAAATTGGAGATATGAAGGGAATGTTTCATGCAAAGATGGGCATGAAAAAGGACCAAAATGGCAGGGACCTAACAGAGGCAGAAGAGATTAAGAAGAGGTGGCGAGATTACACAGAAGAACTAGACAAGAAAGAGCTTAACGTCCCTGATAACCACGATGGGGTGGTCACTGACCTCAAGCCAGACATCCTGGAATGTGAAGTCAAATGGGCCTTAGGAAGTCTGAGCAACAACAAAGCTAGTGGAGGCAACAGTGTTCCAGCTGAGCTATTCAAAACCTTAAAAGAAGATGCAATAAAAGTGCTACACTCAATATGCCAGCAAACTTGGAAAACTCAACAGTGGCCACAGGATTGGAAAAGGTCAGTTTACATTCCGATCCCAAAGAAGGGCAATGCCAAAGAAAGTTCAAACTACCACACCACTGCACTCATTTCACGTGCTAGCAAAGTTATGCTCCAAATCCTAGAAGCTACACTCCAGCAGTATGCGGACCGAGAACTACCAGAAGTACAGGCAGGATTTCGAAGAGGCAGAGGAACTAGAGATCAAATTGCCAACATATGCTGGATCATGGGGAAAGCTAGGGAGTTCCAGTAAAACATCTACTTCTGCTTCATTGACTATGCTAAAGCCTTTGATTGTGTGGATCACAACATATTGTGGCAAGTCCTTAAAGAGATGGGAGTACCAGACCATCTCATTTGTCTCTTGAGAAACCTGTATGCGGGTCAAGAAGCAGCAGTGAGAACTGGACAGGAACCACTGATTGGTTCAAAACTGAGCAAGGTGTTTGGCAAGGCTGTAGATTGTCACCCTGCCTATTTAACTTCTATTCAGAGCACATCATGAGAAAGGCAGGGCTGGATGAATCACCAGTTGGAATTCAGATTGCTGGGAGAAATATCAACAACCTCATATATGCAGATGATACCACTCTAAAGAGCCTCTTAATGCAGGTGAAAGAGGAGAGCGCAAAAGTTGGCTTAAGAAAATTAAGAAAACTAAGATCATGGCATCTGGTCCTATAACTTCCTGGCAAATAAATGGGGAAGAAATGGAGGTAGTGACAGATTTTATTTTCCTGGGCTCCAAGATCACCGCAGATGGGGACTGCAGCCAAGAAATTAAAAGACGTTTGCTCCTAGGGAGGAAAGCTATGGCTAATCTAGACAGCATACTAAAAAGCAGAGACATCACCCTGCCAACAAAAGTGTGTATAGTCAAGGCTATGGTTTTCCCAGTTGAAATGCATGGCTGTGAAAGCTGGACCATAAGGAAGGCCGAGCGCCAAATGATTGAGGCCACTGAATTGTGGTGCTGGTGGAGACTCCTGTGAGTCCCTTGGACCGCAAGGCGATCAAACCAGTCAGTCCTAGAGGAGATCAACCCTGAGTGCTCTTTAAAGGCCAGATCCTGAAGATGAAACTCAAATACTTTGGCCATCTAATGAGAAGGAAGGACTCCCTGGGGAAGACCCTGATGCTGGGAACAACAGATGGCAAAAGAAGAAGGGGACGGCAGAGGATGAGGTGGCTGGATGGAGTCACTGAAGCAGTCGGCGTGAGCTTAGGTGGACTCCGGGGGATGGTGGAGGACAGGGAGACCTGGAGGAATGTTGTCCATGTGGCCGCAATGGGTCGAACAAGACTTCGCAACTAACAACAACAAGTTCAGTAATGCAAATCTGTTCTTTACATGGACTTTAAATTTCTCAAGAATGTTACTGAAGTTGTATTTTGGCATTATGTTTCTGTTAGCATTTTTCACAGTTTTTCTGTGATTTTTTGATATTAAGAATTTACTACTACAGTCTGCTCCTTGTCTTGTTTTGGCAGTGAGAATGCTGGTTCTCCAATTCCTGTTTTTGGTTATATAGTCTATAGACTAATATAGTCTATTTCTGTTTTGGCCATCTGGTGATGTTCATGCATGCAATTTTCAGAGTAGTTGCTTGAAGTAGGTATTTGTGATGAACAGACTGTTTACTTCACATAGTTCTGTGAGTTGTTCTGCTTCGTTTCTCACCCCAGGCCAAATTCTTCTACAAAATTTGATTCTGCCGTGCTTCCTCCTTTTGCATTCCAGTCACTTAGGATTATCAGCATGTTTTTGCTTGTTTTTAATTTTAATAAAAGTGTTTAATTTCTTCTTCAGCATCTGATGCTGGTGAGTAGACTTGAATGATGGTCATGTGGAGAGGTCTTCCACTAATTCTGCGTGATATTCTTTGGTCAAGTTTTGCACTGTAGCCCTTTCCCATCTGTGCCACATCTTGACTCTGTTACTCCATTTCCTCTGAGCTTATCCTTTCCAAGGTCCACTTTGGTTCAGTTTCCCCAAGTTCTGCCATTCCATTTTCAGTATACAGTTTGCCTTGCTTCATAGTTCTGGCAGTTCATGTTCATGTGTCGTGCAGCATGGTTCTTTCACTTCTGGGCAACGTCAGCTGAAAGGCTTCCTTCCAGTGTTGATCTAGTATCTAGTTATCTGTACTTGTTCTTTGCTTTTCCCCAGTAGCTGGCTGAGCACTTTCTGACCTGGGGGTCTCGTTTTCTAGTGCTATCTTGTTTCATTTGAACAGTTTCATCACAGGACTTTCAAGGCAAGGGGGTACAGAAGTGACTTCCCAGGGCCTGGGCTCCTTGCAGCATGGCTCTCAGCTTCCCTGAAATGCTCAATGCCCTCACCACTCAAAGCATGTGTCCTAGAGGACCTCAGCACCACAGACAGCTCCTGCTCAGCCCCAGCTGGCTCTCCGACCAGCCACACCACCTCCGTGACCCTGGAGCCCACATGGAGACATGGAGTTTCTCATGGGCTCCAGACCCAATTCCCCACAATGCAGCACCCTTTTGATGTTTAGGACTACAACAGCCATGTGGCTGACAGGGGTTGGAGTCCAAAACAGCTGGCGTCCATGTGGGAAAGAGAAAGCCAAGGTAATTCTTCTGTGTCCCTCTTGTGAAAAAGCACAGACTACCAGCATCTCCTCTGGTAGGCAAGGTTTGGCAGGTGGGAGAGATGCCTCAGGAGGTGGGACTCAAAGATAAGCCCCACCCAGCGGAGGCATCCAGGAGGGCTCTGCAAGCCACGTGGAGGACCATGAGCCAAATGCTTCCCTCCCAAGAGCTGCAGAAGGCCCAGCTTACCTTCGACAAGTCCACCAATGTGTTGGCCTGGTCACTCAGCTTCCTCTGCTCCATTTTGATACTCCGCAACCTGCAACACAAAACAGGGATCATCATAATGCAAAGGGACGCGGTGCAGTGGCCGTGAGCAAGAAGCAGCAGTCCGTGCTGGCAGGACAGACAGAGAGGCGTTCCACCATCACGGGAGACAGACATGCACACGATTCTGGATCCAAACACACACATGCAGCTGGCCAGCGAGGGGGAGCCATTGGCATGAGAGAAAGCAGATCACACCCTTCTCTGACCCCTCTGCTTCGGTAAAGTCCTTCCATGTGGCTCTCCTGCTTTTGAATATTTATTCCATTCTCCTGGGCGCTTTGGGATTTTCCTCCTCTCTCCAATGAAAAGAAGTTCAAATGTTTCTAAATAAGCAGACAAAACACTTAAGATATTAGTAGTGGTGCCATGGCTCATGGGGGCTCAGTTATGGGCCCTTTTAATTAGCAGGGACACTGGCATCTTCTGCCCCTATTCCTCACTCCCCACAACTCCCCTGTTCATTTTCAGGTGGGCTGCAAAGCTAGCAAGCGAGGGAAAGCAGCAATGGATCGTTCTCTGCTGCGATGCAAAGCAACTGGGGCGACTTGGTCTGGAATGGGCCATTCAGACTCGTCCATTTGACCAACAATCCGCTCCTGGGCAGGAGAAAAGGGCTAGAACAGGCTTGTTTTTGTGAACCTGCCTGGCCTTTGAGGCTCTCCAGGGTTGGCCATCACCAGCACTCCTGCCTCAGCACTGACTGCCACTCCACGGGACAGAAGGAATCCCTGGCTGCCACATGTGGAAGTGTGGTGTAGTGGTTAAGAGCCAAGAGAGCCAGTGTGGCGTAGCGGTTAAGAGCCTGGGAATGGGACTCGGACAACCCGGGTTCGAGTCCCCGCTCAGCCATGGAGCCAACTGGGTGACTTTGGGCCAGTCACAGACTCTCAGCCCAACCTACCTCACAGGGTTGTTGTTGTGGGGATAAGAGGGAGGAGAAGATGTAAGCTGCCCTGAGCCTTTGTAGGAAAAAGGCAGGATATAAATAAAATAAAATAAAATAAAATAAAATAAAGGCCTGCAGCAAGTTGCTGGGGACACAGTGCCATTGAGGGCAGTGCCTGATCCAGCAGTCTTCCTGGAAGTATCTGGTTAGTCATATCAGCTGGGGAACATGGGGGCTGTTTCCTGACCTGATGGGAGGGAGGTTGGAGCAGCATGGACTCCAGAGCTGCTCAGTGCTAGGCTGCTGAGCTAATGGTTGGGGAAGGAGGGGCTGCAGCTGTGGGCTCTGGCCTCTTGGCAGAGCAGCAGAGGCACCAGCTGGGAGGGAGCACTGAGTGGCCAGGGGACTGGCGAGGGCAAGGGAGGGGCTGGGCGGGGGAGCAGGGCAGGAGCAGCGGAGAGGAGGGGGCGGGGCCAGAGGGGCTAGAGGGGCCAGGAGGGAGCCGACAGGCAGGAGCCAGTGCTGAGTGGCCAGGGGACTGGCGA
>NW_025335325.1:651120-652365 GCF_004798865.1 Varanus komodoensis
CAGGGGACTGGCGAAGGCAAGGGAGGGGCTGGGCGGGGGAGCAGGGCAGGAGCAGCGGAGAGGAGGGGGCAGGGCCAGAGGGGCTAGAGGGGCCAGGAGGGAGCCGACAGGCGGGGCCTTGTCCCTTGTCTGCGGCCCTTGTCTGCGGCCCGGGCTGTCCGGAGACTCTGTTCCCTGAGGCACAGGGGTTTGATTGTTTGGTTGGTTGGTTTGTGCTGTGCTTTGTTTTTCTTCCAATTTAAATTTAAGCTTGTTTTATCCTTGTGTGTGTGTGCGAGTGGGTTTTTGTCTGGGAGAACTGGGCGAGTGAGAGGAACTGCAGGACAGACAAGGCGGGGGACCAAGGCAAGGTCTCGGAAGGGATCCCGTTGGCAGGCCAGGAGATGGCCTTGGCGGGGGTCACGGGTGTTGCTGCCGCTGCGAGAGCTGCGACATGTTCGCCCTTCTCCCCCGGGAGAGGCAGGGATACACTTGCCTCGATGCAAGATGGTGCCAGCACGGCCTCCTCCTTCCCTGGCACCGATCTGGAGCTGGGAAACAGGCTCTCTCCACTTGGGGAGGCTGGGGCTGATGAGGCCTTGGGGGACCAGCAGGACCCCCAGCCTGGGACGACAGGCGGCAAGGGGGCCGCTGCAGGAGAGGCGAGGGCCAGGGCACGGCCGCCCACCAGCACCCGGAAGGTACGGCGGCGGGTGACTGTTGTTGGGGACTCCCTGCTGAGGGGCACTGAGCCGGCGGTGTGCCGCCCCAACCTGGAGACAAGGGAGGTCTGCTGCCTGCCGGGCGCACGCATCCGGCTGTGAAGGACAGAGTGGAGCGTCTTGTTCGCTCCGGGGGTCGCCAGCCGCTCCTGGTGATCCATGTGGGCACAAACGACGTGGCCAGGCAGGGTCTGGTTGGGACCACCAGGGACTTCGAGGCCTTGGGGAAGACACTCAGGGAGCTGAAGGCCCAAGTGGCCTTCCTGTCAATCTTACCTGTCCGGGATTTGGGCCAGGAAGGGACAGGAGGGCCTCCGAGGTGAGCAACTGGCTTAGGGTGCGGTGCCAGAAGGAACGCTTCGGGTTCCTCGGCCACGGCACCCGGTTTCTTGCCAATGGACTTCTGGCAAGGGACGGGTTGCACCTCACGAGGATGGAGAACAGGTCCTTTTGAGATGCTCTAGCGAGCTTCGTCCAGAAGACTTTAAACTGAGCTGGGGGGGGTGTTCAGGCCCCCCAGTAACGTGGCTCCACTGGAAAGAGA
>NW_025335325.1:652465-726987 GCF_004798865.1 Varanus komodoensis
CGGCACCCGGTTTCTTGCCAATGGACTTCTGGCAAGGGACGGGTTGCACCTCACGAGGATGGAGAACAGGTCCTTTTGAGATGCTCTAGCGAGCTTCGTCCAGAAGACTTTAAACTGAGCTGGGGGGGTGGGGGTCAGGCCCCCCAGTAACGTGTCTGCACTGGACAAGTGTGGGGGGAGGATCAGGGCTCTGGGAGCAGGGTTTTAGAGGTACTGCAGGGACTGACAGGACTCCTTCTGAGAGGGGCCAGGTATCAGGGAGGATGGGAGGCAGGAGGAGGCTGGGGACTCCAAGGAAAGGAAGCGGTGGGAAGGAGTTGAGGTGCATGTACACCAATGCTAGGAGCATGGGTAACAATCAGGAAGAGCTTGAAGCTCTCCTGGGAATAGGAGGGTATGACCTGGCGGGAATCACAGAAACTTGGTGGGATGAAAGGCAAGTCTGGAATGTGAACATAGAAGGGTATCACCTTTTCAGAAAGGACAGGAAGGGAAAGAGGGGTGGGGGGTGGCTTTATACGTCAGGGAAGGGATAGGATGCAGTGGGATAGAATGCAGCACAGGTGGGGATTCGGCAGAGGCAGTCTGGGTGAAACTAAGAGGTTTTGACAGGGAAAGAGACCTGACAGTGGGGGTATGTTATCGCCCTCCAGGTCACCTTGAGACCTTGGATGATGTCCTGACAGGCCAGATTCTAAGGATATCTCGGGGGAGAGACACAGTCTTTATGGGAGATTTCAATCTCCTGGATATTACTTGGGAGACTCACTCGGCGGTGACAGCCAGGTCACGTTGCTTCCTAGAAGCTATTGAGGGAGCGTTTTTCACACAGAGGGTCTGAGAGGTGAAGGGGGGGGGGAACATCCTTGACTTGGTCTTGAACAACAGGGAGGAGCTGATAGATGAGGTACAGATTAGGGGAGCTCTGGATGCGAGTGATCACCCCATCCTTTGCTTTGAGATCAGGGGCCTGGGGACGGGCAGCAGGTCGAGCACAAGAAGCTGGGGCTTCAAGAGGGCCAACTTTGGCCAACTGTAGGCCAGACTGGGGAAAGTCTCCTGGGATGGGTTGCTGGAAGGCAAGGGAGTTGAGGAGGGGTGGCTGGCACTCAAAGGGAGGTTTTGGAGGCGCAAGCCTTGACGATACCTCTAGTCAGTAAGGTGGGGAGGCGGAGGAGAGTGCCGCCATGGATGCGAAAGGAGGTGGTTAGAGCGATTAGACGAAAGAGGAACCTCCACAGGAAATGGGTACTGGGGGAAATAGACAAAAGGGTATACCGGGAGGAGGAGGCCTGTTGCAGAAGGATTCTTCGTAAGGCTAAGGCTGATTACGAGTTGAGAGTTGCCAAGAATATCAAGAGCAACAAAAGGGCTTCTTTCAGCATGTAAATAGGAAGAGGAAGGGGGACAAGTGGTGGGACCACTAAATAAGGAGGAAGGAGATCCAGTGACTGATATGAGGGAACAGGCACAGAGGCTAAATGACAATTTTGCCTCTGTGTTCTCCCCAAAGCAGAACGGGGGATATCCACATAGGAGATTAGGTGAGGCTGGGGACTTAGGGGCACAGATTAGAGTCACCCCCCTTGAAGTCGAGGGGCTCCTCAGGGCATTGGACATTACAAAGGTGCCAGGCCCTGAGGGGTTACACCCGAGAGTACTTAGAGAGTTGGCAGGGGTTCTCTCACGCCCGCTGGCCTCCATTTTTGAGAACTTGTGGAGAATGGGTGAAGTTCCAGAGGACTGGAGGGTGGCATCAGTGGTCCCAATTTTCAAAAAGGGTAGTAGAAAGGACATGGGGAATTATAGACCAGTTAGCCTTACGTCCATTGTAGGAAAAACAATGGAAAGGCTCATAATAGAGAGATCTGGTGATGTTGGATAGGGAAGGGAGGCTGGCAGCCACACAACACGGCTTCTGCAAAAACAGGTCCTGCCAGACAAACCTTGTGGAATTCTATGACAAGGTTTCGAGGTGGCTGGATGGAGGGGATGCAGTGGATGTGGTATACCTGGATTTCAGCAGGGCCTCTGACAAAGTGCCCCATGATACCCTGGTGGAGAAACTGAGGAGTTTTGGGATACACCAAAGCACCGTCCAGTGGATTAGGGCATGGTAGACTGACCGAAAGCTGAGGGTAACCATTAGTGGGGAATCATTGGGATGGTGGCCAGGGACAAGCGGGGTCCCCCAGGGCTCTGTCCTGGAGCCGATCCCATTTAATCTTTTCATTAACGACATGGAAGAAGGGGTGAACAGTCTGCTGATCAAATTCGCAGACGACACTAAAACTGGAGCAGTGGCCACAACTGAGGAGCAGGTACTCCAGATCCAAAAGGATCTGGACAGACTATGGAAGTGGGCAGGAGACAACAGGATGGCGTTCAGTGTGGATAAGTGCAAGGTCTTGCACTTGGGGCATAGGAATGGGTGTCAAAAGTACAGATTAGGGGACAAGTGGCTGGAGAGCAGCACTTGTGAAAGGTACCTCGGGGTGCTGGTTGAATGCAGGCTAAACACAAGCCAGCCGTGTGATGCGGTGGTCAAGAGGGTGAACACCACCCTTGGTTGCATAGCCAGAAGTGTGGCTTCTAGAGCAAGAGAGGTATTACTACCACTCTACACGACTCTGGTGTGCCCGCAACTGGAGTCTTGTGCTCAGTTCTGGGCCCCTCATTACAGGAAGGATATAGCCAGGTTAGAGTCAGTGCAGCGCAGGGCCACAAGGTTGGTGGCCGGTTTGAAGGGGATGGGGTACGAGGCGAGACTGAGGGAACTGGGTCTCTTCAGCCTGGAGGAGAGGAGACTCAGAGGGGATCTGTTGGCGGCATACAGGTATGTGAGGGGATGTCACACGGAGGTGGGTAGAAACCTGTTCTCCCCTGCAGAGGAAGGCAGGACGCGCTCCAACGGAGCCAAGCTCAGGGAACCCAGGTTCCATTTGGATGCCAGGAAGCACTTCCTGACAGTCAGGACCCCGAGGGTGTGGAATGGGCTTCCACGAGAGGTGGTTGAGGCCCCATCGGTTAGTGTGTTCAAAGACAGGCTGGACGTCCACATGGTGGGCATGTCGTGAGTGGAGCTGGCTGGTGCCAGAGATCAGACTAGATGGCCCGGGAGGCCCCTTCTGACTCACTCTGTTTTCTATGTTTCTTTGTGGGTGTTTCAAAGCTGTGGGCAGAGGAATGGGGGGAACAATACCGCCAAATTTCTCCATGGGGAGGATGGAGAAATTTCTCTGCCATTTCTCCGAGGTGGGCTCAGGGCCATCAGGGCGTGTTGTGCAATTTCATCCTTTCCCATGAAGCTTTTCATTTGTTGGTTTGTTTCAAGTTGTTGCCCAGTTCTGATTTTGCACCCTCCGTGGGCCTGCGGGGAGGCAGGAGGGTGCAGCACCACAACAGAGAGCCTCATGGTTGGGGGGGGCACCCAAACAGTATGGCAGGCAGGGCAGTCCTGATCTTGTCAAGACCAAAGGGAAAACATGCCATCGCTGGGGTGCCATACTGCACTCCAGATGGGGCAGCACTGCTGGTCTGATCCAGGAGGAATTTGGGAAGAACATTTCTGGGCTAGAACTGGGAGAGCAGCCATGAAACTGGAGAGAAGGCATTTTCTGTAAGGCGGAAGGGGGTGCACAGCCATGTGTACACATGATAAATAGAAATGAATGGGCATGTGCAACTTCCTGAAAGGCCAAGTTGCTAGTCCTCAAGGACCACAGCAATGCCATTGCACAGGCACAGAGTGGCACAAAAGCTACAGGGTGTATCCTGGTGGGGTGGGACTGAGAGCATCCCAATAAGAGCCGGTGGCGGCATTTGGGGGGCATGTTACAGATCTAGACTGTTTGGATCCACTTTTGCAGGTCCAAATTTCAGATGGAGTGAAATTTGGGATGCCAGGGAGTGGCCATGGCAAGCGAACTGGAAATGTGGAGTGAGTGCGTGCATTTGTGAATGGGATCCACTGTGGCCCTCCAGAGCATAGAACCCAGATGGACAAACCATGCAGAGAGTGCAGACATCCAAGAACAAAGAGGCAGCTGGGAGACAAACATTAACTTACTTCTGGGCTCTGCATGGTCAGGGAGGGGGCAAAACAGAGACAAAACAACAAAAGTTTAAGTAAAATGTGTGGGCGGGGGAACCCACCACCAGGCAAAGCACCAACGCAGCCTGCTCTTCCTCTTCCCCGTGTCCATGGGTTCTGCCACTGCCCTCCCATGCCCCCAGTGCAAGGTTGCAGTCTCCATACTCTGATTGGAGAGCACGAGCCCAACCCAAAGTGCCATGGGGGGAGCAGAAAATGCACACAGTTTGTCAGGGATGCAGACCTCCCATGCTCCATGGGCTGAAGTCCATTTCTAAGAGTCCTCGGGGGTGGCATTTCAGTGTTGGTTGAAGCCAAAGGCAAAAGAGGCAGGGCCAGAAATTTATTTATTTATAAAATTTGTATGCCATCCAATTACTTGCGTCTCTTATGCATGCCTTTTAGCTTAAAGCTCTTCTGGCCAGTGGCTAAGCCTTCGGGAGAGACTGTTCAACCTTTTAGAATGGAGGCATGAAAGCCACAAAAGTAGGGGAACCACCGAACAATCCCTGAGGGCCAGATCCGAGCAGGATTCGGCCAAGGCCAAAAGGTTCGGCACCCCTGCCCTCCAGAGCAAGGAGCTGGATTTGCGATGCTATAGACCAGGCATTATATGGTGGGACAGATCCAGAATGGGAAATTGTGGGTTGGCAGCAGCCGCCTGAAAGGGTGCTACAGCTAGCAGGAAGCGAGGTGGAGTCACGAGAATGCTAGGCGAGGACAGGGCGAGACCCTCCCGCTGCTCACTCCATCTTGGCACAGCCGGTCACTCAGAAGCGGAAAGGGCGAATCCCACAGGAAGCACTGAGCGGCCTGGCCAAAGGAACTGCAGCAAGCAAGCTGGCGACAGGAGCAGGCAAGGGGACCTGCCCTCTATGGCTGGTTCAATGCCTGCTTAATGCGTTCCACGCCCCTCCTCACCCCCTTTTCCTTTTGTATCATGTCTTCTTTCTTTTTTCAGAATGGAAGCCTGCAAAGACCATCTTGTTTATGAATTAATTGCAAGACATATATTTTGGCTGAGGAACTAGATGAACATGTCACAAAATGAAAAATTATTTGGGTGGCAGCCAAGACATTTTAAATGAATATTACAGACAAATAATAAAAATATATAAATGACTGTTTCAAAAGTCACTTTCCATTCTTTCTGAGCCTATGCAGAACAGAGGGCATCACCAAAGCTACATCATTAGGATTCCTTTTGAAGGCAAGGCAGAAAAAGCCTCAGCGTGACTTCCCTTGCACTGGGCACAAAAGCAGCCTCTGGCCCAGTGTAAGGTCACCATGTTTATATTCCGAGGGGCCTCTTATTCCCAGGGGACTTCTTGGAGTTTCCCAGCCATTTCCACAAGTGTCAAGGTGACTGCAAGACCACTATTTTATCCAGCTGGTTTTTCACTTCAGTGTGCAGATACACGTATTATTGAACTTCTGACTTCTTTGTGAACTTCCCTCACAATATTCATGGAACGGATGTATATAACTTTATAAAATGGATCCATAATTTAAAAGTATGGATAGAGTAAACTGACAAACTGCAGGAATGGCACCGATAAGACAACCTGCCTGACACAGAGGAAACTCCAGTGGGGGGGGGGGGGGGCACGCGACAGGACTCGTCAATGAGGAGGCGGAGCTTGGCTTTGTTTTGTTAACTTGTTTTCATGAGGAAATTATGGCCCCATTTCGCCTCCAGGCAGAAAGGCCAAAGTTGAGGCAAGAAGCAAAACAGCTCCTTGAATTTATATCAAGAAACAACAGTGACCCTGCCAAGCATTGGAAGACTCCTCTAGATTATGAGCATTAATGGGACTGACATGATTGGTCTGGATATTCTGTTCTTGCCATGAGGAGGCAGAGACAAAAGTGAGCGTATGGACACACATCATGCCTGTGCGGCTTCCGGGGCGCCCCTTTCACACCTCCTGCCTCCTGCTTGGAAGAAGCACGGACAGTCTGGAGGCTACCTGGGGGAAGCTGGAAACAGGGACATTTTGGGTGGGCCACTTCCAGAGGCCTGGGGACTGATTCCCTCCGTGGGCCTCCTCAAAATCTGTGGGGACTACCTCTCTGCCCCACCACACACCCCAATTTCAGCAGGAAACCACATCTGGCATGATTGAAAAGTAGGGCAATCAGACCACTTCTGTTGCCACCCTGTCAAATTTTGGTGAAAGCCTCCAAGAATGCTGGGATGCCCTTCTGGGTCCATGTTGCCCACCCTGGCTTGAAAGAGATGCATCTCAGCTTGAAAGAATGAATGCTGTCCGGGAAGGCGGGGAGGTGCATCCATGGAAGCTCACTGCTTCATGGTGCTTCAGCCACCCTGCAGCACTACAGAGAGGCAGGGGGGTGGCATGAAACAGCTATGCATATTAAAAGGAATCCCTCCCTCCAACTCTCTCTCTCCCATCCACACACACACTGGCAGGGTAGAGCCAGGATGCAAATAAAAGCCCTGACATGCCTGGGCAAGCCACAGCGCCCTCTGGTGGATGGATGCAGGGAAGCAGGAGACAGCCTGGTTTAGGGGGCAGGTTGCTGATGGAGGGTCTCTTCTCTTACCCTGGCTTGAGTCAGTGTAGAGTCCGAACTCTAAAGGAGCCACCCATGGTGCAGAACCTATTTGGGGGCTGGATTCTGCACCTGGGGGAGCTCCTTTAGAGTTCAGACTGTGGCCTGGGGTGGATACAACCCCCCACTGACATGGGAGTGAGGGGTCCCCATCTGTAGGGCAACTCAGGGTGTGCTGGCAAGGTCTACTCAGAAGGAACATCTGTTGATTTCAGCGGGTCCTGGTAGAGAAGACAGTTAAGCAGAAAAGGTCACAGCCTGGATGCCAGAGAGGTGAGAGGAGCCAGTCCTGGTGGAGAAGGCAGCTTTCCACCCTGCTGGCAGGTTTGGAGTGCTCATTTGAGCACTTCATTCCACGGGACACACAATTTGGGGTCCTTGGAGTGTTCATGTGTGGGGGCAACCTGGTCTGCTGTCTCCCTGTGTCGCCCTCCGTCCACTGAGGGTTGCCACACCTTTGTGGCCACCAGGTGGATGCTCTGCCCCCTCGTGGGTGGGACTGGGGCTGTCCGCATCCACACTGCAGGAGGAGGGTCTCCTCCTCGTTGCGCACCCGCAGCCTGCATGGACATGGGAGCTACTCCGGGGTAGCACTCCTAACCTGAGAACTCTCGCCTTCCCCTGGGCATGTTTTACCCTCAACCATGGTGGTGGCCTTCCAGGAAACCAATGCATTCGGAAGGCAGGTGCTTGCGCCAGTCTGAGGAAAGCAGCAGCAAAGGAGATCCGGAAGGTTTTGCTGTGGGGAATGACATTTCTGCTTAAGTCAGCCCTTTGCTCAGAATCATGAGGACCAGATTCCTACAATCAGTTCAGGGCAGGGGCTGGAGCAGGAGGAGCTTGAGACCCTGCTTTGCCCATGGCTCAGTCCCTGGAAGCATCGCCAGGTAGGGCAGGAAAGGCCTCCTGGAAATCCTGGGGAGCTGCAGTCCTGCAGTCCTGTGAAGTAGGCTATGCCGAGCTGGATGGGCCAGTGGTCCAACTTGCAAGAAGCCCACCCATCTCATGGTCATGCTAAAATGCAGCCAGGGCAGAGGGGTCCTTCATGCCCAGCCCTATCAAAGCAAGCCAGAGAAGACTTGTCTAAGACAACTGCCCACCCATCTGCCCCCTCCAGCAAGCAATAGGTTGTGCAGGGGTCGTGTGGCAGGGCTCCACCAGGACAGCATTCCCCCAGTTCCAGAAGGGGCCCACGAGAGGAGGGACTGGGTGATGGGGCAGGCGCTGGGGAGGCAGGCTGCAGTGGGAAGTGGCAGGCACCGGGCTGTTTGAAGCAGGTAAACGTGTTGGACTTACTGATGAATGGCTTGGAGGAACTTACGCTGGTGTTTCCGCACTTTGGCATGGTCGATCTTCTTCACCAGCTTGGTGTGCTTGTAGATGAGCCATGTTTCCCTGAGTACGTTAGCGGCAGAATTTTTCACCTAGGGGAAGGGGGGGGCAGGGAGTGGGTGAAAAGCAAGGAAGGGAGAGGCATCGGTGGAGTGGGAGATGCAAAGAGGAAAGGCCCTCCTCCTGGGTACCTCCACTTTGCTGGGTTTCCTTGCCCCGTTCCTGACCGCTGGCCACAGGGACTGGGCCCTTCGTCTCTTACCCGCTTTGTGAGCTGTGTATCCATCATGAAGTTATGGACGTGTTTCTCAGCTTTGGTGAGTTCAAGCTTCCGGGCCACGACTGCAACCACCAAGGCGGTGCACCCTGCGCCCTGCAACCCAAAGAAAGGTTGATGCATGACAGGGCTAGACGAGGAGAGCCAGAACAGTTAACTTGCACTTCTCTGCAGTGCACCTCTCTGGAGTGCAGGTGGGGCTTTTACTTTGGGGAAGATCCCTGCCGGGGAAAAGGTGGACCTTATTAAAAAGTGGGGAGCAATGCACATTTGAGAGTGTGATGTGGAGGGGAAGGGTTTGCACACAAAAGCTGCAACAGGCCCAATCTGATGAATAGCACATTGTGAGTGGGATAGGAGAGTCTGGATGTCTTGGAAGAGGCCATGCCACTTTCTGAAGGAGAACTCAGCTTTTCTGAATGCTCCCCTGGCAGTTAATAAGAGAGAGGGGGGCGGGGAATATGCTACCATAGATACATGTTTAAAGCCTTGCAAAGAGCAAGCCAGAACGTCACAGAGAAAAGTAGTCAAAGGCAAGTGCTCGATCTGTGCAAGCAGCAACATGGAATGGAGTCGCTCATCTCTGGGCAGCGCTAAAAGGGAGCAACTGAGCGCGCCTTACTGATCGTTTCCTGCCTCACCTCCACCCACACATAAAGAGACACCTTGCAAGAAGAAAGTCAGGGTGTCAAGGAGAAGTGCCCTAGCTCTGCTGTGCTAGATTTCCAAACCTAATAAATTTGCTGCTGCTCTTTGAGGTGCAGGATGCACGTATGCATCCTTCTAGCCACCTAGCTTGTGGTAGGCAGCTTCTGTCCCTCAAGTAGTTTTGGCCAACAACTCCCATCAGCCCCAGCCAGCACAGCAAATATTGCAGGTTTGTGGGAGTTGCAGGCCAAAACATGCTGAGGGCCAGCAGCTGCCCTGCCCAACAGAAGGTCTGCAGCCATGTGGTTTGTTTTGATCGCGGTGCTGGGGTCCCTTACCATAATCCCGGTGAGCAAGCAGACCCCTTTCCCACAGTAGGTATGCGGGACCATGTCCCCGTAGCCGATGGAGAGGAAGGTGATGGAAATGAGCCACATGGCCCCTAGGAAGTTGCTGGTCACATCCTGCTTGTCGTGATACCTATGCCAAGAGAAGCAGGGAAAAAATGACCCATCTAAACCAACCTGGCTTTCCCCTGCTCCACCCTGCCCTTCCCCCTGTATGGGTGAGTGCAGACTGCCTCTCAGGATGGAGCTGGGCCTGGGAGAGATGGGTCTTGAATGTCATTGAGCTGTACTGATGGGCAAACATGTCATGGAGTTGTAGCACCTTAAAATGCTGCTTTGCTTTGCTTTGCTTTGCAGAGCCAGAGGAGCTGAAACAACACCTTGCTCAGCTCTAGCAACTCCACAGGGGTGGGAGGGTCAGTGCAGAGAGGAAGCTGGAAGTAGCCCTGCATGGCTGTAGCCCTGAAACGGAGGTCCGAGTTGCTCCCTGCTCCGCCGCCCTGCTGCCGCTGTTCAAGGACTGCTGGAATAAGTCCCAGGGACCCTGGAGAGCTCTGCGGCATCTGACCCCTGCCAGGCGTTGGGCCCTCGTGCATCTCCTTGTCTTGCTCCCGCCTCCCTTCATCTCTCCTGGACAAGGGCATAGTGGCTCATTTTGGAAGGGGCCCTCTGGGGGGTGTTACTGTCCCCCCCCCACACCTCTCAAGAGATGCAAGGCCACTGGCTCCTGGCTGGCAGCTGCCCCTGTTTCAGAGTTCTCCGCTGAACAGGTTGAGAACGGGGCAGTGCCAGGAAGCTCACTCTCAGGAGAACCCTCCCAGGCAAGCCAAGCAACGTGCCGTCAGCTTGCCCCTGCTGCCTCCAAAATGACCCTGCATCCACCCCAAACATTTAGGGCACTTTTATCCCACTCTGAACAGTCATGACTTCCCCAGGGAATCTTGGGGACCCTGAGATTTTCAAGGGCACAGGGTGCCTCACATGGAGAGGCAGTTTCCAGAGTTTCTGGGGAAGAGGGACTGACTGATGAGCCATTCTGGGAAGTGTAACTCTGTGGGGAAAACAGGTCTTTTCTGGCAACCCCTGAATTATTTGGGAGAAATATGGGCTAAAGTGGGAGAAAAGGCTTGCAACTGGGTGGGAAAAATCAGCCGTGACTTCTGATAGCCTTGCGCTCCTCTTACTTCACTTAGGCTACTTCATGCATGATTCAGCATGAGAGCACAAGAAATGGTTCTTGGATTTTTTGAGCAGCTGAAACCCCTAAACTCTGGATTCATGGAGGGTCTCCCACACACACATGAGCACACACCAAGTCAGCGGTTGCAGAGGCCACCAAAAATTATGAGAAACCAAACACTGATCGTCAGTCCAGACTGCTGTTCTTGAGAGAATAGAACCACACATCTTGCTGTAAGTGTCGGTGTGAGTGCCTGGGTTCCCCTTCCCCCCTTCCCTCCACGTCCCTTTCCCCTCGTATGTCATGTTAGGAACTGCCTTGTTAATTCCACATAAGCCACTCTGGGAGACTTATGGCGGGGTGTGAATGTAATTAAAAATTATTCACTCATAATAAATAAGGTAATAAGAAATAACTTGTAGAAGCTATCATTGTTTTCATATGCCCTCCTCTCCCCTCCCAAAACATCCCTTTTCACAAAAGGGGGGGATGCTGAGGAGAGAGCTACTTTTAAGACATGTACACACGAAGACTTCAGAGCATAAGTCAATTAGCATATGCAAAACTGTGCATTTTTGAAGGGGTGGTTTATCCCTGGATTTTGTGTCCTTAGCACCTATCCTGCTTTGTATGTCCCCAGTATCAAGACAGGGGGGAATATGAAGCAAGGTCTTCTCTGCGGCAGCCCCCCCGTCATAGAGCTCTCTCCCTGAAGAGCCTAGACTGATCCCTCTTATGTATGGCTTTAGGTAGCCTGTTTACATCTTTGCTGTTCTGCATGGCTTCTGAGTGCTTAAACTCTCTGGTTTTGCTCCTCATCTCCATGTTGCTGAGTGTGACACTTTCCGTTTTGGAAGCAATTTTTAAAATGATTTTAAACGGTAAGTCACCTCAGAGTCTCTTTCTGGGCCTGAGCATAACTCAGAAATAATGTTACAAATAATTTTAATTAAAAAACAAACATGCTTAAGTGGATCTAGTTATTTTCAAATTTATATGTGGCTCAATAGCCCTCCAAGGGCTCTCTAAGTAGCTAACATTAAAAACAGGCCAACAGTTCAATGCTAAGTGAAGGGGGAAGGAGCAGGTGCAGGCAACCTGTTGGTAGCAGAGTGAGCTTTTACAATCAGGTGTTAAAGTCTGGTTTAAAAAACCCTTTGAGAGTGGACTGTTTTTGCCTGGTGCCAAAACGAAAGTAGTGATGGCACCAGGTGGACCAATTTTGGAAGCCCATTCCGGGGGGGGGGGGGGGGAGGGGGCAGCCACCAAGAAGGGCCTTCTTCGAAATGTCATCTCTTTTACCTCTTTAGGAAGGACCTCACTCCCAGAGTTCAGTGGGTGGGTAGGAGTATATTGGAAAAGGTGATCCTTCAAGTAACCAGGTTCCAAGAGACTTGGGCTTTAAATTGGACCTGAAGCACTTTAAATTAGGCCCAGGCTTCAACTGACAACCAATGTTCTTTGTGTAGAATAGGTGTTACGTGGAATGCAAACTGACACCTGACAGCAGATGCACCAGCCCTAGTTTGGACCAGCTGAAGTCTCTGGACCATCTTCAAAGGCAGCCTATGCAGAGCACATAACAGCAATCCAGTCAGGATCTTGCCAGCACATGGGCAACTGTGGTTGGGCTCTGTTGGTCCAGATAAGACTTAGTTGTTGTATTTGCTGCAGCTGGGAAAAGGCACTCCTGGCCCCCGAGTCGCCAAGGGATGTTTTTGGTCCAGGAGCACCCCGAAGCTACGGACCTGGTCCTTTAGAGGGAGTGCAACCCCATCCAAGGCAGGGCAATAGCCATCTAATCTGTCAGACAGAGCATCAACCAACAGCACTTCCATCTTTCAGCTTACTGGACCTCATTTGGTCCATTACTGAACTCAGAAACTGGTTCAGCATGAAGATTGCCTCATCCAGATCCAATGTTAAATGATAGGTGGAGCTGAGTATATTCAGCATTTTGTCGATACCTCACCCCAAACCTCCAGATGACCTCTCCCAGTGGTTTTGTGTCAATCTTGAAGAGCATGGGGGTATAGAGTATAGAGCCCCATGGAAGTGTAACCACCATGGAGTAGAGCAACCAACCCCCAGCACCACCATTTGGACACAGTCAGGTAGGTAGGAGTGGAGCCACTGAAAAGCAGTGCCTCTGACTCCCATCCTGGCCAACCTGTCCAGAAGGACACCATGGTCGATGGTGTCAAAAGCTTCCAAGAGGTCCAGAAGAATCAACAGGGTTGCACTTCCCCTGCCTCTCTCCCAACAGAGGTCACTGTACAGGGCAATCAAGGCAGTCTCTGTCCCAAACTCCAGCCTGAAACCTGATTGAAATGGGTCTAGATAATCCACATCCTCCAAGAGTGCCTGGACCTGTCCAGCCACCACTTAGAATCATAGAATGGTAAAGTTGGTAGGGGCCATGAAAACCATTAGGTCCAATCCCCTACTGTTGCAGGACACCAGTTTACACCATCCCATTCAGATGACACCATAAGGAAGGCTGAGCGCCGAAGAATTGGGGCCTTTGAATTGTGGTGCTGGTGGAGACTCCTGCAAGTCCCTTGGACCGCAAAGCGATCAAACCGGTCAGTCCTAGAGGAGATCAACCCTGAGTGCTCTTTAAAGGCCAGATCCTGAAGATGAAACTCAAATACTTTGGCCATCTAATGAGAAGGAAGGACTCCCTGGAGAAGAGCCTAATGCTGGGAACAATTGAGGGCAAAAGAAGAAGGGGATGGCAGAGGATGAGGTGGCTGGATGGGGTCACTGGGGCAGTTGGTCTGAGGGGATGGTGGAGGACAGGAAGGCCTGGAGGAATGTTGTCCATGGGGTCGCAATGGGTTGGACACAACTTCGCAACTAACAACAACAACAAATTCAGATGACTGTCCAGTTTTGCCTTGAATGTCTCTAGTGTGGGAGAGCCCGTGACCTCTCTAGACACTTCAAGCAAGCATGAAAGCACCCAGAAGAGGACATGTGCCATCACTGACAGCCCTCACCAGCTGGCCATCCCACCATCCAATCTTGATGGACATCTCTCTGACCTCTGTGCCTTATCCATCATGGAGAGAGGCTACTGGTTCAAGTTTGAGGCTATCTCATTTCCCAGTACCATCTGGGGCATGGTCCCCTCCTCAATGTTGATGTTGGAGGTTGATTCACTACCTTCCAATGGAGAGAGCTCCTCATTCCAACCTTTCTCAAGGCTTTGACCTTCACTATTTCACAGCAGCAAAATGAGATGGGGGCCTCAGACCAATCCTAAACCACACAGGCATCAATTGTCTCCCCACCAAGGAAGTTTAGGAGGCTCATCCTCCAGAACATCCCACCTCTCCCACAAGGAGGGAACAGGTTCACCTCATCCAACTTGGAGGATGCCTACTTCCGCATCACCATAGACCACCATGCTCAGCACTTTCATAGAATCATAGGATAGTGGAGTTAGAAGGGGTCATGAAGGCCATCAGGTCCAACCCCTGCAGGACACCAGTTTACACCCTCCCACTCAGGTGGCTGCCCAGATTCTTTTTGAGTGTCTCTAGTGTGGGAGCTCCCACCACCTCTCCGGGCAGCTGGTTCCACTGTCATATTGCTCATGGGTCCATGAAGGAGCCATGAAGGCCATCGTATAGCTCCAATACCTTGCTCAAAAACAAAAGGTCCACTACCAGTTGGTAGTTTATCTATTTATTTAATTTTCAATTTATATCCTGCCTTTTTTCCTACAAAGGGCTCAAGGCAGCTTACATCTCCTCCTCCATCTTAGTTGGCAACTATCTCTGCATCCAGGCTCGGCTTTTTAAGAGAGGTCTTATTACAGCCTCATTTAAGGAGGCTGGTACTATCCCTTCTCTCAAGGAGGTGTTGACAGCCTCCTGGACCCAGGGGCAAATCCTTTCTTTAGATTCTCCAATGATCCAAGGATCAAGTGGGAAGGTGGCAGGGTGAACAGAGTCAAGGAGCTTCCTCACATTCTTGAGCATCAGTAACTGCAATTTGTCCAGCAAAATGGAGCTAAAGACGATGCCCTAGACACATCCCTAAGTGGAACTGAAACAGCTGTGGAATTCAACTCACGGTGGATCTGAACAACTTCGTCCTCAAAGTGCCTAGCAAATTCATCGCAGTGAGTCTCTGAGGGTCCTGGAGACCCATCTGGTGAATCAGACTGCAGGAGACTTGTTCCACAAGTATGGAGAGAGGATTAAAAAGTTCCCCATTCCAAAGATTTTAAGGGTGCAATCCTAGCATACTTAGATAGAAATGACCCCAGCAGCTCCCAGCCAGGGGCACTGGATGCTGGGCATCTTCTTAAGACCATCCTAAGACTGATCTTGGGCATCTTCTTACCGCACCCCCTTAAGGCAGACCTTGGGCTGAAAGGGCTAAGCAGACCCTGTCCTAAAACCATTTTTTGGCTTGGCCCTGGTGCATAAATGACTTGGAGGCACAGTGATGGCTGGTGGCATTGGAGAGAAGCAGGTATGAAACTGATTCTCTTTCCAAGCCAGGCTGCATCTTAAGATGCTGTCTCCGAGCATCGCTTTGGATCTCCTCCCCATCCTTGAACAGACACAGCAAAGCTCCCTGAGCATATGTGAACAGGGCCATTCAGAATATTAATCAGCTTTCAAGGGAATCAAGGAAAGTCAACAAACTGTTTCATTAAAAGGTTTGCCATTTAAGCTGTTCAAAGATGCAGCAAATTGGGGCTAATGCAGGCTGTGTGGTATGATACATGCCTGGGGGGACTTTCTCCCCCTCCAGAGGCGGCAGTTCACACCAGGAGCATTCCTGTAAGACAACATGCAGCACTCTGAAGGGCTTTGATGGGGGCCATCATGCACGATGACAGCCAGGAGCGATCGATCGTCCTGTGTTTGTCCACTGACTGGATGGTGGGCTGGATTCCCCTCTTCTTGAAGTCTTTCAGAACAGTTTTGGGGTACACACAGGGGGGATCCAAAGAGGAGGGGAGGACAAAAAAGCCTTTTTGTGCAGCAGTTGGAAATACTGGGGGCTGCTGTCCAAAAATTCCAAAGGGGTGGTGCTGCGTACCTCCAAAGAGCTCAGGCGAACTGGCCCAGGAACACACAGGTCTGCACACGCCAATTTGCATAAGCACTCCGACCACGCTCTCCATGGGGCTTTTCTCTAAGGGACACCCCTCTCCATGAGAAAGGCTGCATGCACAGGGGACAGGAGAGTGCTTGGTTCCCAAAGGCCAACCAAACCAACACCTCGGGCAGAAAGGTTGGGGGCAGAGGAAGGGGAAGCACTGGGGGGTCATCTGCATGCTGTGGAGATTGTCAGGAATTCTGGGCCTTGCTTTCAGAAGGGGGTGGGGAAAAGTTTCAGGGCACCAGAAAGCCCATGTGGGCACAAATAGGCTACACATGGCAATGTACCCATTAACACGTAGCAGTGGGTGCCTCTGTGCTTTTCCTGAGCTTCCCTGGAGTAAGGAGGAGCTTGCTTTCTGCTGGGGCTCCACGTGGAAGCAGGTCCTCCTGGGGGCAGTGGGAAGGGCCTCATGCGGCCCAGGGTTGCCATCCGCTCGCGCCTCGCCTGGGGCTTGGCCCCAGTGCACCTGCCAGGTCCTTCCTCTGAGTAGTGCACCAGAATCGAGCTGCAATGTGGATAGCCTGGGACACGCGTCCAGCACAGGCTTCCCCGGCCCTGGGGCCACCCGACGGTGGGCGCGGCTTTGCCTGGCTTGTCTCCCTTGGCCTCGCAGCCCAGCGCATCTGACCAGAGTCCCTGGGATGCAGCCTTCTCCAGCCCACTGCCTACAAGGAGCTCTGCCCATACTGGCCGGGGATGATGGGAGGTGGTTGCTCCAAACATCTGGAAGGTGCCAGGTTGAGGAAGGGAGCTAGCCCTTAGCCCTAACTGGTGCTGAGGTTTCACATAGCTTCTCATCTATGGCAAAACCCTTCAGCACAAATCTTGGCAGCCAAAACAGTGAAAATGCGGGACCCAAAAGAGAAAGGATGGAGGGAGACAGACAGAGAAGGGGAGAGGAAAAGAGGCGGCCAGTTTCGGAAGATGCATTGAGCTCTGTGGAGAGGTGCTTTGGGGAGCATGCAGCAACAGCAAGGAAATGGGTGGAAGGAAAAAGATGAACACGTCCTCAAGGGAAACAACCAAGCCCAACAGCAACAGGGAGGCCTGGACAAGTCAGACAATGCCAGGCCACGCCAGGGGAGGAATTTAGGACTGCTCCATGCCCAGCATGACCCAAAGCCCTTTGCCCCACTCTGTGCCTTTTCCCTATCTCCAGTGGCATATCCAGTCCACGACAGAAGTCTGTCCTGCCCAAAGAGGTGTGCAGGTGAATGAATCTTTGCAAGGCTGGCTTGGAACCTAAGGCGAAGATGTCACCCTTGTGAAGTGCCACAATGAGACCATTTCAAGGATGCAGTGGCCGGGAGAGAAAATCAATGCAGCAAAAGCACAGTAGAACTGGGGCAATATTAGACCAGGCACACTGTGCCTACAATCCCGTGGAAAGAGGAAGAAACTCCAAGGATGCTTGGCCACACTGCCTGGGGCTGATGGTAACTGTAGTCCAAACCTTCTCAAGGCTGCCTGCGTCACCCATAAAAGGTGGTCCATTTCTCACCAAAATGTTCCCGGATTGCAAACGGATCTAAATGACATTGATCTCATCTGAAAATTTCATGTCCCACATCCTAAACAAACCTCTCTTGGAACTGTACAAGTTAATGGACACCAGCCCTTTCTCTCTCCATAGTACATTCTGATTCCAAACAGAATTGGAAGTCTTTGGCAGGGAATGAGGCAAATAGGGAAAGGCAAACATTGCAATCAGTAAAGAGACAACCAAAGATACTGCATTGCCTGTTTGAAAATCTGGCCCTCACTTCCCAGTTCTAGCAGCTGGAAACATCCCTTCTTATGCATCAAGCACTTTCCAAATTTGGGAGATATAGAAAAGCCAAGGGCAGTCGTCCCCTGACACAGCTGGCTTGAGGATGCTGGGATTGCACCCCTGCAAGGCACCGTGGCGGGGGAGGCATCCAAGGGACGAGCAAGCCAATTTAACAGAAAGAGGGGAAAGAAGCATTTTCAAGACAACATGGAGCATCTCTTGAGAATAACTTCAAGGTGATATTCAGAGATGCCTTTTGGGTGGCAGGTAAATGTTCTTGAGAAGAGGACGAGTGCTCGCCTTGTTGGCCGAGGCCCCTTTTGCAGTTGGTAGGGAGAGCTGTCATTTGGCAAAGTTATAACCAAGAAGCTGAAATGCTGCTCCCTGATTCAGGTGCCAGATCTATTGAAACAGGGTGCACAATCACAGAGTAGAAAGGCCACCGGGTCCAGCTCCTCTCCCCGCTTGTGACCCTTGAGAGTCAGCAGCCAATCCTGCGTTGGATGGACCAGAGGATTGGCGTGGGCAGCACTCCATTTCCCTGAGTCAGCCCTTTATTTAGCATCACTAGGCCCAGAATGTGACCTCTTTTAAAGGAGAGCACTCTGCACATCTGCTTTGGTTGCTCAGCATGTGGAAACCCAATGGGCACGCAGCCCTGTAGTCAGAACCGTGAGGACTAGAATTTACTTAATCTGGAGGGAACGTACTCCAGAGTGCAGTGGCAAAGCAGCGTGTTCAGCAGGCAGAACTGCGTAGGCTGCAAAAGACCCCATTTGTTCACTTATTATTCATTAAGATATTTGCATGCCACCTTTTCCACCAGTGGCATCCCAGGCAGCTCACAATCCCTAGGCAGCCCATGTGAACGTCTGGTCAGCTCCTGCTGCTAGAGAGTTTGTGTGGGCAACAGGCCGGCTGGACTGATTCTCAGGGAGGATCCAAGGCAGCTTCCTACATTGCCCCATGTTCATTATGTTCTCATTTAGACCAGGCCTCGACTGAGCACCACGAGGACTAGATGCTTGTTCTCCTTTTAATGGAAAGAGCATAGGTCAATGAGAGACCATTCCAAATAGACCACCCACGATTAAAGAAATTCTACAGCTGGACAATCCACAGCTGGATTGTCCCCTCCCCCACAGTCTCAACCTGGTGCTGTCCAGATGACTTGGACGACAACTCCCATCCACCCCAGCCTGCACAGCTGGGGGATGGGAGCTGTCATTCAAGACGTCTGGAAGGCATGAGTTTGGAGAAGGCTGCTGCAATAAGTAGCTCAACCTGCAAATGGTGTGCCTGCGTGTGTGTGCAAGCACATGCAGCCCCCTTGTCCCCAGTTTTGTTCATTTATTACAATTTCCTACCCTCTGGCAAGATTAAACACAGAAGGACAGACTGCGCTAACCTGACGAAGAGACCTTGTTCCACGATTAAGGATCACCTCCTGTTTCTGGTGGCACTGCCAGCATTTACATCCATAATGATTTGTTTCCTGGGCCCTGCCCCCATCTTGTGCAAGTGGCTCGGCCCGGCTTCACTTGGGTGAGGGGGCTGAGGGAAGGGGCCTGCCCAGAGAAACATCCCAAAGACTTCTGTTGTTCTGAATGTCACACGTGTGCGGCCGGCCAGTGACACACAGCGTCAGCCTTGGGACAGTTTTGGGTAGGCACTTCATTGAGTTGGGAACATGAAAGGAGTCCAGAGGAAAAGCCACAGAGCCATCGGAAAATAAAGCTGGAAGCTATTGGGTCCAACAACCTTCTGTTGCAGGACCCCAAGTCAAGGCATCCCGGACAGAGGGCTGTCCAGTCGCATCTTGAGTGCCTCCAGTGGGAGAGCCAGAACCTTCCTAGGTAATCCGTTCCAATCTCCTACTGCTCCAACAGCCAGGAAGTGCTTCCCGTTGTCCAGCCAGAATCTGCCTTCCTGCAGCTTGAGCCTGTTATTCCATGTCCTGCACTCTGGGATGAATGGGAAGAGATCCTGGCCCTCCGCCATGTGATAGCCTTGCAGGAATTTGAAAAGTGCTCTCCTATCCCCCTTCAATCTCCTCTTCTCAGGGCCAAACATGCCCGGTTCTTTCAATCTCCCCTGATCGGCCTTTGCTTCTAGACCCCTGCTCATCCCCGCCACTCTTCTCCGAACCCTTCCAAATTTGTCTGCATCTTTCATGAAGTGTGGAGCCCAGAAATGGATGCAGCACTTGAGTAGGGATGCCAGACAGAGGGTACCCAGGACCTCCTGTGATTGGGAGCCCTGCTTTTGTTATTGCAGCCAAATTGAGCATTAGCCTTTCTACAGCCACATCACATCAATTGTGTCCTAGTCCTGAACAAAATTTGGGAACATTTTAAGAAGCAGAATGCTGCCATTTTATGAAAAAGCCACCCCCGCCCCCATGGCAGCCATTTTGTGAGAGTGCCGACAGCAGTCTCTCAAAATGCCAAATTGACTCACTTCCCCAAATGGGTTGCAGAAAATTGGATTTGCTGGAAAGTCAAACAAAAGACATGCAGCAAAGGTGAAAATGACCAGTGGAGAGAAGAAGAGGTTCCATCTATAAGCTCGATCAGCCTTCTTCTGCCTGGTCCCTTCAATGTGCTGGACTCTGACCACTGGCCAGCCATGCTGTGAGTGGAAGACACACCAGCTTGCAAAGGCTGACAGCCCAGAGGTTCTCTGACCCACCTGGGGGTCCCTCTGTGGCCCTCCCAGCCAGCCCACGAGTGGCAGCTAATCTTAAATTCTACCCCAGCACTGGCAGCTGTGCAAGGTTTTTCCTTGGCAACTACCAAACGGGACTCACAGTTTATCCCTACCAGAAGCACCATGGAGAGAAAAGAAGGAAAACAACAACCGTGTTATTGAGCATTTCAAGGCCGGAGGAAACAACAACAGCAACAGAGAGAAAAGTGAGATCACAGGATGGAGTGAGGAAGCACACCAATGACACGGAGGCGGGAACTGGCTGGGGCCAGGGATCTGATGCTGCTGAGGAGGGCAAGCAGGCTCCTTCCCGGTGCAAAGACAACCTGCTCCTGCAGGCATGGCAATGCACGCCACAGCCTGCAGTTTACCAAAGGGCCTGGAAGCAAGTCACTGCCCAGCAGAGATTTGCTCGTGCTGAGCTAGCCATTCTAGGTCAAGAGATCTCAGAATCTCCGTGCCAGGCCTGGGTTTAATGTGTGCTGGCGGTCCTTCCTAACAGTGCGATTTTGGAAGTCAGGGATCCAGACATGTTTATAAGCAGCTGCCCTTGTGGAACTTGTGGCCAGATGATGGAGGGGGACATTCAGAGGAAGGGGCCATTGCGAGAGGCATAGCAATTGCTTTTTCTGGTAGAGGACCTCGCCTTCAATCCCTGGCATCTCCTGGCATCCTGCGAAATACCCCTGCTGTCCATCTGTGTGGGCAGTGCCAGGTCAGAGGGCCTGAAGGCCTCACTGGATAGAAGGCTGCTTCCTACATTTTGCATTTGGATTCAGCCTTGGTACAGAACCATGAGAACTAGAACCTTATCTTACTTTTAGAGAAAGGGCCATCATTTGCAGTGGAGCATGTGCTTGCATGCAAGTAACTCCAGGTTCGATATCGCCCTCCTC
Organism: Varanus komodoensis; assembly: GCF_004798865.1. Classification (NCBI taxonomy): domain Eukaryota; kingdom Metazoa; phylum Chordata; class Lepidosauria; order Squamata; family Varanidae; genus Varanus; species Varanus komodoensis. The sequence goes on from NW_025335325.1 coordinate 673,426, forward strand.
CAGGTGTACACAAGCATCATCTGCCAGAACCACAAAAGGCCATACCCCAAAATATTGGGAGTGGGGAGCACCTTCCCACCGGACTTTCCTACCATGGCACCCTCCATTGTGTCACATGACAACTCCTACCCTCCTCAGCCAGATCCAGAAGTCTGGCGGAAGCTGTTTCAATATAATTGCTCTTTTAAATATTTTGGTCTCCTTGTTATAACCCTGATGCCCTGTCTGTCTTCCCTGGGCAAGGAACGCAAGGCAAGCTCTTTCACCCAGGATGAACCCAATTTCATCCTCATAACACAAGCCCGGTGGGCCGAGATTCAGCAACTGGCTGGGGGTCACCCAGAGAACTTCATGGGCAGGTGGGAGTGAGAACTGGATCCCCGGAGTTGCTTCCAGCCCAGTTCTCTAACCCTCATTACACTGTGTTCACATATTTGAACTGTTCATAATCCGCCCAAATAATCTGGTTACGAGGTGGATGAAAAGTCTGATATATAGGTACATACATGGGATTTTGGTTCAGGAAAAAGGAGGCAAGGAGAGGCGCTGGAAGTGGCTGAGTCTGCACCGAGGAAGAGAAGGGTCTCCCTGCCTGCCTTACACCTGGCTGGGGGGCAGGGGGAGGCAGGCGCCTACCTCTCACACACGCGCACCGTCCAGGCCGCGATGATCCAGGAGGAGACGCTGAAGACGAGCAGCACCGTCCCGGGGCAGATGGTCATGAGCGTCTTCATGACGAAGCGCGTGTCGAAGCTGATCTTGTTGAGGGCGCCGACGCTGCGCGACGAGGCGTCGGTGAAGAGCTTGCTGTGCAGCAGCATCACGCGCCCGATCAGGTAGAGGCGCAGGAACATGGGGATGGAGAGGGCGATGTCCGCATCCGCGCTGGCCGCTGAGGCGGCGTAGCTGAAGGCCAGGCGCGTGGTCCACGTGAAGAAGTACTGCCCCGGGATGGGGTGGATGGCGCAGACGAGCAGCTCCAGCGAGATGAAGAAGATGCGCTCGCACGTCATCGCAATGCGCCAGTCGTCGGCCCCGTTGTCCACCATGAAGAGCTGCATGGCGAGCGGGCAGGGCGCTTATGCAGCGCGGCGTTCAGGGGCGCTGCTGCAGCAGAAAGGGGCTCCTCTGCTGCGGCTGGATAAGGGGCTCGGGACAGCAGGGCAAGGGGGCTGCCACAGCCAGCGCGGGGCGCGGCGAGCGTGGCCGGCGGTGAGACTGCCAACGACGTGGGCTCAGCCGCGAAGCTCCCTGGGGACCAGGCCAGAAACAGGCTCTTGGCCCTGCCTGCTCTGCCTACCTCACAGGGCTCTTGTTGGGAGGCTAAAACAGAACTATGCAAGCCACCCGGAGATCCTCAGAAGAGGAGAAAAGGTGGGATATAAAGGTAGCACGTCAAGGACAGTTCCTGGAAGGGGGTTACTAGAACGGGAAAAGGACCTCGCAGAAAGGGGGTTTTGGCAACCAGGGAGGGTGTTATTACCAAGGGACAAACTACTCCGCAAAGAAGGGGGAAGCCATGGGGGAAAGAGTGGCAGCCACAGGAAAAGGAAGGGCTTCTTGCAGCAGGAGAGGGGGCTTCGCACCATGGAAGAAGCGCATTCTCGCAACAGGAGAACAGCGCTAGCGCTTCCTGGGCAGGAAGATCATCAGAGCCTTCCTCTGCCCGGGGCGGCAGGGATGTTGGACGTCAACTCCCATCGCCGGACCCAGTCAGTGTGGCGCTAGTCCAAACACCCGCAGCAGCTCGCCTATGACCATTGCTCTTGAAGTGCAGGCGGGGGAAAGTAGCACGTGCCCCCCCCCCCGCCCTCAGCTCTTCTGTCACCATCTTGCAGCAAAGTCTCTCCTTGTCCGCCCGTCCGCCCCTGCGCTCCCCAATTTTCCTGTCTCAGGTCTTTCCCTTTCCATCTCTCAAGGTTTGAATCACACTGGATCTGTGACAATATAAGCCCCAAGGCAGCCTTCTTCAGTGGAGAGGTGGTATGGTGTAGTGGTTAGAGTCTCAAACCATGTGCTTAGAAGGGACCATCACACATCCCTCCTCACCAACCGCACTTCAAGTCTGTGACCTCATTACAGCTCGCCCCTCTTGCTTGCATTCTCTGTTCCCTTTCTGGTGTGATCTTTGGGCTGGCCCGATAAAGATATTTTGCTGAGATAGGCCAACATGCAAGTCCAGGCTTGCTGAGATGCTCCACATCATTGCTCAAAACATGACATCTCTTTTATGTTCTTGGATGTGAAGATTTTTTTTAAATTGGGAAATTGTACATATTTTAATCAGAAAAAAGGTGGGCAATTTTCCCCACTGAAACCTATGCATTTAAAAAAAAACATGTATTTCTCCTAATCAAAAATGTGCATTTACTCCACACATTGAAGTGTGAAAATGTGGAGTATTTGTGCAAGTGTGCATTTGGGCAAATGCATGCTTTTGAACATGAACACAGGTTCAGAAAGTCACAAACATTTCCTGAGAATCATGCCCCTGGTTGCATTCACATTTGGATTCATGCCCACATGATTTGGGAAGTGGAATAGTTATGCAGTTCCAGATGCCTGCAGGACCTTGCAAAGGTGCTGCCCACCTCTGTGGTGGCTGGGCTGCAAGAAGTGGCCCCAGGCTCCAGCAACCGGGGAGCCCTGGTGTCTCCATCCACTCCTTTTCCCCCAAACCCTAACCCTAACTCCCAGATTCGGATCATTTGCAATAAACTCTTCCAGCACTTTTCACGTCCGACAAGAGCAGGTCTTTTGTTGGGTCAGTGAGTCCAAATGGCTCAACTGAGACAGTGCATTAAATAGTAAACATGAGACTCTTGCTAGAAAGATTCCCCCCCAGCCCCCCCCCCCCCAGGATGGCTGAACCCAGAGGGAAGTTGGGGCGGGGGCTACATCAGCTAGCTGCCAGTGTTTCTTCCCCCAAGGCCTGGGGCTCAGTTGGCCACCTCTGCAGGTTGCACTGATTTATTTGTTTAGGACAGGGCCTGGTGAAACAGGTGAGGTTAAAAATATGATTTAAAAAATTATTGGCCACTGGAAGGCTGTATACTTACCTCTCCCTCCCCCTGGAAGAACAAACTTGGCAAAGGGAAAGCAGTTTAGCCCCCAAAATTGGCCAGAGGTGGCTTTTCTCTGCATGAGAGAGCAAGCATCTATAAAAGCTTTCAAACTAAGAATGACGGCCTGAATTCTGGATTCTTTTCCTCCTCCCTCCTCATTTCCTTTCCTGTTACATTGTACATACAAATGTACATTTAATGCTGTTCTGTGGGAGCCTGTTGGCTGCCCTGAGCAACTTTTCCAGGCGTGCAGGTGAACAGATCCAGAATGAAAACAGAAGTGAAAGAAACACAAGGTGCTGCCCTTGCGGGAAGCAAAACAGAAGTGGGCAAGGTGGCAGCATCTCACCTGTATCTCCCGTGCGTGGTACATAATGATGAGTCCCAGAAGGATCATGGTGGACAGGCTAATAAGGCATTTCAGGGCAAAGGAATAGGAAGACTCCTGGAGGGGAACCGAGAGAGACATGGACAAAGAAGACAAGCACGTTAGCCACAAACACCATATAACGTGCCCCACTGTTCCTGTTGTGTGGTGAAATCTGGGAGCTCCCTTTCTGTACATCTATCCTTGGGACTTACAGGAGGAGCCTGGGAAGTAAGGGACAGAACCAGAGGGAAAAGGGGCGGAGCCTAACAATTGCAAGATAAAAGGCAGAACTCACCTCTGCCCAGTCAGTGGACCTGGAGCTGAAGTGAATTGCAGCAGCTCTAATTTCTGTACTTATCCACTGGCAATCCATCGATTAATCTTGAGCCAGTCACTGCCCTCAGGCCTGGCCTACCACTCAGGGCTTTTGTCCCATATCTCTGCAGAATGCCCTGAGTTCTACAGCAGAAATGCCATATGGATGTGCAACTGTGCATATGGCTGCAGAACAGTTCAAGTGCTTCAAGTATCTGGGAAATCCGGGATCTCACTGGGCTCCAAACCTGACTGGGCGTTGGGCCAGACTCTCAACCGAGCCTATCTCATAGGTGTCCAAACCCCTTTCAGATCCATGGCATACATACTGGGGAGAACATTTTTTTAATCCAGTGATTTGTTCCAGGAGAGCCTGTCTGGTGGGCCAGACAAAGACTGGGATGTTCCCCCTGTCCCCCACTGGCCTAGCTTTTACCCCTAGGGCAGGCAGGAAAGTGACGAGACTGGTTTGCTCCTGAGAAGGCTCGGCATCGGACAGAACCCGTAGTCTGGCCCTGGCCCACAAGGGAAATGCACTCCCCACACACCTTTTCCAGACTGGAATTTGGCCCATAGGCTGAAAAGGGTTGCACGTTCCCATGGCAAGACTCGTGGAATGAGGTGTGAGTGAGTGTGTGTGCATGCACACAGAAGGTTTTGCAGTCCAAGGGCCAGATTCTCTTCCGGACAAGCCCTTGAGAGGCATATTTGGGGGGTGGGGCAAAGGGGTGGACCTCCAGCAGGTTTTGTTTAAGACACCTGTGTCCACAGCCACACCTTGGAAAAGGCATTTCTACCTGTGTGTGTGGGGGGGGCGGGGGGCACTTAAGCTGGGAAGGCCCTACCCGGACCCTTGCAACACACTCTCTGCTCAGAGGCTCCCCACAGCCACGGGATGCCCTTGCTTACCTTTGTGTAGACTCCCCAAGAAAGCTCCGTCTCTGTCACCATGACCACAATGCCGAACATGCCAAAGATGAGGGCATAGTCACTCAGACGCTTGCGCTTCTCGAAGAGGGCTCGCCGGTGGCCCAGTCGGTAGCCAACATTCTGGGTTCTCTTGTGGCCATGGGAGCGGTGCTCAGCCCCGATGCCCAGGCAGACATCTGAGGCCTTCCTGTGCTCCGGCCTGGAGACAACCACCTCCAAGCCGGAGTCAGGGAAGGTCTGCAGGGGCTGAGTCTCTGCATCCAGCTCGGGGAGGTTGTGGTGGGAGGAGCTGCTCAGGCCGCTCAGTGGTCTGATGATGCCCCCGTTGTGCTTGCAGCTGTCCATGGCTATCTCAGCGAAGGGGCTGGGCACACTAAGCCCACTCTGTGATCCCGCATGGCTCACAGTGCAGGAACTGGCATTCACCTGCTGGGACAGATAGAGAAGGGAGACATGATGGCTGAAATCACCCAAGAGCAGGAACTGAATCTGTTCCTCCCAGGAAGCGAGGTTTGGAGAAGCCTTCCCACATGACCTGGTGCCGGCCCAAGCCACTGAGCCAGTCCCCCACTTCCACACAGATTTTCCCCAATTCTGCAAGGCCAGTGTGCCTCTTCAAGGCTTATTTGCCATAAGGAAGAGCGCAAAGCTTTCATTTGCCTGATTTTGGGGGAGAGCCTCCCTTGCTTATCCTTGATCCCCGGGGCAGCCCCATGGCAAGCCTTGGAAAGCGGGTTCTGCATCTAGAAAGTTCACCAGCACGAAGGTGTTTTAGCTCATGCAGGTACCACCAGTCTTTTTGGATCAGTGAGCATGTCTGGACGTGTGAGAGCTTGTCAGGGATGCTCTGGCAAAGGGGCTTGCCTTGGAGTGGCCTTGTCCATTCACCCGGGGCTGCTACCACTTGTGCCACAGGTGCAAGAGCTGCATTTCCCTGGAGGCTGTGGAAGAACAACTTGCCCAGGAACACGTATCTAAGGTGAGTCCTGACCCACGGCCGCCCTGGTGAACCCAAAGAGTAATCCCGTTTGCAGCAGACCAGCCCCACCCCCAGTTAATACTAATAATAGTAGAAGTATTAAAAAAAATTTAAAGTAAAAATCATATGGGGGGATACTGCAAGCTCCAAGAGATGTTCCTGGAGCATCACCTGCAAGACCATGGGATTTCATAGAAACATAGAAACAGAGCGAGTCAGAAGGGGCCTCCTGGGCCATCTAGTCTGACCTCCAGCACCAGCCGGCTCCGCTCACGACATGCCCGCCATGTGCACGTCCAGCCTATCCTTGAGCACCTGCACCGATGGGGCCTCAACGGCCTCTCGTGGAAGCCCATTCCACACCCTCGGGGTCCCGACTGTCAGGAAGCGCTTCCTGGCATCCAAATGGAACCTGGGTTCCCTGAGCTTGGCTCCGTTGGAGCGCGTCCTGGTGATTTCAACATCATAGACCCGCAGAATTATAGAATCATAGTTGGAAAGGGCCAGAAGGCCCTTGGGTCCAACCCCCTGCTGAACCATCCCTCTCAGATGACTGTCCAGCCGCATCTTGAAGGCCTCTAGCATAGGAAAGCCCACCACCTCCCTAGGTCATTGGCCCCATTGTCATAAGGTTCTCACAGTCAGGGTGTTCTTTTTAATATTGGCTTCCTGTAACTTAAGCACCTTATTCTGTGTCCTGTACTCTGGGATGATTGAGAAGAGATCCTCGCCTTCTGCTTTGTGACAGCCTTTCAAGTACATGTAGAGTGCTACTGTATACACCATTTTTGTTGTTATTATACAGTTTAATATTTTGAGGTGAAACATGCCCATTTCTCTCCACCTCTCTTCACAGGGCTTTGTTTCCAGTCCCCGTTTCATTCCTGATACTCTCCTCTGAACCCTTTCCTGCTTGTCTGTTCCTTTCTTAAACTGGGGTGCCCAGAACGGGATGCAGGACTCCAGATGGAGCCTAACCATAAAGGCAAACTTTCGCCTTTAAGAATTTGCAAGCGATACTTCTATTAATGGAGCCTGTACTTATACCTATAATATACTCTCTCTCTACACACACACAATACCTATAATCCTTCAATTAATAGCATTAGCCCTTTTTGCATCCACATCACACTGTTGACTCAAGATATTGTTGAACAATACTTGCACATTTGTTGAACCAAGTGCATTTGGTTCCCTTTTCCTTAGTGCAAACTTTGCATTTGTCCCCACTTAATTTCATTCTGTTGCTTTCAGCTCATGGCTCTAGCACATGGGTCCTCAAACTATGGCCTGCAGGCTGGATATGGCCCACCATGCTCATTTATCCAGCCCGCCTCAGAGAAAACGATCTCCAAGCTAGTCCAAAAGCTCTGAGCCAGCACAGGCATTCTTTGAAAATGAGCAGAGAGCCGGCACAAGCACCAAATTGCAATAGCTCAACTGCACATGTGCCAGCTTCCCTTGCATGTATATACAGAGTGGGAATATGGAGTGGGAAACAGAAGAGAGGAGGACAGAAGAGACAGAGAGAGAGACAAAGACACTAAAAAAGGATTGAAGGTAAGAAAAATATAACTTTTTAAATCTATTTTTAATTATGTGAGCCACAGCCGCCTCACTGAGCCCAATGGTGGCTTGCCCAGAGAGGGATGAGGTGGAGGTACAGGAGCCACGGTCTTCTATGGGCAAGCTGCCACCACCATAGAGCAGCCACATGCTTCCTCCCCCTGCAGCAGGGAGGGGCAGGAGGCACTCCTCTCGGCCAGCCATGGCCCCATCCCTCACCTCAGAAAGAAGCCCTTGCCTCCCTCCTCGCAGCACTCTCCTGGCCGGAGGAACCACTCCGAGCCCGCCTCTCTGGCCTCCCACTCCTGCCCCACCTCCCGCAAGCGCCTGCCAGGGGACTTTCGCCAGGAAGGCCTCGACCAAGCGAGCCGCCCTCACGGCTCCCCCTCGTGCCGTGCTCTCCCTTTCGGCGGGTGGTGCAGCGTCATCTTGAGCTTCTGCTGCAGCCTGAGCGAGCGGAGCGAACATTTTTGTTTTTAATTAATTTTGTAATTTTAATTAATTTTAATTACTTTTTAAAATTAATTTTAATTTTTCAAACTATAGTCCACCCCCCCCAACAGTCTGCGGGGCAGTGAACTGGCCCCCTGTTTAAAACGTTTGAGAACCCCTGCTCTAGCCTGTCAAGATCACCTTGAATCTTCTTTCTGTCTTTTAGGGTATTGGCTGTCCTACCCAGTTTTGTGTCATCTGCAGATCAGATAATTGTTCCCTGCACTGCCTCATCCAAGTCATTAATGAAATGTCAAAGAGCACTGGGCCCAGGACTGGCTCCTGCGCTACCTCACTGGTGGCCTTTCCCCAGTTTCAGAAGGTGCCAATGAGGAGCAGTTCTGCACCCAACTGTGGCTCCACCTGATCTTCGTTCCATTCAGCCCATGTTTAGCTGCCTTGCGAGCCCGGAGATTGGTAGCGCACTTTGTCAAAAGCTGTGCTGAAGTCAGGATAGATTACTTATGCAAGTATTTATTTACTGAACTTACATTCCACTATATTGGCCTTGAGGACCCTCTAGGCAGGTTACAGTGATATAGAATCAAACTATAACAATAAAAGCAATCAAAACACAACAATAAACAAAATACAACAAAACAGTACACAGTCAAGATTATGTCCACCACATTGCCACCGTCCATTTGGGAGGTTACCCAGTCAAAAAGTGAAATCAAATTAGTCTGCCAGGATTTGTTCTTGAGGAAATCTCTAGTAACCACAGCATTGTTTTCCAGGTGTTTGCAGACTGTCTTATAGTCCAGAATTTTCCCAGACTGACTGGTCTGCAGTTGCCAATTATACTTTTTTTTTTTCCTTTCTTGGAGATAGGACAACATTAGCTCTTCAGTCTTCTGGCACTTCTCCTGTCCTCTTTGATTTCTCAGCTCTAGGGTGACTCCAGGGTGTCCCTCCAGGGTAGACCTCATCAGGCCCTGGAGATCTGAACTCTTTCTCCCCACTTAGATGATCGTTGACCATTTGCCTTGGCTCACGAACCTAATCCGCTCCAGGACTCTGGTCATGACCCAAATTGGTCATGAGCCAAGTTAAAGTTCCCCATAAGGTTCAATGTAAATAAGGTTAATTTGTTCTGTAACTTTTTTTTTTAATCAGAAAAATGTGAAGCAAAGTGACAAAGCACAACAAAGATCGCAGCCATCTCCCCCCCCCCCCCCCACACCCCCCCCCCGACCACGAGCACAGCCATCTTCCTGCCCACCCCAGCAGGACTGAGATCACACCATCATCCCGGTGCACTGGCGGGGGGAGGGACGGGTGCAATCACGGGCGCGCTGGATGGGGAGGGGAAACTGGCGCGAACGTGGGTGCACTCAGCGGGGGACGGGTACGATTGCGCTGGTGCAGGAAAGACAGGTGCGATTCCTGCCATCTCCCCACTTGCGGGGGGGGGGGGGTGCACTTGCGATCGTCGCCTCATGCAGAGTTTGTGACCTGAGTCAACATTTTTATGAAATTTTTGTTCACGACCAAATCTGGTCATGAACTGAGGTGTTTGTGAGCCGAGGTACCACTGTACCTATCATTCTTGAGCTGCTGTATTTCTTCTCATTCATTGAAAACATTCTAGGCCACTATTTTCCTATCGATCAGTTGTTAGGCCACTGTGAGAGAGAGAAGAAATCCATTCCAGCTTGCAGTACTCCCTGAACCAGGAGGACAGTGAGCAAGGCCATGGCATCAGTGGGTAATCTGCCAAGAGCATGACATCTCCCCAGTCCATGCTCAGTGCAGGGCTCCAGATCAGAGCATCCCCTCCATGTGACTGCCCACATGCTTTGTGAATGTCTGCCCAGTCGGTGAGTCAGTGCCTGCTGTCTCGAGCGTCAAAGGAGCAAGAGTTCTTCTGTAAAGCACGAGGTCTTCCTCACGTCACAACGCAAAATGCGTGGCATTACAACATGCAGCTGTAGACTGATGACAATGATAATTTACCTGCTGTTGCTGCGAGAAGGGCAGGTGAACTAAGGGCAAACAGAGAAGTCTGAACGGAATGGCAAGTGGCAGCAGTATCCACACAGGTGAAGCGCTCAAGGCGGCGTCCCTGGAAGCCGTGGTTGCGCTACAGCCTCCCCGTGCAAATGCACCCTTTCCCCCGCATCCGAGGCACCGAGCTCAACAGGGGCGTGCCAGCCCAGGAGCCAGAGCTGGCTGAAGCTTCCGGGAGTGCCCCGGACAGGGCCCTGCCTTCCGCTCCTCCGCTCTCTTCCTCCTCCTCTTCCTCTCTCTTGCTTGCCTCGCAGGCAGCCTCTTCTCGCCACAACCACCGTCGCTGCCTGGGCAGGGGGCAGTGGTGGGGGAAGCGGGAGCCACCGTCGGCACAGCCCCGGAGCTGCACAGGCCCTGCCCAGAGTACGGGTCCAGCTCAAACGACTGCGGACGCCCTAGGGAACGGCCCACACCCTAGGCCGTCCCATGCCCTCGCCCGGCACCGCTCAAGCCAGCGGGGGCTGCACCAGCCAGCAATTAATTGCCCTGCCCAGCCTCCTGCCTTTCTTCTCCCCAAGAGCTTCCTGGCCACCCAGCGATGCTCTGGCGGTGGGTGATTACACTCCTTGGGGCTCAGAGCGTCAGCCCCAGTGTTTTCCCCATCATGCAAGCTGCCAAGCTGTTCCCTGCCTGAAGCCCAGGGTGGGCAGAGTAATTACAGGGCAGTGTAATCGAAAAGTGGAATAAAACGGTGCAGGAATCAGGCGGCAGCCGAGCATCCTGTTCTGGGCTGGGAATTAGCAGCTCCGGAAAAAGATGATGCTGTGCAGAAGGGAGTGGGTGCTAGGAAAAGGTGGCCAGGGGCTTCCAGAGTCCCTTAAATGCGCCTATTGACTAGCGAGATGCTTATACTGGGTCAGCCCACCTTGCTCTGTCTAGCCTGATTGTGTGGCACTGACTGGCAGCAGAGGCCTTGAGGGTAGCAAGCAGGAATTTCTCACAGCCTGCCTGGAGATGCTGCAGAGGCTGAGAGCAAACCGAGGACCTTCCACAGGCAAAGCACGGGGGCTTCACCACTGAGCTATGGACCTTCTCTAAAAACAAACTAAGATGCTAGTCCTCAAGGGGCTGATTTTGGAGGAACCTGCCTTAAAGGCACAGTACTTGTCAGCACTACATGGCAGGGGGCTCCCCAAGGTGCCAGTAGGGGAGAACCCAGAGACTGAGTGCAGGCAAAGCAGATGTTCTGTTATGGAGCTGGAAATAATGCAAGCATCCAGCCCTCAAATTACACCCACTGGCCTCCAGGTTGCTTCTCCCAGCTTTCCAAAAATGATGACCTGTGATGTGACAAACTGCGATGGAATCACAACCCCCATTATTCCCAGTCAGAAGGGCATTGTACTCCAGCACCCAGCAGGGGCAGCAGGGTGGGGAACCCCAAATCTTTGCAGACCAATTGATAGGGTTTCTGACTGGAGGTTGACCCAAGACCATCTGCATGCAGGCCAAGTGCTCTGCCACTGGAGCTATTGTTCTCCCTTGCTACTCCCCAAAAGAAAATAAGTTTCTAGTCCTTGTGGTTCTGACTATACAGCTGATATATTATCCTAATCAGAAGAGTGATGGATCTAAATGATGTAATCTTTGGGGCAAGGCGGTCGCACCATTGGGGAGGAACAAATTTAGTAATTTATTTTAGTAATTTATTTCTCCAAGAAGTTGAGGAAAACCCCATTGTACTTTTTTTCTAATTGCAGTGTGGTTTTATAGGGCTGGAGCCCAAGCCGAGGCAACTCAGGGGCTGGATCTCTGGAATTGCCTCTCACACTTCATCAAAGGCAGGGACTTTGCGGACCCCAGTCTATGCCAGCTCAGCTGCAATGGCTGCAGTGCACCTGTCTCTTGGGAAAAGAGCCAAGCCTAGGCTGGTGCTGTTGTCTGCCCCCTGAAAAATTAATGAATAGCAGGACAAGCAGATCTGGGATTAGATGAGGGGAACTGTGGTCTGGGGAGAAGTGGCAGATTCCCCGCTTTGCATGCAGAAGTGCCTAGGTTTAATTCCTGGCATCTCTGGGGATGGCCCAGCACTGGCCTTGCCTAGAACCCTGCAGAGCTGCAGCTGAGGCTGCCGGTTTGTGTCAGCAGTACTGAGTTGATGCTTCTATTTCAATCAGGCCTTTATTCAGAAATGCGAGGACTCGCATCTTACTATCCCTTTAAGGCCAGGGATGGTGCCCCCACTTTGCATGCAGAGGGCTCTTGGTCCCATCCCCAGAAGCATCTCCAGTCCGCACGAGGGAAGAAGCCAGGCGAGCCATGCTGCCTGCCAGTGTCAGTGCGATGGCACTCGAAGAATGAGGGCATGACCCTGGATATGGCAGCTTCTGTGTTCCTTGGCACTGCTGCTCTACTCAGTGGGACACGCACCTGACTTTGCTGGTCCAGCCAGTGCCAGCTCTGGGTTTTGGAGGGCCCCTGGGCAAGACCAGCAGTCAGCCTCCTCACCAGCTTGATTTCAGCAGCTGCTCCTGCTCCCTTTCCTGGCTGCCATTTGCTAGCTGGCCAGGCAGGCAGCTGCAGGGTGAGGTGGCCCCAGACCTCCTCCTCTGGGAGGAGGAGAGGCAGGCGAAGAAGCCTTGACCATGGTGAAGAGGAGGAGGAGTGACTGCAGGGTGCTCTTGGAAAATGCCAGCCAGGGCTAGCCCTGGTGCCTGCTTTTGGCCCATCCAGCCTAGTCAACTGCTCTGATAGGAAATTTTCAAAGGGCTGTTTTGGGGCTCATTCTGAGATGCTGCTCCTGCAAAAGGAACTTCAACTTCAGACTGGGGCCCTGCAGAGTGTTGGCATGGCCTGTTCCAGCCCACCCCTGCTGGGTGCGTTGGAGAAGGCTGCCCAGGACCTGGCTGTGGGCTGCATCCTTCACCAGAGCTGGCCTGCCTGCACACACCAGTTGCTGAGGAGCTGGGCAGGAAGAGGGACCTTGTGGGCAACTGGGTTGCCACCAGGTGCTGGACTAGATGGATCTTGGGTCTGATTCAGCATATTTTTCTTATCTTATGAGCTGTGTAACCCCCCTCCAAAAAAGCATCCATCCAACCACTCTCCCAGATGTTTAAGCTCCAAACCATTTACAGTTTAAATGAGACTGACAATGCAGACTGGAGTTCCCCAGGCCTGCTTCTGAGCTTCATCTCCAAACCCTCTCCTGCAACCTCTCTGGGTCCTTGGAGGAGAGACTGGTATGCACAGGAGATGCTATGGAGGTCTCCACCTGGTTGGCCTCTCAAATGGGAGGCTCTCTGGAAGGAACCTGCAGCTTTTGGCAAGGAGACTCGCTGTAAGCGAGTACTAACTATCTCCATCCAATGTAAACTTGTTAAATTGACCACCAGTCAAAGATCAATGGGCAAAAGGGAGTCTGTTATTGTGAGATACAATAAATGCACCATCCAAGCTCAAATCAAACCAGTGATTGGATTTGCTTTTATTATAAATATGGTCAGGGGATTGTTTCTCTCACAGGCATGCAAAAATCATATGCGCCTTTGCCATGGCATCCTCAGGGCAAGGATGAGTTGTACTGAAATTTTCACTGCCCCCCAGGCAGCTTCCTAGCTGGGGCACTACAGGAGAATAGCTGAACTCATCCAGGGGGGTGCAGGTTGGCAAGGTGGGCCTGGGGAGGAAAAGAAACCGAAATTACGGCAGGGTGGTCGTGGTGGCACTTTGTACTGCAAGCACAGAGCCTGAGGACCATTCGGCAGCTGGGAACCAAATGCCGGCGGCTGCAGCCAAAAGCATCTGAAGGTATCACATTTGACAAGTCCCACTCTGAACAAGGCAACAAGGCAGCATCTCCGAATCACAACTGCATGTAGCCATGCATTTTGGCACTGTGGGAATCTTGTGTTCCTAGCTGTGCTGTCATAGACCAGGATCCCAACCTTCATCCGCAGGGATCAGCAGCTGCCATGGCAATGGCATGTTGCATCCACAGCAGTTTCCAACCTGGTCTTCGAGAGAACTGTCTGTGGTGCTGAACTTATCAGGGTAGGCTCTCCTCAGGACCATGGACAACTCCTTAGATTCCTAGGCTGCTGTGCAAGGGGACACACAGCACCTTGACAGTGGAGCCTGCAAGCTGCACTGACCATCAACCACGAAAATGACCCGGAGTTAAGGCCCCGAGGACTTGGGTCCTGAAGCAGATGTGGCTGAAACAAACCAAGACCAGTTTTTGAGTCTCTTGTTCACTGCAGCTTTTCTGGAAGCTGTTCTAGGAGCTAGCCCTGGCACTGATCTCCATCTCCAAATAGGCACAACACTGCAGGCCACTCCTGTAAAGCTGAAAGGAAAAGCTGCCATGGATGAGGGGTCAGCAGCCTCCCCTGAGCCTGAGACAAAGGAAAGAGAGAGCTAGCCAGTCCACAGGCCAGCACTTCCCAGTTATGCTTCCATCTTGCCCTGCTGCTTGTTGGAATGCCATCTGAGCAACTCTGCCTGGTTTCCAGCTTCAACAGATCCACTTCCACAGGGCTCTTGGAATGATTTTACAGTCTGGCTTAGCAGAGTCTAAGATGGTGCAGAGCTTCCAGGGATGCTAGCCCAATATTTTCGCGTAGAATGTCTTGTCTTCCTCTCCTGCCTTTGATTTCAGAAGCTGAAAGAGAACCAGAGGCTTTTGACAGCATTCCAGGATTTTGGAGGTTATGCTTCAACAGTCCAGCAACTGCTGACTGCAGGACTGTCCCCCAAACTGGAAGAATTTTGCCCCTGCTGCTACCACAATGCGAGGAGAGGTTTTGGCACCTCCTTCCACTTTTACTTTGCCTCTTTGGATGAGCTGTCCTGGAACCCCAAAAGCACCCCCACTGCATGCCTCAACACCAACTTTAGGCTCTCTGCAGTCACTGCAGGCGTCACGCTCGGGCCTGGTCATCAGGTGGGGGTCACCTCCTGTCTTTTTTAACTGTTCAGCTTTTTTAAGGTTTCCCAGAATAGAACAACTCACAGTTTGGATCCCCCTAGACCTGAGGGTCTAGAATGCTGACAAAGATAAGAATCTCCTGCCGTCAAAACTCTAGATCTTCATTTTAAGGGGGAAAATTAATAGTAAATGCAACCGTTTACAACCTGGATTACCACCATGACATAAAGGGTGTTTGTTTATTTATCTATTTACCATCCACCTTTTTCCTTCAGAGAAACCAAGCAGTTACATATTCCTCCTCTATCAATGCTTTTCTCAAAGTCGCCCTGAGGCAGGTGAAGCTAGGAGCCAGGGACTGACCTGACATCACCCCATGAGCCTTGTAGCTATTCAGGGACAAAAGTCCATTCCTCCCTGGTCCAGCACTCCAGCCACCATGCCACACCGGCTCTCCACACATGTTCTCTGTGCCTGGCTGCACACCTCTGGCAGCCCAGTGCCCTCTGCACGAGTACAGCTCCTGTAATCCGCCAGCAGAACCTGGCATCCCATGTGCCCTTCCACCTCTGCCTTCCTTCTCAAGGTCACTCTGGGCACTAAAGAAGCAGTCCTGCTGGAAGGCCTTGCTGGGCCTGGCTATCTTCAAGAGCACACCTGCCCATCTCTGGGGCTGCACACACCTGGATACTGCAGCCCCTGAGAAAGGCAGGGGCCCCGCACTGGACACACGCAGTTTGCATCCAGACCAAACTGTCAGCTGCTCAGTTTACCCAGGCAAGGCCTGACAACTGCAATAATACGATCAGAAACACCTGCTCCCAAGCCGAGGCAGGAGCTGTGTTATCGGACCCACTGACCATCGGGGGTTTTGGTGCAGGACGCCCCAGCTCAGATCCTGATGCTTCCTCAGAGAGGTCATTTGGGTGTTTTATGGTTTGGTAAAGGGAAGTTCCTTGTACTGGCTTTATTCCAGGGTCTCCAACCATGAGGAGTTAAAAAGCAAAATAATCCTACCAGGGCTTTGTCCTTTGGAGCCCTGGACCCTCAGGTGCACCAGTCTGGAATTATCTACAATGAGGCCCGGGAATCCCTTTCAGCCCAAATCCTGGACTCAGCTTTACCTGAGTGGGTGGGGCATGGGTGGGACACACCCCTGGGATGAGCAGGACCAAAGGCCAAGGGGAGTGGCCGAAATATCCCCTCTGCCTGAGCCAAGCATACTTCACCTCGAAGCTCATAGTCATGCCTTGGTCAACTTTTTGGATGGGGAAAGTCAGCACTGGCTCACTGGAAGAGACAGGCAGGTGATCAGGGGAGCCCCTGATGACCCGGGTGTTCTGTATGCAAGGCAGATGTTCTGCTTCCACGGTACAGCCTTTTTCTTAAAATAATGTGAAATTCTGGTCCTCTGTGTTGTGAATAAAGCACAGACAAGATGTCATCTCCTGAGAAGTTGAATGATTGATCTTCCTATCACAGGATCTTCTGCTCTAACTGGGTATTAACTCTGAAAGATCATAGAGGTTGGCCAAAATGCCAGGGGACTGGAGCAGGGCTAATGTCACTCTTGTCAGGGCAAACTATAGGTCAGTCAGTCTGACATCAACTCTGGAACCAATCAAAGGCAGGCAGTCTGCAAGCACCTGGAAAATGATGCAGTGATTACTAGAAGCCAGCATAGATTCCTTAAGAACAATTCTGGGCAGACTAATTTGATTTCACTTTTTGATTGGGTAACCTTCCTGCTGGACTGTGGGAATGGTGTGGACATAAAATATCTTGACTTCAGCAAAGCTTTTGACAAAGTGCCCTGATCTGCAAGCTAGCTCAAAGTGGGCTAGATGGAACAACCAGCAGGTGGATCCACAGCAGGCTGCAGGATCGGACCCAAAGAGTGCTCATCCATGGCACCTTCTCAGACAAGGGAGAGGCAACGAGTGGGGTATCGCAGGGCTCAGTCCTGGGCCTAGTGCTCTTCAATGTTTTTATTAATATTTTTATTAATGGCTTGGACAAAAAGGTGCAGGGAATGCACAAAATGGGTGGAAGGACTAGGACTTAAGACAGAAAGAAGATTTAAGGTGACCTTGAGAGGTTGGAGCACTGGGGAAAAAATAACACAATGAAATTCTATAAGGACAAATGCCAAGTTCTGCACTGGGGTTGGAGGGGACTAAATGCATCATTACAAGGTGGGGAATACTTGACTCAACAATACTGCAAATGAGTAGGATCTTGGGATTTTTGTAGATCACAAGCAGAATATGAATCAATGGTGTGATGTAACTGCAAAAAGGGCAAAATCTATTTTAGCTGCACTGATAGAAGTATCACTTGCAAACCTCGTGAAGTTCTCCTTCACTCAGCACTCCTCATCGGGAGTCCTGTGTCCCATTCTGGGCACTGCAATTTAAGAAAGATGCAGACATCTTTCAAGGCTCAAGCTGCAGGAAGGCAGATTCTGGCTGGACAACAGGAAGAACTTCCTGACTGTTAGAGCAGTACAACAATGGAACAAATTACCTAGGAAGGTTCTGGCTCTCCCACACTGGAGGCACTCAAGATGCGACTGGACAGCCCTCTGTCCAGGATGCCTTGAGTTGGGGTCCTGCAACAGAAGGTTGTTGGACCCAATAGTTGTCTAGGCCTTTTCCAGCTCTACCATCCTATGGCACCTTGACTTCCCCGGGGCTTCCAGAGGAGGGTGGTTACCAACATCTTGTTCCCTGCAGTTGCTGGAGAGGGAAGTCAGAATGCTCTCTTCTCACCAAGCTATTATGCTCATTACATTTCTATACTGTGCCTTGTTGAAGCCCTCTGGGCAGTTCACGACATTAAGTTACCCATCCAGAGTTCAAGCAGGCCCAACCCAGCTTAACTTCCAAGATAAGGTAGCTATGACCTTTTCCCAATAAGCTAGTTTTCTCTTTTTGATGACATGCTAGATTTCCACATGCAGTAAGAAGCCCTGCCTTTTCCTCTGTGCATGAAGCAAACCCTGCAGTGTCTAAGAGACAAGTTCTGGCTGAGCCTGTGGGTAAGTATGCATGTACTCACACATAGGTACACATCAAGGGAGATTTAAGTCCTCTTTATATTGAACAGCTGAAAGCTGCAACCCTAAACCCACCAATGTGGGAGGAAGAGCCCAGCATGCAGTTGAGGCTCATGGCTCCAGTGTTGGTGGGGTGGGGTATCTCCAGGGGTTTCAGTCTGAGCTGTGAAGGGAATTTCCATGATGCTGAACTCCTTTTACAGGGCTCAATACCATGAAAAGCTTTAGCTTAGACTTTTAGGATTGCTGAATCTTTTTAATAGGGACCAGCACCATGAATAGTTCTTTAAAAGTTCAGAATGTAACCCAGAGGGGATGCACAGCCCCACTGACACAGGATCTGCCAGGGATGTATTTGTGTGTATTCATTGCCAGCTAAAAGGTAACACAGAAGTTGAATATATAAGGAAACATACCAACACACCCAATAGGGCTTACTTCTGAGGAAACACAGAGTTGCACTGCCAAATTGTCTCAATTATAACAAGACGTGGGAGTCCTTCTGGCTGGCAGACACTCACATGTCTGATGGAGTGAACCCAGGTCCCAAAAGCTGATGCCATTGCAAATGTGTTGCTCTCTATGGTCCCACAATCTCTTTGCTGTGCTTCAAATAGCATTGGCTGATCAGTCAATCTAAAAGCAGCACAAGGGGGAGCAGGGCAGAAACCATAGAGCTGGCGGCTGGCAAGGCACATGCTTGCTCTCAATTTCTCCCTCTTTTGGCCTGATCTACACCACAGGGTTGCTGTAACATGGGATAAGGCTGTGCTCCTTGTCAGAAGGACTGGGAGAAGTGGTGATGATTAGATACACTGCACACAGTACTGGCTTGCAAATGAATAGTTTCAAATGTTGCCAAAATCCAGGAGCACACTGTGAGGTGGGGGAGGTTGAACACTCCTTATTTTCATGGGATGCAATGTGGAAACTCTCCAAGGGAAAAGGTGTGAGGGTAGAATTACATGCACACATGCTCAGAAACAACTGAAAGGCTGACGTTTTGGCTGCCAGTGGCGTTCTCAGAGAGCCACCAGAAAGACGATCCCCTGCACGCTTCTGCCTGGAGAGGGCAGAGCTGCAGGAGAAAAGCTACCACAAAGTTTAGGAATGAAAAGTCTTTCCTAAAGATGCCTCTTGCACCCCACAGTGGAGCTGTGCTTGTCCACAGGAGCATCAAGGCACATACACACACAAGACGCACAAGGGAGCACTGGCGCATGCAAAGTTTTTCTGCTTCTCCAGTCCAAAAGGTGGGCAGCTCTGGACACACCAGGTGGGGGCTCCCTAGGAAGGGCAAAGCTCCGCATGGCTTTGGGACTGACAAGCGGAGAGCCCTTGACTCGGTCCCAGAGGTGTCTGATAATGAGATGATGTGTGGAAGGAGGATGTGTGGAAGGAGAGTGGAGGACCAGGAGAGGCAAGAAGGGTCAGCTTCCTACAGAAGTCAGCCTTTTTTCCTGGATTATGAGAAGTGGAAATTTCTCTTTGTGCACTTTCTCTCTCTCTCTCTCTCTCGGAGGTGGGGGATATCCCAGCTTTGTCTCTGCCATCTCAAGTTGAAAAGAGTATCACAGAAGTAGAACCAGAGCAGGCAGGTGGAGGGGGATGAAGGGAGACATAGAAACATAGAAAACAGAGCAAGTCGGAAGGAGTCTCCCGGGCCACCTAGTCTGACCCCCGGCTCCAGCCGGCTCCGCTCACGACATGCCCCTCATGTGGACGCCCAGCCTATCCTTGAACACCTGCACCGATGGGGCCGCAATGACCTCCCGTGGGAGCCCATTCCACACCCTCGGGGCCCCAACCACCAGCAAGTCCTTCCTGGCATCTACCGGAGATGATGGGGACATCCCCCTAGTCAGGGCAGAGAATGCTTCCAGGGGCTGACCCTGGAAGCAGCTGAGCCTCCCTCAGAAGAAGGTCCAGAGCCAGGTGGTGGAGCACATGCTGTGCAGGGCCTGGGCTCCAGTTGCAGCACCCCCATTCCAAAGGACCCCTGCCTGGGCTCAGGGCGCAGGATCGGCCTCACTCAGGGCAGGAGCCCCACCTGACCGTGAGCCGAGGCCGCGGCCACATCCTGCTCAGCAGATGCCGGTGTGTGGGGTGCTTGGCTGCTGTGCTTGCGCTGCCTCCCGCCTGCCCGCTGCACCTCCAGGTGGCCTTTCTCTTCCCTCCAGGTGTACCAGCCCGTGCACTGCGCTCCGGGTCCAAAGCCCTCCTCCACACTGAGCTGGGATCTCGCACAGGTCTGCTCAAGTTCAGCACTGCAACTTTGGAATCCAGTTCCATTGGAGGGACAGTTGGTGCCTATTCTTTTGGTCTTTCGGTGCCAACTTAGGACATCTTTGTCCCATAGTTATTATAATAGGTGATTTTTTATTTTAATGCTGCTTTATAAATTTTATACTATTATATGCTGCTGCCACTATATTTGAAATGCTAGATATTGCTATAAGCTAATTTCAGTTGGCTCATGTTTTGTTTTTGGAGTTTTCCATCATATATTCTATTTATTGCTTTACTATTCCTGTTTTGTATATATTGTTTAATGTTGGTTGCTTACTTATGGATTTTATTATTGTTGTTTTTTGGGGGGATCATTAGTTGTTGTATTGTGTATTGTATTGTTTTATGCTGTTTTATGTTCCTTTGTGAAGTATGGATTTTATTATGATGTAAGCTGCATAGAGAGCCTATGGCTAGAGCAGCAGCATACAAATCAAATGATTGAATGGATAAATGAATGAATGAAATGTCGGGGAGTGCTGGAAAAGGAACCTCTCCTACTGCCGAAGGTCACAGCTGCTCAGAGCAGAAATAAGAGGACTGATGCAGCATCTGACTCAGTGGAAAGCAGATTTTACTGTTCCTACACAAATCAGCCCTTTACTCCACATCATGAGGACTAGAATCTTACTATATTTTTAACAGCTAGACCATAAGTCACACTGGGCAGCACGAGACCTTCCTGCTGTAGGCTTGTGCTGCTCCATGCACCTTTCCTGGGACCCAGGGAATGCCAGAAAGTGCCCCTCACTCTGAGATGGATGCAGGTACACCAGTGATTCCAAGATCTGTCTGCCTGGCCCAGAGAAGTTTGCTCAACTAGAGTGAGTGACTGTCTGGGTGGGCTGAGGGCAGCTGTGTGTGATTCAACACAAGGTCAGTGTCAAGAATTGCTGCGTTCAGGCCTACGTAGCTCATGGCCACCAGCACTGATTGGCAGCCATGGGTGGAACTGGATTCTTTCCGAATCCTAGATGGGGATGTAGCTAGGAATTTCTCCATGCAAAGCAGGGGCCCTACCACTGACCTATGGCCTATCCCTCAAAAATATAGTAAAATTCTAGTCCCCATGATTCAGAGTACAGTGCTGATTTGTGCAGGAGCAGTAAAAGCTGCCTTCTGCTCAGTCAGGCGCTTGGTCCATCCAGCTCAATACTGGCAGCACTGACTGCTGGAGGCCTCTCCCCATGTTTTCAGGCAGGATTTGCTCCTGGTCCAACCAGCAGGTGCTGCTGGAGTCAAGCATAAAAAAAGCTGGGACTCAGCCAGAGGCCTGCAGCTGCTCCCTGAACTTGGAAGCTGAGGACAAGATGGGCAAACCCGGCTTGTGTGAGACCTGTGTGATGAGCGATCCTTCCCTCATGGCCATGCCAAGGGATGCTGGGGAATCACACGGACAGGGAATCCTGCAGGGCCCTAGCTGGGGACACTTGTGCTGTGCTGGACAGAAGAATGGAATGGCCTCTGCGCAGGGATGTGACCAGCACGGACTTTTAGTTTCTTTTGGCACGCGTGGAAGCATTTGCCTAAGCGATCAATTTTAATTTTTACTGTTAAAAATGTTTTATATTAAATTGGCTGTTCGTGCATTTCCGTTTGGCTGGCTGGATGCAGAGTTGTCTGTGCAGTCCTTTTTCATGGGCAAGTGTGTGTGTTTTCTACCAGTTGCATTTGTTGGCTTGCACATTGTATTTGAAACCGCCTGGGCATCCGTCATGGAGGAAGCACTGCCAGCTATTTTAGAAAGGAATACAAGAAATACACACCCATCATCCCCATGGTGTCAGCATTCCAGCAACTCAGAGAGGCCAGAACAGATTTGATCATTCTAGGGGGGCAAAGGACATTGACTGGCACGGCAAATGGCCACCCCCTGGCAAGCTGACCTAGTCCTATAAAATTCACAGGACAGTAAAAAGGAACAGTGAAAAGAAGGAAGGGTCCAGCTTGCAAGAAGAGGCGGAGATGCCTGACATGCATGTGCTTGCCCAGAAGAAGATGCCGGGTCCCTGGAAGTGCTCTCCCCTGGGACTGAGCTGGGCTACTGCAATGTGCTCAGTGTGGGCCGCCTCTCGGGCTGCTCTGGCAGCCAGAACAAGGACAGAAAGCAACGCTTCACGCTGCTGCTGGGAGCTGCCCCCCTCCACTTGCCGCTCCTTCGCTGGGGAAACTTCCCTGGCTGCCCACTAATTCCTGGAGCAGATGCATGGGTGCTGGTGTATAACGCCCCAGACAGTCAGGCACAGAGCACCAGAGAGTGCCTAACAGCCCAGATCCTGAAGCCACTAGATGTGCGTCACCCAACAGGAGCCCTGCTGGAGAAGGGCCTCCAGTGCAGCGGCTTCCTTACTGCAGAACTTCCCACTTCCAGAGGTCAGACTGGTGTGGTGCTGTTTGCAGCACCTGCTGAAAACCACCTTATTCAGAAGCCTTCCTGCACTAACCACAGATTATTCTTATTGATTCTGTTTTTTGACAGACTGCGTTAATCTTTTATCTGTTTTATCTTTGCCATTGTTCACAACTCCAGAATCTCCATATTGGAAAAGAGATCAGTACCGACAAAAGAGAGCAACACCAATAGGGAGGGGAGGGGAGGGGAGGGTCTGCCTGGTTCTGCTTTACTGCCTGCCCTGATCTCTCCACTGCTGCACACATCCTACAAGATACTGATGTTAAAAGGACAGGCTATTTCCAGCCTGGCTGTTTGGAGAGAAAGGAACTGACTGGCACAGCAGCTCACCGCCTTGCCCTGCTTGCCAGCATCCCACTGGAATGTGTTCAGGTGCCACTGCAGGAAACAGGATACTTGTCTGAGCAAGCCAGCCTAGGGCTGACCAACAGGACTCTTCTCCTGTTCTTCAGGACTGATCCCCCCATTCTGGAGCTGTCTACTTCAAAGCATAGCTGGGTGTCATGGTGAAGAGCCTGGGGCTGGGACTCGGGCGATCCGGGTTCGAGTCCCCGCTCAGCCATGAAGCCAACTGGGTGACTTTGGGCCAGTCACAGACTCCCAGCCCAGCCTACCTCACAGGGTTGTTGTTGTGGGGATAAGATGGAGAAGGAGAATGATGTAAGCTGCCTTGAGCCCTTTGTAGGAAAAAGACCGATAGATAGATAGATAGATAGATAGATAAATGATTGAGGTGCTGCTGCAGCTGCCACACCTCACATGAAGGCTTCCCACTGGAGCATCTGATTGGCCACATCAGATCTTGGACACTCTTTCGATCTGATCCTGCTATTAGAAGGGGTGTAGGATGGATCCCTGGGGGGTGAAGCAGGACCCATCCATACCTGAGGGCAAAGTGGAGCTTCCATGCAGAGAGGCAGTGCAGCTGCACAGCTAGGGAGGAGACACCTTCGCGACTTCTTTGTGGGGTGCAGGAGGCAGCCTCAGGAAGCCTCAGCAGAGATCCAGCACCAGAGTGCTCCTCACCTGCCAGGAGAGTTCAGAAGGGACCTGGGTGGCGCTTGAAGGTGCTGGATTCTGGGGGCAGGCCACAGAGGACCCCCTGGTGGGGTCCCTTCTGGCCACTGTGGGAACGATGTGCCCCAGCCACCTCTGAGAGGCAGAGGGGGATGTGCTCTCATGGGGAGGGGGCACAGCCTTCAGGTTTATCCTGCCGCCAACAAACTCCCGAGGAAGCTGCCCACCAAACCCACACCCACGCCACTTTGGACCCCACACTGCTTTTCCACTACCCAGACCCCCACACACCAGTTTCACACCCACTGCCGGCACTCACACTGCATGCTGTGCTTCCTCAAACCCTGTCCAAAGGCCACGGATGCCTCACCAACTGGGCACAAGATCCTGATGTGCAGCACACCCTTTCTCTAGGTCGCCTATCTCGCCGCGTTTTAATTGGCCAGCATCAGGAGCATCGTTTTGCACCTCTGGCCCGCGTGCTTCCCCTCTCCCACCACCCCCTCAAAGAGAACAACTTCGAATGAAACCGGAGCTCGCAGCGAACGGCTTGCATGAGCCGAGCTCCTGGTCCGAGGTCAATCGCCCCTTCGAAGACAAACGGTTGGCTAACTCTAAAGCAGGAGCACAGCCCAGAGGCAGCGGCTTACACATGCAGTGCGCGCGCGCCGCACGCGCAGCGAGAGAGAAAGTGCGACTCTTCCTTTTCTCCCGTCGCACAGAGACAAATGTAGCTCAGCCTCTCGCTTTCATCGCACCGGCGAAGGGGAGGGAACGGTGTCCCCTTAGAAATCGGGAAGCGGAGACCAACCGGCTGCCTCACACCCTCCAGTATCCATGAAGCCGTCTACACGTCCTTTGGCCAAACTCCTCGTCTGAATGGGTCTCAAGACAGATGCGCGGGCGCGCGCGAGCGCACAACCCTGCCGAGGTTGCTCCAAGAAACGGGGCTAGCTGCATACCGGTTCTTCTCTCCGCTCTTCGGCCAGAGCACCAAGTCTCTGACTGGCGCAGCGGAGGCCACCTATCCCGCAAATGTCCCCCGACGTCTCTGCGTCGCCACTCAAGAAGCAAAACTTGTGCATCCACGAAATTGCAGGGGAAGAACTGCTGAAGTGGGAATTCTTTCTCCCTCGCCCCTAAATCCTGCAGCAGAGATTGGCGCGTGTGCCAGAAACCGGAGGGAGCAGGAAGGGGGTGCTAAAGCGAACTCGCGGAGCTTCCACAAGCAGAGTTTTAGGGGATGGGGGTTACACGATCTCGGGCATCCCTCTCTCTGCAGGGAGGGCGAGCACCTTTTGCTCCCTCTGCGAGGAAACTCGCTCAAGTGATGAAAGGGGAAAGCCTGTGCGAACAGGACGAGCGCCCGTGAGGGCTGCAGGGCAAAGCCAAGGCATGCTGCGGGTGGGCGTGAAGGGGCAAAGCAGGGCGGGAGCCGGTCCGGAGGGAGCCACGCGGCGCTGGGCTCGGCCGCGCCAGGGCACTTCGCTGGCCGTGCTCTGTGGGGAACGGGGCACTGCCATCGGTCTTCGCCCACCTGGGAGAAGGGGCGCTGTTTCGCCGGCGCCGGCCGGAGCTCATGCCCACCCCGCCCCTCACACGCGCCGCACCTCGCCGACTCACCTCCAGCCGCCCGTGGACCGCGGCCGGGGACTGATCCCACAGGCAGGCGCCTGATGAGGCGAAGTTCGTCCGGACCAGCGACCGGCTGGGCTCCCGCGGTCGCTCGGGGCACGGCAGGGCCCGGTCCGCCGTTCGCTGGCACCAGCACTGGGGCGTGCAGTGAGGGTCCCCCAGCCCCGGGCCACCACCGAGGGTCCCCCAGCCCCGGACCACTCGCTGCCTGCGCGAGCCCTCTGGGTTGCCCCGGAAGTGGCACGGCGAGCGCCCGAAGCCGTGGGGGCGACCGAAGGTGCCGGCGCAGAGGGCTTGCAGCGAGAGGTAGACCAGCTGGTTGGGCGAGGGCCGCTCCAGGAGGAAGCGGAGGTCTGCCGCCGCCGGGGCCAGGCGCGGGGGTCCGGCTCGGCCAGCGCTGGGGGGCTGCTGGAGGAGACGCCGGCTCGCCTCGCCGCCGGCTCGGACTGCGGGCTGCCTGGCGCGGTCGCGCCGCTGCGGCTGGCGGTGCTGAAGGACAGCTCCTTGCGCCTGCCGCCGCATTCCCGCCTCTCACGGGCGTCGCTTGAGCCTCGCCCTCGCCCTCTGCCGCTCCCCCTGCCCCAAGCTGCTCCCCCCGAAAGCGCTGTCTGGTGGGACCCCACAGAGGGGACCCTTCCCATTGGCGGTCCCCGCCGTGACGCTCCGCGACTCGGCCCCCGCACCGCTGCTTGGCTCTTCTCCGCCTGCCTTCGCCAACCTGCCGCCCGCCAAACATGCTGGGCCACAGCTCCCATGATTCCCCTGCCGGTTCTGCCGGGGAAATCATGGGAGTTGCTGTTCATTGCAACCGGAGGGCCCTCGCTTGGCAAAGGCACCCATGAACCAAGGAGAACTGCAGTGCACAGAGAAGGTATCTGAAAGCCAAGGAAGCATCGTTGTTCGGACCCTGGCTGGGGCTCCCGAGACCTGAGTTCCAGTCCCTGCTGCAGCATCAGCTCACTGCCTGAAGCGGAGCAAGCTGTGGACTCCTCGCCTGACCCACTTCTCAGGGCTGTTGTGAGGATAAAAGCGAGACAGGAGGAGGAGGTAGGCTAGCTGAGTTCCTTGCAAGAGGAAAACAAGTAGGACACGAATGAAACAGAAGGACATGAGGTAAGTTTGTTCCACTGGATGGCTTGGACTAGAACCCCCACCGACCCTGGCCAGCAAGGCAGTGACTCAGTGGGTGGGAGCCACAGCCCGAAACACCTGAAGACTCCAAATGGCCTCCTCCAGCTATAACAGGTTGGATCTCTTGCTCCACCTAACACAGTACTGCCAGCACTGACTGGCAGCAGTGGGCTGGATAGGGACCCGAGGCCCTGTGCTGCCAAGTCAGTTGTATTGTCAAGTCATGTCTCCTAATGTCTAACCACAATCTGCCCAGCAGCTACAGCCCCAGAGTTCTAGAGTGTTTGCCCTCTTCTGTGGCTAAGAAGAGCATCCCTTTAGGGACACAAACCCTTTGGGGCACACATGGCTGTCCCAGGTTTCTTTATCAGAGTGCACAGGAGGGGGGGGGGGGGGGGATAACAGGCTGCTGCCTTCTCCCAGGGTTGGTAAGGCCTAAATGGCAAAATGGTGGGGGGCACTTGATGCTGCTTCCAGAACTGCCCCTCCCTATGTACAAGAAATAAAATAGCACTTCTGAAGGAAAAGAGCCCAGCTGCCTGCACTGCTTTCCATTCCAATTCCAAACAATTATTTGGCTGTGGCAGCTCCTCAGAGAGCAGGCAGGGGGGTGGAACTTGCCTGAGTGGTTTCAGGAGGCTTCCACAGGAGCAAGAACCAGCCCTAACCTGCAGGGTGAACTTCCTATTGGTTGGCTGAGATGTCCCTTTGCTCAAGCCAAGGGTGCTGCTCTTATTAAGAAGGAGCAGCTCCTGAGCATGGTTCAGAGTTGCAAGCCCCTTCAGCCCACGTGGCCAGCAGCTGTGGGACGGTGCTGTGCTGCAGATGGGAAGGGAGATGCTGAGGCAGAGCTCCTGGGTCACCCAAGGGAGGAGATGGCAGGTGCACAGTCCTGTATCCCAACGGTACATGTCCCCTTTCCAAATGGGGCTTATTTCCAAGCAATGGGCATAAAACTGGAATAACTGTAGACTAGGCATAACCATGCAGAGGCCAGGAGCAAGCCCCCAAAGTCTCTTGAACACATTAGAGACTCGTTTCCAGTGCTCCTCAAGGCAGAGCCGTATTGTCATTCCTATGCTGCAGATGCGGGTGACACACTTGCAGAGAGATGGGGGAGAAGGAGCCACATGGGGTGGGCTTCCTTCCATGCAGAAAGGCTCTGGGCCTGGAGGCCAATACTGTCTCTGAGTTGGAGTAAATCTCAAGGGCTGGTGGCGCAGAGAGGAAGGTGGGCAGAGCAGGACTCCTTGGTGTCTCCAGAATGACGGCTAGTCAGAACTCACTCTGATCCAACATGCTGTTTTGGATGTTGTCTTCAGGTGCCCCTCCCCATTAGTAGCCAACCACCTCTGCAAATGCTCTGCTCATGTACACTACCTCCTACACAACCCACCTTGCCTCTCCAGCTGCTCCCAGTGCAGGAACTGGGCTTCCAGCAGAGCAGCAGCCTCAAGTGTGCAGCCTGCAGCCCTTTCCATCTGCACCAGCCTTCACAGCAGGCCTGTTGCTCTGGTCAAAAACTGGACAGCCAAGGATGCTTGCCTGATGGCCAAAGCTCCTTGCAGATGTGTGTACATGAAGGAATGCAGAAATGATGCTCAGCTGGGGGGGGGGGCTCCGTGCGTGTCACAGGTGGCCTGCCTTGCAGAGCCTGCCTCTTGCGCACTGGGGCTGCTCCAAGTGAGGGCGTTCATGACCTGGTGCCACACTGCCTCCACTCTGATCCCACCCGCACAGCCGATGGAGCAGCTCGCGCTTCCAAAGTGGAAGCCACCCTCAGGGATCAAATGATGAGCCACATTTCCATCGAGCTGGTTCTCATCTGCAAGCAGCACAGCAGCACAGGTGCCCTTTCCCACAGGACTGGGCCCCTTCCATGGGGCACCTGAAAGGCGATTGGAACATGGCGCCCCCCATGAAACAACTTGGATTCAGTTGTGTGGTGGGTGGAGCCATGACTCTTCTCACCTGGTGTTTCACCGAAGCCAAGGAGCACACACGTGCATCAGCAACACCACTGCCTCCAGAAACCCTCAGTGCAGCTGTGCATCCAATCACGTCCCACATCTCTCTCTGTCAGTGTGCATCTTCTAAAATCTATGGACACGCGTGCATCATTAACAGGAATGGGGGAAAGTGATACCAGCCAAGTAAAGGCCACATCAGATTTCATCCCATAAGCCAGATGTGTTGCCCCCAAGAACCTGATTTCATTTTGGAGAAGCTCTTGGGAGGGGAGCACATTCAGTTGTGGGTGTGGCCAAAGGCAAAAGGAGTGGTGCCAAAATGCCCCAAAGCTCTTATCTCCAACAAGCCCTGGGAAAGGCATTTTGACCTTTAGAAGCAAGGGGGAAAGGTCAGGGAAGCACCAAATGCTGGGGTGTGGCGTGGTGGAAGATGGAGGAGCCAGGCCAGGCTTGGTCTTGACTCAACAGCCCTTGAATTTGTCTTCACTCAACCCCCCCCCCGCCCCCCATTCAGCTTGAGGGATAGTTATGCTCTATGCCCAGATTCCTGCCAGGGATGGGTGACTGCCCTTGGGCTTGCCTTCCAATCTTAGGTGACTAGAATAGCCCCTTTGGGAGTCACTCTGGGCTTGGAAGGAAAGGGAATCCAAGGAACCCAATTTGTTTCCTGGAAATGCAGCCAAGGTGACTTCCCGCCTTGACTTCTGCAACGCGCTGTACATGGGGCTGCCCTTGAAGACGGTCTGGATACTTCAATTGGTTCAAAATAGAGCTGCCAGGTTGCTGACGGGGACGGGGCGTTATGCTCACATGACTCCAGTCCTCCGTCAGCTTCACTGGCTCCCCATTGAAGTCCGGGCCCAATTCAAGGTGTTGGTGATCACTTATAAAGCCCTAAACGGCTTGGGTCCCGGTTACCTGAAGGAGCGCTTATGTCCATATATGCCCGCCCGCCCCCTGAGATCTGCGGGAGAGGCGCTTCTCCAGGAACCCTCCGTGAAGGAAATTAGGAGGGTAGGTACTCGGAGGAGGACTTTCTCTGTGGTGGCGCCCAATCTATGGAATGCACTCCCCAGAGAGGTCCGCCTGGTGCCGTCATTATTTGTTTTTTGGCGCCAGGCGAAGACCTTTTTATTCAAGCATCATTTTAACTGTTAATAGTATTTATTTATTTTATTCTTTGGCCAGGGTGAGTTATTTTATTTTATTTTATTTTATTTTATTTTATATTGTTAACTTGTTTTATATTGTTAATTTATAGTATTTTAATTGATTTATTTGTAAGCCGCCCCGAGGCTTCGGCGAATGGGGTGGCATAGAAATTTTCTAAATAAATAAATTAGACATCTGTGAAGGTGGAGGGGAGGGGAGGGGAGGGACTCTTGATTGTCTGGTACTCTGGACTGTGGCAGTGTTGAAAATATCAAGTTGGGCTGGCCAATGACCTGACAGCAGAAAGCTCCTATTTCAATAGTTGGGAATCATGAGGGCTGGAATCTCAATTTCCTTTAGAAGCTCAGTGGAAGAACACTTGCTTAGTCTGCAGAAGGTCTGAAGATCAAGCCATGGCATCTCCAGGCAGGCAACTGAGCTCCAATGTCAGGGGTCTTGTATCCATTTCAATTGCAGGCCGTTATCTTAAGGCATTATGGCTGGTTGGGGGATAGTGGCCAGCACGGTGGATAACTTCTTTAATGTGCAGACTGAAACCCAGGATGGATCCCCTGCCATCAACCTCACCTGCTGGCGGGGCTGGGAAAGTTCTGCCTCAGCAACCCCTGGGAGATGCTGCTGGTTGGAGCAGATAGCACTGAGCTCGTGGCCTGAGTGCCCATGCCAGAGGTGGAAGCAAACTCCCCCCCCGCCCCCCTCCCCCGCAGGAAGATCCAGGGCTCCCTCAAGGCAACCTGACTCCTTCCTTGGGCTGCTTCCAATTGTTCAGCCTACAGACACGTGCATTGCAGATTGCAGTCCAGGAAGCCCTGGGCGCCTCTATTCTTCCTCTGTGCTGGTTGTTTTTCTTGCATGCAAAACAGCAGGATCTCCACAATGAGTCTTATCAGGAAGGTTTTAAAAGGGTGGAAAATGGAGTGGCAGCTCTCCGATCAGATCCCATGAGAAGCCGCCCCCCTCCCAAGCCTCCTCCAGCCCTGCATCCTGCAAACGGGCTGGAGTGCACCTCCCATCCTTCCCAGCCAGCATGCTGGAGGCAACAGGTGACGGGGGGGGGGGGGTCAGCTTGGACCCATCCAGAGCTGCAGCCCCAGTCGTGAGGGAGGGTGGGCCGTGATCAGGTTGAAAGCAGCACAAAGGCAGTTGCTGGCTCAGGAATTTGGACCCAGCAAATCCAATCAGGCAGTGACATGTGTGCACACCTTTGGGCCAAACCGAAGCCCACAGAGACCCACAGTGAGGGGAGGGGAGGGGAGGGGAGGGCTGCTTCTTCAAGCCAGTGGTCTTTCCAGGGTGTCTCGCACTTGCCTGCCATCAACACCCAAACACACTTTCTAGGGGCATTAAGATTGGCAGGCAAGGCCTGGCACTGCCTGGGCTCTGAAACACCTGGAAATGCCCATCTGGATCAGCTGTTGCTTCGAGCACCCACTAATTAAGACAATTTGTCATTTTTCCAGAAAAATGTCTAAATAAAGGGACTTTTGCATGATGGGAAAAAGCAAAGAAGGGCAAAGTAGGGGTGATTTGGCTAGATTGGGAGGAGGCGTGGGAGGAGAAGGGCCCTCCCAGTCAAGTCCCCTCATCTCTCTCCCCCAACAGCTTCTGACATCACCCATGTGCAGTAACCTGGCTGTTCCCAGAAATGGTCTCACTTTGGCTGAAATGGGAAGTCCCAGGTAAGCATGTCCTCAACGGCCCACTATTGTATAATAGTGGACAGAGTTTCCACCAGCACACTCAGAAACTGAGGCAAGAGAATGAGGGGAAGGAAGCACTTGAGGGAAGCTGCAGCAGGCCAAAGAAAAGGTCAAGTCCTCTACTTGACTGCAATGAGAGCTCCACTCCAAGGACTACGAGAAGTGAAACCAGCGCAAGCTGTTCTCCTGACAATCTTCCTTGAATCTGTATTTTTCTCATGGCCAACACAGACAAGATATTCTCCAAGCATGGGTGGAATTTTGCACCCAACGGTTGCCAGCTCACCTCTGCCCTTCACCCCCACCTAATTTCAGCATGCATCCACCAGCACTCGGTGGCAACCAGTTTTAGACGAGCGTGAAAGGTGTCCAAATGTCAGGTTTCATCCCTGATGCTTCCCCACAAGAACACTGCCACCCAGAGACCCCTACACATCAAAGTGACTGAGATGCAAGCAAATGCAAAGACATTGGACTTCTGATTGCAAGCCTTGAAGTCAGCAGGGATGGCTCTGACAAAGGTCCATATAAAAGCAGCAATGGGCCAGGAGCCTCCTCCAGCAAAATTCCAACGATCAGTTCAGAGCGTCCCCTCCAGCTTCTTGTCTGGAACCCAGCCACATTCCCAAATACTTGCTTCAGGTGACACAGCAGCAAAGAACATTTCTATTGTGAAGCCACCAGCACAAATCCTCCTCTGTCTGCACCAGAAGCTACGTGAATAGCCAGGGGAAGCAGGTGCTTCCTATGCCCATGGAGATCCCAGTCCATTGCAGCTTTTCTTCTGAGCTTTATAAGACCTCGCCATGGTGCTCCACAGTGGTGAACCTGGGGTGGTGGTGAAGCTTGGTAGCATGGACAGCTTCTATAATGCTCAAAGGAAGCAGTGCAACAGATCAGGAGCCCTGCAGGGATGGGCGGCACTGGTCTTCCCTGGGAATATCAGAAATTGGCAATCACACATTTTCCTTCAACTAAAGGGAAGGTTCTGTTCCCATGCGTGGCTTCATACTCAGGATGTGCATGCAGGTGTGCCCACAACTGGAGTATTCTGCTCAGTTTTGGGCCCCTCATTACAGGAAGGATATGGCCAGGTTGGAGTCAGTGCAGCGTAGGGCCACAAGGTTGGTGGCCGGTTTGCAGGGGATGCCATATGAGGCGAGACTGAGGGAACTGGAGAAGAGGAGACTCAGAGGGGATCTGTTGGCGACATGCAGGTATGTGAGGGGGTGTCACACGGGGATGAGTAGAGACCTGTTCTCCCCTGCAGAGGAAGGCAGGATGCACTTCAACAGAGCCAAGCTCAGGGAACCCAGGTTCCATTTAGACGCCAGGAAGCACTTCCTGACAGTCGGGACCCTGAGGGTGTGGAATGGGCTTCCCCGGGAGGTGGTTGAGGCCCCATCGGTGCAGGTGTTCAAGGATAGGCTGGACGTGCACATGGTGGGCATGTCGTGAGCAGAGCCGCTGGAGCCGGGGGTCAGACTAGATGGCCCGGGAGACCCCTTCTGACTCGCTCTGTTTCTATGTTTCTATTGGGGAGGCAACAGCAACTCTCATGGATGTCTTAGGAAGAAGAAGGTGAAGTGTTGCCACCAGGGCCAGGGGACACATGGCCTGTGGCCTGGATGAGCACCCATGAAACTGGGAGGCCGGCCAGGCAGGTCCGTGGCCCAATCCATGGGGACCTCTTCAGCAGGAGAAGCCCACCCTCAGCTAGCTCTGCCATGGTGAGCAGTCCATCTGAGGGAGGAGGTGCTGCTCACTCCATGTGTAGAAGGTGCCACAGCTGCCAGTCTGTGCTGGCAATGCAGGCCAAGATGACCCAAGGGTCGGATTTCCTATAAGGCCACTTTCAGTATCCTTTCCTGCAGAACCCTGAGGACACTGCAAAGGCAATGGACATCACTTGATGGGTGATGGTTCCCACTGCATACAGGCGGTCCCACTTTTGCCCCCCGAGGCATCTTTGGGTGGAGCTAGGAAATAACCCTGCCTGGCAGTGCTCATTTTGCTGTCCCAGTGTCCACAGGCTACCATAGGGGGTTTCGCGGGTACTGCAGCCACGTGCTGGTGGCCTGGGATGCCTTCCATGCTCTCTCCAGGTGGAACACCAGGGATGAACAGCTTGCCCTCAGAAACAGGCTTTTCTACTTGCTGTGGCCACACCAGTCCCTCCAGGAGCCAAAGGGTTCTGTGGAGAGCTTCCACCTGCCCCAACCTCGACCGCATTTCATTAGCCAGCACTTAGTGGCTGTTTCCCTAATGGGTGGTGTTGATGCCAAGGCAAAAGGAGGTACTTCCATCTCTGCTCTGGCAGGACCACCGGAGAACACCTCCCTCCATGGGGAGAGTGTATGCCCACAGCCAGGGGCTCCAAGGGGCGATTAGGCAGGGGGCATCGTGCGCTTGGCACAGAGGCAGGCTTGCCCAAGTGCCAGCAGCATTTTCCAGGTGCAGAACAGCTCGCCGCCTGGGCTGGGGTTCTGGGCCACCTCCACAAACTGCACAGCCTCCCGAGGGCCCAAAGCCCAAGGACCCTTTGTTCACCGAGTTAGAAAGATCAGCTGGAAAAAAATCTTTCCAGCTGTCCCACAATCAGTTATCACCCAACAGTTTAAAGGAAACACTCTTCCTCACCCCAGCAAGCTTAAAACAACCCTCCAGGGGGCTGCTTTTGCCAGGCATGTGACAGCCATGACTCTCATGGTAACTGCCCTCCACACCTATGTGTGCATGCATGTGCATGCATGTAAAACTAGTGCAAAAGCCGCAGCCAGTTCGCCCCTCTCTTTGCATCAGGAGCACCAGTGGAAAGGGAGGGGGTGCCCTGGAACAACCTGGTCCAGCAACCTGCCCAGTCGAGGCACATCTCAGGCTTTGGTGTGGCTTCCAGCAATGCCCCCCCAGTCAATCTAAAACCTGACAGAAGTACAAGACAAGGCAGGACACTGCACCTGCACAGCCCTCAAAGCCTTTGGCCTGTGGGACAGCCATGGAAACGGCACCAGAAGCAGAAGGGCTGGGAAGGAATGGGCTCAAATCAGCCTGCCAGCTCTCTCAGCGTCCGGGGCCTTAGCACTGTATTGCTCCCTTGCAGGTAGGGAGAGAAAGCCAGGCCTGGCATTTTCCACTCACATGGGCAGAGGACAGGTCACAAGTTAGAAGGAAAGAAGGCACCTCTCAGCAAGTGCTGGGCGCATGTGCACACAGCTTGAACACTGCCTCAGAGGCATTTCCCAGTCTTCATGGGATGCTCCACCCACTATGCCACACAGTCTCTCCTTCAATGTCTAGCCAGGTTTGAAGACAGTGGTCAGATGCGTAAAGTGCATTCCAGACTGGAGAAGCTCAGTTCAGATGAAGCCTCCGTTTGGCACACACAGCCCTGGATCCCCTTGGATGCTGGCTTGCTCGACACCACTTTGATCCTCTTTCTTGCTGCCGCTTTGCAGCCAGAGGCATCCCTGGGTGAAGTCTGCTTTCCAGGGGAGACCTACTCAGGCTGCGGCACGAAGCACTCTGCAGCCACCGCTGGGGTAGGCATGGAAAGGTCCGGCTTTAAATAGGAACGCAGAAGCAAAGGAATCTCCCCAGAGTTTGGCTGCCTCAGTGGGCAATTAATGCCATATGGGAAATTGCCCATCGCCCCTAGGAACTGTAGGATCAGACGAGGGGTGAAACACCCCCACCTACACACACACACACACACACACACTAGTGCATAGGCTGCAACAATAGCCAACTTGACTCAGAACTTGTGTAGCCCTAGCCTATGAATGAAGGAGGTGGTAGAGTCCTAGGCTGATAAAGCAGACTGTGCCAGTCCAAGCTACAAGGACATTGTGCATACACCCTTCATGTACAAGCCCCTTAAACACACACCCAGCACCTGGCACATTCGGGAGAAAAGGGCTCATTCCACGCTGCTTTCCATGGTGCCCATTTTCTCTTGGCAGGGAAATGGAGTTGTTTGCTCGTTTTGCCTTAAATTCTGGTGCAGTGGGGCAAAATCCAGCCCCACTGAGGTTCCACGGTTCTCCAGCTGGCCACTCCTCTTCCCCTGCTATGCCCACTTTCCCCCAGGCTCTGATCCCCTCAAGATTTCTGCCTTTGGGTGCTGTGTTTCTTCCATTTGAGAAGTAGAATTGTCTCTCCAAAGGCCAGCCAACCACTTCAGGCTTTTTATCTCTCTCACTTTTGCCTTTGGTCCAGTCCAGCCCTGGGATGCAGCCCTGGAGAGCTTCCCAGCTGGAATTTGGCCCACAGGCTGAGAAAGGCCCCACACTCCTGCTGTGAGGAATTCAAAGAATTAGGAGCCATGGGGTGGGGATGATGCCGCAATGCTTCGCTTCGCTGTCTGAGAAAGTAAAGAGACAGATTCATGGGGTGGGGAGACACCTTTTCATGGAAGAGATGGGATGGAAGCATGAGAGTATCCATGGAGGCAACCAGGGGGAATGGCCAGGAAGAGGGCTTCAAGGAACTGCTCCTTTTGGCCCAGCTTCTCTCTTGGAACATCAGCCCAGACACTGCGTGAAAATAGGATTCCAGGATGAAGAGGCCTCTGGTCAGAGCCAGCTCTTTGGATGCTTTCGGATCATTTGTCTCAGTCCCTGCAGTGACTGGCAACTTCACCACCAGTGCTTGGAGGCCAAATTCCTTGGCATGTGGAAGGCCACTGGTCCCATTTGGGCCTGTTACCCCCTTACATTTCCTCTGCCCAATTTAACTTTTCTTTTTTAAAAAAGCAGTTTATAATTCTTTCTTTAGAAGGACTGCAAATGAGGCACTCTGTTCCCCACTCAAACAAAACCTTTTAGGGTATCTGTTTAAACTGAAACATGAAATGTGCATTTAACCCACAGCTGATGTGAAAAAGGCCTTCTCTATTTAGACCAGTGATGGGCAGAAGGTTGTTGGGATCTACTGGAAGACCTCTGGATGACCCACAGTAGATCAGTATTGGTTTCTGACTCCCAACATCTTCCAAAAAACCAGTAAAATGGAAAGTTAAAAATATAATCTCTGTCTTTATTTCTCAGTCTAGTGTTCAGCAGTTATAAAATGGGTTGCCATTTTGTATTTTATTTGATATTGTAAGCCGCCCCGAGGCCTCGGCAAGGGGCAGCATAGAAATGTTTTAATAAATAAATAAATAAATTTATGACTTTGACAGCCATTTGATCAACTGTAACTCCAATGCAGGTGTGTATTATATGCACAGGTGTGGCTCATAGGGTTCAATATATGAAAAACTCCCCTGCACCCCAACTTCACTCATTGACCCACTGATCAGTGGACTTGGGGTCCTAGTAGAAGCAGCAAGGGGACAGAATGCCCACCCCTGCTCCAGGCAGCCCCTTGCCAACAGAGGTGCAAACACGAGGCTAACAGAACTTCACATCCATTCAGTCCACATTGTAACAGCACTTTCCAGACTTATACAAGAACCAAAGCACAGCCATCCTTTGTGGGTCTCCCTTTTACAGATGTAGCCAAGCAGTTCTCTAAACCAAAAATGCATCTGGCTAGGGCAAGGGGACCACATCCCCTTCATGGATCACTGCCTTGCCGTGGCAAAGGGGCTTGCGTAGCTCAATGAAGCTATAAACTATGCCGTGCAGGGCCATCCAAGACGGACAGGTCATAGCACAGAGCACTGACAAAACGTGATCCACTGGAGAAGGAAATGGCAACCCACTCCAGTACCCTTGCCATGAAAACCCCATGGACAGTACGAAAAGGCAAAAAGATATGACGCCGGAAGATGAGCCCCTCAGGTCGGAAGGTGTCCAGTGTGCTACTGGGAAAGAGCAGAGGGCTAGTACTAGTAGCGCCAGACAGAGTGAAGCGACTGGGTCAAAGCCGAAAGGACACGCAGCTGCGGATGCATCTGGTGGTGAAAGGAGAGTCCGATGCTGCAAAGATCTATACTCCATAGGAACCTGGAATGTAAGATCCATGAATCAAGGCAAGCTGGACGTGGTCAATCAAGAGATGACAAGACTGAACATCGACATCTTAGGAATCAGTGAACTAAAATGGACAGGAATGGGTGAATTTAATTCAGAGGACCATCAGGTATACTACTGCGGGCAAGAATCCCTCAGAAGAAACGGAGTAGCCTTCATACTCAATAAAAGAGTAGGAAAAGCAGTACTGGGATACAATATCCAAAATGACAGAATGATCTCTGTTCGAATCCAAGGCAAACCATTCAACATCACAATAGTCCAAGTCTATGCTCCAACCACTGGTGCTGAAGAGGCTGAAGTTGACCGGTTCTAGGAAGGACTACAACACCTTCCAGAATTAACACCAAAAATGATGTCCTTATCATCATGGGGGATTGGAATGCTAAAGTAGGAAGCCAAAAGATAACCGGAATAACAGGCAAGATTGGTCTTGGAGTACAAAATGAAGTAGGGCACAGGCTGGAAGAATATTGTCAAGAGAATACGATGGTCATAGCAAACACTTTTCCAACAACCCAAGAGATGACTCTGCACATGGACATCACCAGATGGTCAGCACAGAAATCAGATTGACTATGTGCTCTGCAGCCAAAGATGGAGAAGCTCTATACAGTCAGTAAAAACTACACCAGGAGCTGACTGTGGCTCAGATCATGAGCTTCTTGTTGCAGAATTTAGGCTTAAATTGAAGAAAGCAGGGAAAGGCACTAGGCCACTCATGTATGACCTAAATCATATTCCTGATGAATATACAGTAGGGGTGACATATAGATTTAAGGAATTAGATCTGATAGACAGAGTGCCTGAAGAACTATGGACCGGGATTCGCAACATTGTACAAGAGGAAGCAACTAAAACCATCCCAAAGAAAAAGAAATGCAAGAAAGCAAAATGGCTGTCTGAGGAAGCTTTACAAATAGCTGCGGAAAGAAGGGAAGCAAAAGGCAAGGGAGAAAGGGAAAGATACATCCAATTGAATGCAGAATTCCAGAGAATAGCTAGAAGAGATCAGAATGTCTTCTTAAATGAACAGTGCAAAGAAATAGAAGAAAACAATAGAATAGGGAGGACCAGTGAACACTTCAAGAAAATTGGAGATATGAAGGGAACGTTTCATTCAAAGATGGGCATGATAAAGGACCAAAATGGCAGGGACCTAGCAGAGGCAGAAGAGATTAAGAGGTGGCAAGATTACACAGAAGAACTAGACAAGAAAGAGCTTAACGTCCTGATAACCACGATGGGGTGGTCACTGACCTCAAGCCAGACATCCTGGAATGTGAAGTCAAATGGGCCTTAGGAAGTCTGAGCAACAACAAAGCTAGTGGAGGTGACAGTATTCCAGCTGAGCTATTCAAAATCCTAAAAGTTGATGCAGTAAAAGTGCTACACTCAGTGTGCCAGCAAATTTGGAAAACGCAACAGTGGCCACAGGATTGGAAAAGGTCAGTTTACATTCTGATCCCAAAGAAGGGCAATGCCAAAGAATGTTCAAACTACCGCACCACTGCACTCATTTCACGTGCTAGCAAAGTTATGCTCCAAATCCTAGAAGCTACACTCCAGCAGTATGCGGACCGAGAACTACCAGAAGTACAGGCAGGATTTCGGAGAGGGAGAGGAACTAGAGATCAAATTGCCAGCATACGCTGGATCATGGAGAAAGCTAGGGAGTTCCAGAAAAACATCTACTTCTGCTTCATTGACTATGCTAAAGCCTTTGATTGTGAGGATCACAACAAATTGTGGCAAGTCCTTAAAGAGATGGGAGCACCAGACCATCTTATTTGTCTCTGGAGAAACCTGTATGCGGGTCAAGAAGCAGCAGTGAGAACTGGACACAGAACTACTGATTGGTTCAAAATTGAGAAAGGAGTTTGGCAAGGCTGTATACTGTCGCCCTGCCTATTTAACTTATATTCAGAGCACATCATGAGAATGGCGGGGCTAGATGAATCACCAGTTGGAATTAAGATTGCTGGGAGAAATATCAACAACCTCATATATGCAGATGATACCACTCTAAAGAGCCTCTTGATGCGGGTGAAGGAGGAGAGTGCCAAAGTTGGCTTGAAACTCAACATTAAGAAAACTAAGATCATGGCATCCGGTCCTCTCACTTCCTGGCAGATGGATGGGGAAGAAATGGAGGTAGTGACATATTTTATTTTCCTGGGCTCCAAGATCACCACAGACGGGGACTGCAGCCAAGAAATTGCTCCTTGGGAGGAAAGTTATGACAATTCTAGACAGCATACAAAAAGCAGAGACATCACCCTGCCAACAAAAGTGCGTATAGTCAAGGCGATGGTTTTCCCACTTGAAATGAATGGCTGTGAAAGCTGGACCATAAGGAAGGCTGAGCGCAGAAGGATTGAGGCCTTTGGTTTGTGGTGCTGGCGGAGACTCCTGTGAGTCCCTTGGACTGCAAGGTGATTAAACCGGTCAGTCCGAGCGGAGGTCAACCCTGACTGCTCTTTAGAAGGCCAGATCCTGAAGACAAAACTCAAATACTTTGACTACCTAATGAGAAGGAAGGACTCCCTGGAGAAAAGCCTAATGCTGGGAACAATTGACAGCAAAAGAAGAAAGGCGTGGCAGAGGATGAGCTGGCTGGAGGATGAGGTGCAGCTGGGGTGAGCTTAAGTGGACTCCAGGGGATGGTGGAGGACGGGGGGGCCTGGAGGAATGTTGTCCATGGGGTTTGGATGGGTTGGATGCAACTTTGTAACTAACAACAAGGACAAGGGGCATTTGAAAATGTACACAGCAGTGAAAATAATGCACAGAAATGCACATGGTCAAGGAAAAATGATGTCCCGCTATACAAAAATGCCTCGTGAAAAGGGCATACAGAAATAGGCACAACAGGAGGGCCGCCATGACTCTTCCAGCCTGAGGGCTGAATCCCGCTGCAGCAACGCTGGGCTGGGGGAATTCCAGTGCTGGATGGGGCCATGACCCTCATGTTGCAGCTCCAAGCTCTCCCTGCCAGTAACCAAGCCCTGGGAGCAGCATTTCTCCTCTTTAGAATGGGAGGGTGCACAAATGTTGTGAATGCCCCCCCCAACCTGTGATGGGGAAATGGGGGCATAGCCCTCTGGGAACCCATCTGGGGAGCTGTCTGTGATTCTGCACCCTGGATTATGAGTGGTACGTACAGAAATGCACATACCTTGGGGAGAGAAAGTGCAGCCTGGTGCAGAACTTGCAAAAAAGAGGAGCCAACTCGAGGGATCCAGCCTTCCCACCAGCTCACTGTTGTTCAACGCTGAAGTGCAGAGAATAGGGCAAGACAGGCCTAGCAACAGGCAACCAGAAAAGGCTGAGCAGCCCTCTGGGGCTGAACATTGTGCCAGAAACCTTTACAGTGACTCTCTATTTCTTGGTGTAAGCTGCTTTCAGGAGCTAAACATGCAGAAGAATAGAGGATAGCACTACAAAAACCCATAAAACTCAGAACAGGACTAAAATTCAGAGAAGCTCTTATTCCACGATAGAAAGCACACTGAATGATACAAAAAACAGATATTAATCATCACAAGCCTTCAAAAAAACGACTCATGGGTAATCCCTTATACTCAAGGGCCAAGGAAAGTAAAAAATGTGGACACCTCGGTGCTGGCAGTCACTTTACAGCACTGATGTTGAAATCCAAGGGAGTGAATGGTGCTGGTTATGGATGATGGGACCTGTCGTCCCAACATGGAGTCGTTTGGGGAAGGCTAGGTTAAAGACACCTCTTTAAAAAAGTAACTACCCTAGAGTAGGTTGCCAAAACTTTAAAATACACCCAGGCAACCGCAGGATGCACAAGGCAGGCGGCACTTTGCACGGCATTGGAGTGTTCACCATGTGCCTGCAAGCAGACACCTGTGTGCTGGAGATGGCGTGTGCGGTGCTCACAGTCACAAATCCGTCACTGCTCAAAGGGTACAAAGCTGTTGCAAAGAGGAAGGCCAGGGCCTGCCCTGACATGGAAAAGGAGGAAAACCACAGTCAGAACCCTGAGGTCCATCTTGCCTATTATTGTCAACACAGACAGGCAACAGCAGCTCTTTGGCCTGCAGGCAGGAATTTTCCCAGCTCTGCGTACATGGAGAGGCAGCCAGGGATTGAACCCAGGGCAGGCAAAGAAGGGCTCCCATTGTAGCACTGCCCTTCCTCAAACATAAAGCAAGATTCCAGTCCTCATGGATCTGAATCAAGAGCTGATCAGAACAGGAACAAAGGATGCTGCTTTCCTACCAGTCACGCCTCTCCTTGGTTCATCCAGTCCAGTATCCTCTGCACTGACAGGCAGCAGCAGCTCTCTGGGGCCTCACACAGCATTTCCTTCCCAGCCGAACCCGGATATGCTGCTGGGGTTGAACCAGGCAAAGGGGTTCTGCAGCCTGTGAGCTGATTCATGCCCTTCAGAGCAATGCAGGAGCAGCACCGCTGAGGGTTGCATACCTGGGCTTTCCTCCCAGGGGTGGTTGTGAGCTATCCTGAGGAACATCCGCACGTCCACATCTTCTGGTACACTGCTACCATTGGAACTCAGAACAGAAAAGACCAGGGAGTTTTCAAAACGAAGCCCTAAGTCCCTGCAGTTTTAGTTAAAGGAACTTTTAAAGGTTCACTTTTTGCACGATTACTGTCGCTAAAGTTGCAACTTCAAGTGGAAATGGGACAAGCAGACTTCCACATGAATGTGTGCCCATGGAACACAAATGGTAGATCAGTTCTTCCTGGCAAAGCAGCACTCCGCGCAGCTCAGGCACACGGCCGGGCTCAGCCCCCCAACTGCACTGCACGCTGGTCCTGGTTGCACTTCTGGGGACCACACTTTTGTCTGTAGTAAAATCAGCCACCTTGCTTTCTTGAAGGGAATAAATCCATTCTCAACTTCTTTTCCAACAGCACAAATGCTTCTGGGTCTGGAGTGCATGCTCCAACATCATGCCTGTGGGCCAAACATACCCCCAGTGGTGGCCATGTGCCCCCACAAGATCCCTGGGCGTCCTTCCCCCTGGGCCTTGGGTCCTTCCCAGGCTGCTGCAGTTTCTCTCCTAGTTGAAAACATCAAAACACTGCTTCCAAGCCTTCATCGCTGGCAGCAAGCCCTTTGAGCTAAACGATGCTGGGGCTTGAGGGGAATTTGCCCTTTCCCCATTGCCTTTGGCCCCCAGGAGCCTGTGTGGAAGTGAACTCAGCTCTCAGGCTAAGGAGGTCCAAGGTCCCTGCTCTCTGCCTCCACCTGGGGCATCAGCAATGGGCCCAGCAGGGCAACGTCCCTCTCTCCAGCCACCCCAGAGCTACTCGGCTGGCTCACAGCAGGAGGCCCATGACAGAGGACCTGTGGCATTCGTCCCTTGGGTTCCACTTGTGCCACTGTGTCTGCAGGCAAGAGGGGAACTCCTGGTTAGGTGGGCACTCAAACCCAGATTGCATGAGGCCCAGCCCAGGGCTCTTCAGCGAGCTTCACACAAGACCCAAGGAGCAGAGAGAGGCAGCTGAGGACCTGCTGAGCAGCGGCCATGTGTTCTTGCAAGTCTGCCAGGGCCCCACAAGGCAGAGCCCCCCCCCCCCCGCCCCAGTGGGTCCAGGCACCACAACCTCCCCAGCCCTGGAAGCAGCTTGGATGGGAGTTTCCCTGATACTCAGCTCCAGAAAGGAGAGCTGGAAGCCGGCATGGCTCCAGTCCGAACCATCTGCCAGCCATTCATTTTCAAAACAAAGGGACATACTATTAATAAACCACTCAGGAAAGGAAACTGGGGAAGTGGTATATTGTTGCCCTGTTTCAACATCCTCCCTTAGGAAACAAAGAGGGT
This sequence comes from Varanus komodoensis, assembly GCF_004798865.1. Lineage (NCBI taxonomy): Eukaryota > Metazoa > Chordata > Lepidosauria > Squamata > Varanidae > Varanus > Varanus komodoensis. The sequence continues at coordinate 716,206 of NW_025335325.1, forward strand.
GCCCAAAATACACCCAAACTTTCCTACAGCAACAGCAGCTTTTCTAATTATTTTTTAAAAAATAAGGCAGTGTAAATGCAGACCTATTTTCCAGACTATCAGACTAGAAATACTGTGGGGAGCTGTCTCCAGAACTGATCCTTTTATGCCACGTTTCATCTCACCCTTATGCCTTATCTGCCATTCCTGCTGCCCCCTTAAGCTGGCAGAAGAAAAGTGCTTGGCCATGTGCAAAGTGCATTAGCACCAATAAGGAACCACCTTCTCTCAAGCCAGGAAATCAGAATCCATGGCTGCATGGGCGGGCTCGTGGATCCTCCAAGTGCAGCCCGTGGGCCGCATCTGGCCGGCCTCAGAGGCTTTGGACTCCCCGCACCCATTGCCGCCACCGCTGCCACTGCCGGCCTCACGGTGAGGCAGGAGCTTGCTCTCTCGGAGATCGTTTTGGACTTGCTCAGAGAAACCGCCTCTGAGCGAGTGAGCCACTGCCTTGCCGTGCGTGTGCCCGCTACTACCTTGCCACGTGTGTGGGGGCCCGCCTGCCGCTGCCTTTCAACTGGCCCCCCATTGAAACAGTTTGGGGACTCCCGGGCTGGCTGACGTGGCCCTCCTGGGTGACATTCCAAGCCCCGCAGGAATATTTTGGCTTGGACCCAAGAACTTCTGCATTGTATGCAGTCTCCCCGTGTGAGCACTGATAAAGGTAATGCTCTAGTTCTCGGGGCTCTAAATAGAGCTGGTGTGGTATAGTAGTCAAGAGTGCGGGACTGGGACTCAGGCGAGCCGGGTTCAAGTCCCTGCTCAGCCTGGCACCTGCTGGGTGACCTTGGGGCAGTCCCAGACTCTCCGCCCAGCCTGCCTCACAGGGTTGCTGTTGTGAGGAGATTGAGAGGGAGCGACTGATGCAAGGTGGGATGTGTCATAACAACATGGGTTAATAAAGGGCTGATATTTCTCAGACGCTGCTGTGCCTGCCCCCTCTTCCTCTTGAAGGCCAGGGCCACCTGCGGGAGAGGATTTCCAGCTGCCCAGGAGCTGAGAGACATGCAGGGTCCCTTCCCGATGCAATGAAGCTTCCCGTTGTGGCAGGAATCTTGGCCAAGCTCCTGTAATTCCACAGGGGATGGGGCAGCAGCTTGGACTGAGATGGCTGGCAAATGCTGCTTCATCTTGGGTCGGGTTACAGGAACAGGAGAGGGGAGAAGAGTGCCAAAACCCCCTGTCTTGTGCAAAATGGTTGGGGGCACAAGGCACCAGTCCTGTCATCCCTGAGACTTGCATGGCCCTTAAAGGGCCTGCAGGCAGCAACACCGGATTTATCAGTTCACCTTTGCAAAGACAACTCAAACAATTGCCAACTCTCTGCAGGGCAGGTGGAGATGTAGTTTGCTGGACTCAGCTCCCCTGAACTGTTCTCCCAGGACAGTGAAGGCGTTCCATGCAAGGGTGTTTAAGTGGTTTTGACATTTGAAAATAACCCACTGAATCTTCAGTTTGTAAGAGAGCCAGGGGTGGTGGAACAGTCCGAGGGTTGGACTGGGATGTGGGAGACCAGCTCTGAGTCCCCACTCAGCCAGGAAGCTTGCCAGACTACTTTGGGCCAGTCAGTGACTCTCAGACTGATCTACTGCACAAGGTTGTTGTTGTGAGGATAGCATAGAGAGGAGGAGGAGGAGGATTAAGTGAACCACCTTGTGTTCCTTGAAGAAAAAGCAAGATATAATTATAAGAAAGAATCCTATCTCCCTGGAATAGCTGGGTTTTGATCCACATACCTTCCCCTCTTCTTGACCCTGAGCTTTTCTGCTGAAATCAAATGCCCTCCTCTGCCATCTCTGTTCACAAATGGGGTGTCCTTAGGAAACAGGTTCCCTTCAAGACACACACAGACTCCAGAGCATATTTGTGTATTTACTTATTACATTTAAATTCCACTTTTTGTAGGAACTCAGAGTGGCTTACATCGTTCTCCTCCCCTGCTCCCAGTCTTATCCCCACAACAACAACCCTCTGGGGTACTGGGGTTGAGCCTGGGACTGACCCAAAATCAACCATTGGGCTCCATGAATTAGCAGGGACTAGAACCCAGATCACCTGAGTCTCTGTCCCACGCTCTTAACCACACCATGCTGGCTCTAATTTGCATACTAGATTCATGTATGCAAATGTGTGCAATTTTTTGACCTGTGGACCTGAGCCCAAGAATTATGCCTGCCCGCCCCTTGAGATCAGCGGGAGAGGCCCTGCTCTGGGAACCCTCTGTGATTGATATTAGGAGGGTGAGCACCCGGAGGGGGGCCTTCTCTGGGGTGGCGCCCCACCTATGGAATGCGCTCCCCAGAGAGGTCTGCCTGGTGCTGTCGTTATTTGTTTTTCGGTGCCAGGCGAAGACCTTTTTATTTAAAACTTATTTTAAGTGTTAATTTATTGGTTATTTATAGGATTTTAAATCTTTTAAGTAGAGATGCACCGGGTTTTAACATTTTTATTGTATAATTTTGTTCTTGTTGTGAGCCGCCCTGAGGCTTTGTTGAGATGGGGGCGGCATAAAAATGTTTTAAATAAATAAATAAACTTGGCTGTACCCAGCAACACCCCTTAAAATGTACGAGGCCTTAAAATGTACAATGAGAATGCTAAAAGGTAACAGATATTTGTCAGCTGCAAAGGATGGACTGATAGGTGTAACTGAAACTTGGTAAGATGACTCCCATGACTAGAATTCAACAAGTGAAGGACAGAACCTGTCCAAGAAGAATAGAAGGAACAGAGAGTGGAGTCACACTATATTGCAAAGATACATATCTCTGCACAGAAATGCAGGAGGATGCGCTTAGCAGCTCCACTGAGAGCATCTGGATTTATATAAATGGAGCGGGGGGGGGGGGGTGGAGAGTAGCACGGAATTACAGGGATGGTGTCAGGAAGACCCAAGCTAGGAATGAATTGAAGGTAGAGAGGGATGCTAAAAGCCTTCTTCAAATATGACCAAAGTAAAGGACCGAAGGAAGAAATGGGAGTAAGGATAGAAAATGGTAACAGATGACAGTGAAAGGGCAGACATGCTCAATTCCTACTTTGGCTCAGTCTTCTCCCCAAAGAAGATCTTTGGAATTCCTGAAGCCAGGGAAGTACAAGCTGATGGAGCAGGATGGCAGCTCAGGACTGAGCTCAGGTTTCCAGGGTGCAATGAATTCCATTGCAGAGTCATGTAGGGGCTGGTGGAAGAACTCTCAGAACCACTGTCTATTATCTTTGCGAAATCATGGAGGACAGGAGAAGTGTCAGAAGACCAGAGGGGGGCTAATGTTGCCCTATCTTTAAGAAAAGAAAAAAGAAGAACTTGGGAACTTCAGACTAGTCAATCTGACATCAATCCCTGGGGAAATTCTAGAGCAGATTATAAAGCAGTCAGGCTGCAAACACCTTGAAAGCAATGCAGTGATTACTAGAAACCAACATGGATTTCTCAAGGGTAAAACCTGCCAGACAAACCTATTTCATTGTTTTGACTGGGTAACCTTCCTGCTGGACTGTGGGAATGGTGTGGACATAAAATATCTTGACTTCAGCAAAGCTTTTGACAAAGTGCCCTGATCTGCAAGCTAGCTCAAAGTGGGCTAGATGGAACAACCAGCAGGTGGATCCACAGCAGGCTGCAGGATCGGACCCAAAGAGTGCTCATCCATGGCACCTTCTCAGACAAGGGAGAGGCAACGAGTGGGGTATCGCAGGGCTCAGTCCTGGGCCTAGTGCTCTTCAATGTTTTTATTAATTGAATAAATGTTTTTATTAATTATTTGGAAGAGGAGGTGCATGGAATGAGTATCATATTTGCAGATGACTCAAAATGGGGTGGGATAGCTAATACCCTGGAATACAGAAGATTCAATGTCATCTCAATTGGTTGGAGTGCTGGGAAGAAAACAACAGAATGAAATTCAATAGGGACAAATGGAAATTCTGCACATAGGAAAAGAAACCAAGTGCAGTTGCCTCAACAACAATGCGAGTGAGAGGGATCTTGGAACTGTTGTAGATCACAAGCTGAATGAGGTAACAATGTGATGTGGCTGCAAAGGGGGCAAATGCTATTTTAAGCTGCTTTAATAGCAGTATCACTTGCAAATCCTGTGAAGTAGAAGTTCCCTTTTATTCAGAACTGGTTCGGTCTCATCTGGAGACCTGCATCCAGTTCGGGGAACCAGTTTAAGAAGGGAGCTGACAAGCAGGGAAGGGTTCAGGGAAGGGCAACAAGGATGATCTGCGGACTGGAAGCAAAGCCCTGGGAGATGGAAAGAGCTGGGCATGTTCAGACTCAAGAAGAGAAGACCGGGGAGATACAATAGCACTCCACAAGTACTTGAAAGGCTGTCACAGAAAAGAAGGCCAGGCTCTCTTCTTGATCATCTCAGAGTTTAGGACATGAAACAATGAACTCAAATCACAGCAAACCAGATTCAGGCTAGATATCAGAAAATTTTTCTTGACTGTCAGAGCAGTACAACACTGGAACCAATGGCCTCGGGAGATGGTGGACTCTCCCACTCTGGACATCCGTCGGAGAGACCTGCTTGAGCAAGGAATTGGACCCCGTGGCCCTCTGGCCCAGCTCTACTATTCTCTGATTCTAGGACTGACCTTTCCACTCACTTCTGAGCATGAGTTTTATATTGTAAAAGTTGTATTGTGATGCAGTAACAATCTAATAAATAAAGATGCAGAGGTGGACCACATCTGCCTGGAGATTCCACCTTGCCTTGTCACACTTAAACCAGTGCCGAGAAACAAAGCTAAGGACCAAAAGGGGCTTATTGGCTCAGACTGGGGGCACAGAGTCCAACATCCAACATCATTCCCAGCAATCCCAGCACCTGGCTTGGTGTGAGTGTTGCTGTCAGCTCCCCAGGGAAACAGAGGAAGGCAACATGGATGCACAACAGCAACAGCCCAGGACCAGGGAAGATCTGGCCATGTTCCAGGTGCAGGAGCTGTGGGGGCCATCCTGGTCCCAAGTAAATGTCTTTATTTGGCTTTGCATCCTCTCTTCCCCATGGCTTCTCACCACAGCAATTGTGGCAAACATCAGCCCATGCAGGCAACTTGGCTAGCCAGGGGCTTCATTTGGAAAAGGCAGCAGAGATGCAAATGAATTGGTGCCTTGGCAAGCAGGGTGGCCCGGTGCATCCCACGCACATGCACGTCCCTTTGGAAGAAACACGAGCCTTGTTTAGAGCACAGATGAGGCTGGCCTGCATGCGAGGAGTGATGGGTAACCTCTGGGTGGCCTTGACCTTTCCAGGGAAGGCCATGCAGCATTTGGTCCCCAGCATCTCCAGGCAGAACTGGGAAGGGACCCTGCCAAAGCTGTGGAGAGCTCTGCAAGGCAGTGCTGACAATCCTGAGCTAACAGGGACAGTCTGACCCAGCAGAAAGCAGTTCCCCATGTTTCAGCACCAGAAGGACTGAGGGTTTCTTTTTTTTACTTTCCGCAGAAGAGCCACGGCTGAGCTGGAGAGCCCCAGCCTTGCATGTAGAAGGACCCCGCTTCAATCCCAGGCAGCATCTCCTGGCAGGGTTGAGAAAGAGCCCTCTGCCAGTCCGTATCAGCAATACCAGGCAAGGTAGTTATTCAGAATAAGGGTTCTGGAATGAGAACTTCCAGAGTCTTTGGAAAGTCAAGGGAGCCCCCTCGGAGCCATTCCTGTCACCTGGAGCGTGTGACCCTCACAGATCAGGGGAAGGAGAGACAAGCAAGCCCTTACCTGTGGCTGAAAGAACACGCTCCATTTCTCCTCTTGTCCTGTTGGAATAAAGGAATGGCAGAGGCACTCTTGCCGCTGCCTGATGCCTGACACACCTGCTCCTCCCTTCCGTCCCCTCCACTCCACTCCCCTCCCCTCCCCGGTCCAAAGACCCTGGCTATAAATACCCAGAGAGTGTCTCAGGCAGCTCAGCGTGGCCTTTCCACCGCCCGCTTCCTGCGAGCGAGGACCAAAGCCGCCTATTCGCACTTCCCGCCCTCTCCCCCACGGCCGAAACAGCGCAGTTCCCTGGCAAAGAGGCATCCCTGGGTGACTGGGCAGCAAGGAGAGCCCCCCCCAAGCAGGAGAGGGAGTTGTTGGGGTGGGGAGGAGGCCCCTCTTTCCTCTCTCCTGCACGCTCGTTTCTTTTGGTGACAGAGACTGTCACCCAGAGACTGTCGAGCCCAGATTTTGAAGAGGGGCAGCATCAGCATGGGGCTGTCAGTGCAAAAATAAAGGCAGCATCGCCCACTCTGGGCAGCATAAAGCAGAATTTGGGGTGAGGAGTTTTGGGCTCAGCACGCACACAGAAGGGGCCAGGGAGTTTTCTCCATTCTGGCCCAAAAGCTGGGCATGCAGGTGAGGCAGAGGAAACCCGTCTGCAGAGTGGTGCCATGTTGAAGCACAAGGCAAAACTTCTTCTGCTGCAGGAACACTGAAATGGGAAGGGCGTCCTTCTGTGGGCATGTTAAGAGCAGAAGAAGAGCTGTGATGGGTCAAGCCAAAGACCCACATCGACCTGCTGTCTGTTCACGTGGAGGCCAACCAGCTGTTCCTGTGGGAAATCCGCAGGCAGGACATGCGTGCAAACTGCCAGGGTCAGTTTGGAGTGTTGGACTCTCCTCCGAGCATGTTTGCAAGGGTGATCCAGAGGATGGCAGTAAGAGGGGAGGCCTTCTTGGTGGAGGCTCCCAGTCGTGTGGTTCAATATATGACCTATTTTCAGTACTAGACTGTATTCCCCTGCATTGAATGAGGTACAATGAAGCCTTATAGCTTTTTGCAAGGTGGGGGAATCCTGGTAGTTTCCTTGCCAAGCGCTTGCAACTTGTTTTTAAGCTGGTTTAAAGGCTTGAATGCCTAAGGCAGCTTCCCCAGGCTGTGAACCACCCAGAGGGCTTTGGCTCGAGTGCAGCGCGAACACCTAACGGATGCACCCTCAGTGAGTGGTTGAGCACCTCTGGTCTTGCTTGGTGGCACGACAGATCATGGTGGGACTGCATTGACTAGTTGGAAAGTTGGCTTGCAGGGAAGCCCCCAGAGCTCAAGGGCAGCAGCTCTGCTTTGCATGGCGGAGGCCCCCATTTGGGTCCCCAACATCCACATGTGGGGCAGGGGATGACCCCCATCTGAAAGCTTGGACTTGCTGCCAGCCAATAGACAATCCTGAGCTAGATGCCCAGGTATCTGGCTTGGAGCAAGGTAGCTCTGAACACTTCTGTTTATTGATTTTTACAAAACCATGAGGACTAGAACCTATGTTTTAGGAGACAGTACCTGTGGCAGGGCCACGCTTTGCATGCATGAACTCCAGTCTGCACTATCAAAGGGATAATTAAGACAGGGGAACATGCCTCTCCCCGTCTTTGCCTAAGATTTTGGGACACCACAGGAAACTCAGCTAGATTTCTTGGTTTAAAAAGACTGCAATTTTTCACCAGGTAAATCCATGCAGACTTATAGAACACAACTATGTTTTTAACATAGCTTTGTGACATCTATGTGGTGTGTGTGTTTAAATTTGCATGAATACCATAGATAGATCCACAGGCCATAGGAAGCCCATGTGTGTAAAGTTACATCAAGGGCAACAGGTTCCAGATTTCAAACATGGAGAGCCCTGGTTCAATTCCTACAGTCTCCAGGTAAGATATCCAAGCTGCACGGGATAGAGAAACTCCACGCCACCCAATGATTTACCTCTCCACCAGAATCACAGAGCCATTGAAGGTGTCCAGTAAAGCAGATGAGTCTGAAATCCCCTTTAAAGCCTCCAAAAGGGGCTTTTGCATCACAATAGGGAACACTATAGGGTTGCTGAGGAAATGCATTCCCACTGCCCTGAGATACCTGTGGATTGGTCAGGGGCGACTGGAAAGTGTTGGGGTGGGGATGGCAGATGGTGCCCCGTGCCCCTGTGAATGAAGCAGCCCTGGCCCAGAGCCCACATGAGTCCCAGCGCCACCAGACTGGCCTTACTGTTGGCCAGTAAGCAGAGCATCCCAGGAGGGGTGCCCCAGTCAACCAACCACCATGGCTTAAAGAAGTTTTCCCCCCTCTCCTTGCTCAAGCGGTCTGCTACTGCAGGAAGAAAGCTGGACTAGGAAGCTTGGGACGGGGGGCAGGCCCGCAGCTTGGTCCATTGGCTGCAGCAGGCCTCTCCCCACGAAGTCAGGGTCCCTCCGTCCTTGCTGCCACTGTTCCCCCCACCCCATGACCAGCCAGTGGCATCTCCTGCATGTCCCCCTCATCCCCACGTCGGTGCAGGTGGGGGCATAAGGCAGACTGCAGGAAGCGCAGAGCGGGGCAGTGGAGCCCCTCTGGGGATGGGGCCTCAGCAAGTGCCCAGCCATGCCTACCTAGGCACTGGCCCATCTAACCACTGCCACTAACTATCTTGCTTGCTCTTTTTCTCAATAGGGTGCGACTTTGAGCCAGGAGGACTTTATCCACAGGAGACAGGATGAAGCTGGCACACTTCCAGCTCGGTTCCCCGCATCTCCCATTGCAGGCCGATACTGTTCTCTCTCCACATTTTCTGCTTAATGTTGACTTGCTACAGAAGACACTGCAGGACCTGAAACTCACACCCAGCCAGCATTCTCACTGTTGAAGGCAACACAGGAAAGCAGCGCGTTACTGGATTCTCCTGCCGGGGTGGGGGCGGCTTTGTCTCAAACATCCTGCACCCAGCAGGCGACTCCCACAGTTGGAAAGGGACAAGGAAGGCAAGGTGCTCCCTGCCCCCAGAGCCCTCTGGCCCAGGCTGGGCAGCTACTCCGCGTGTACCCCGTTCCCCGAGGTGTGGCTGACTGCTGCCTTGGCATGTGGCAGGAGAGCCTTGCACGGGCCAAGCATGGGGAGAGCTGCCACCCCAGGCCAAGGCCATCTTTGGGCGGGATGCCCCATTAGGCTGCCCCTCCCCACCTCAAAGTGCCCAGCTTCTCCACGGAAGCCACAGCAAATGCAGGTGCCCCTGGTTCTGCCCTCGCGCTGCTCTGCAGGAGCTTCCCTCGCACAGTCCACTGCCAGGAACCAAAGGCCAGGAAGTGCACAAAGGGTGCTCCTAGGCATGTGCTTGTGCCGGGCCAAGGAACAGTCATTCTGATCAGCGGGGATAAAATGCTCTGGACTGAAAAGGACAGTGCTGTCAACAGGCGGAAGTCCCTGTGAGCGAGATAATTTGGGCAGGCGTGCCAAACTTCCCTCCATTCTCTGCATCAAGAGAATGGTTTTGCAGAGCACCATCAGCCAGGGTGGAACCTTCCCCCTAAGAGTCAACAATCCAAGGAAAGAAGGGGAGAAAAAGGCAGGCACGGGGGCAGTCAGATGGATGCAAAACCCAGCTACACAGCCAAGGCATAATTCCTGGATGGGGTGAAATTAAAGAAAGGAGCCAAATGCTTTGTGGAGAAAGTCGGGGCTGGGAAAGGACTGGAAGGAAAGAGAGAGGCAACATGCTGTGTGGGGAAGAGGTGCCCCAGGACCATGGGAACACGGGGAGCCCCAGGCTGTCCCCCAGATGAGAGCTTCGGGCTGAAAGAGCAGGAAGGGAGAAAGAGGCTTAAGCACCTTGAACCGGGAGTGAGAGCCGTGGGTCTGTTGGGGAAGCAGGCACACGGGACAGCAAGGGAAGAGTAACTGAGCCCACGGTTTCTGCAGTGGTGACTGCAGGGACCCAGAGTGAAGGGAGGATTTGTAGGGAGGGAGAAATGGATCTGCACACCAAAGCAAGTCTTGCCTCACTCCCCCCCACCCCCGCAGTGCCTTTTGCAACCCAGGCTTCCCCCTCTCTAGGTACAGGGCTCTGTACTTCTCTCCTCCAAAGAAATTACCTTCCATGACACAAGCTGTTCAAAATACCTGGAGCGGAACGACAGCAGCTGGCCAAGGGGTGGGAAAGGGAGGGAGGAGAAAGCGCGAGAGTGGGCGAGCGAGAGCACCCTTCATGCCACTGTAGCTGCAGGAACTGCGAATTCTTCAGGGCGCCCTTTCCAGCCCTCTCCTGGACCACCAGCGGGTCTCCCCCTGCTGCCCAGAGGCTGCTGCTTGGATTGCAGAGGGCCGCTGCCGTCTGCAATCCAAGCAGCAGCCTCTGGGCAGCAGGCAGTCGCAGTCGGCCACTCCAAGGCCGACTTCTGCCAGGTCGTCTCAGAGACTCAGGCAGAAAGGAGAGCAAAACTTCTCCATCTCTCGTTATCTGGCGATCTTTTCGCGGCGGGGGTGTTGCACCGAAGACCGAATCACATCCCCTTTAAGGCCCACGCAGATCAATAACGCACAGCGCGTAACCCCGAGCCCTCTGAGGAACACTGAGCAGCGGACAAGGGGAGGAAGGACGCGTGCTAAGTCGGTGGCGCAGGCACGCACCACGTACGGCTCCAAGCCCTGCCCTGCGGCCCGGCCTCTCTCGGAGCCAAGGTGGGAGAGTCCTCCCCCACGAAGCGCCAAAGCCCCATCGAGGCGATCCCGGCCGCTTTGCGAGACGTGCGCCTCGCGCTGGCCTCTTTCTCTTCTCCACCTCCACCCACCTCGCCTCCTCTGTGGATTTCAGGAACGTGCGATCTCGGCAGCCGTCAACGCCCCCGCACTGTTCGGGGAAAGCCCAGCTAAGCCGAGGATTCCTCACAGGCGGACCTCGTGACTCGCCCCCTCCCCATCGTTTCCAGGCCCACGCATCCCCTTCACGGGCTCTGCAGAGAGATGCCCCGTTGCCGGAGCAACGAGGCAGGCCTCGACCCCCCCCCCCCCCCCCCCG
>NW_025335325.1:727087-740002 GCF_004798865.1 Varanus komodoensis
GGGGCGGGCCCCCCCCCTGTGCCCTCCCCTGTCTCGGATGATGCACTTTAGAAAGGAGCCGCAGCGATCAACAATTCGTTTGCAACGCCTCCGGCTTCCCTGAATGCACAGGGGAGGGGGAATCCCCGTCGCCAAAAATATCCGGCGTTTGCCCTGCACGGTTCCTCCCACGCGCTCGCTCGCTCGCACGCACTGGAGCGCGGGGCGGCGCCATGGAGGATCGGGCTCCCGGGAGAGGGGCAGAAGCGCGGGGAAGCTGCCGCCCGAGCGAGAGGGCTTCCTTGCCTTCCCGTCCCCGCAGCATGGAGGCGCCGCGGGGCGACTAGGGAGCTCGCGGGGCTGGCGGAGCTGCAAGCAGCCGCCGCACGTGCGCGGACTCCGTAATAGGCCTCCCCAACGCCGGAGGCGGCCGGCTGTCTCGGCGCGCCAGGGCCCACGTACGCCTTCTCGAGGCTCGCCGGGCCGCATCCGCGCTGACCTCTCGCCCGCTTCGCGGCATTGCAGGCGGCATGCGAGCGCCCGGAGCCAGGAACGCCAGCGCGCGAAATCGGACGCTGCTTAGACACGCCCGTGTGTGAATCTGCTGGCGCGTCGCGCCTGAGTCGGCAGACCCTGTGCGGCAGGTTGCGGCAGCTCGCCAGCCCCTCTGCGCCCCAGAGCCCGCGGCCATGGGAGGGCGCCAGCCGCGCGCGGCCGCCCCCCTTTCTCCGCAGGCAGGTTTCCCCATCCCCCGGCAGCTTGTCTCGGGCTGCGTTCACGCGCGAAGGATCGCGCCTGCATCTCCCAGAGCCCTCAGGTCCACCGAGGACGCCACGTGCGCGGGTGGGGGGCAGTTACATCAAGGATAAAAGAGCAGGGGGGCTCCCAGCACATGGTCAGCTTTTCTCTAGAACGCACTGCTGGTTTCCCCGACAAGCGTTCATTTCCAGTAACCCCAAGATTAAGAAAGATGCCAGCCCTCGTGGTTCAAGTTAAATCGATGATTTTAACAGGAAGCAGCCTTCTGCAAAGATCCTTGGGGCTCCCCCACTGCTGCCCAGACAACGAGCCACTGGGGTCCCTCACCACCCAGCTGTTAGAGACTATGGTGGAGTCCTGCTCCACATTTTGAGAGGTTAGAGTGCTGCCTCTAAGGCTTCTCCACCAGCGGCAAAAGCTCTAAATAGGTTATTTCTGGCCCTGCCTTTGGTTCTGCCTGTTTGCATTTGTCACTCTCCACCACCCACACACACCCACTGCCCCCCTTCCCAAAGTGGAATTCAGCTCTCAGGCCCTGCTCTCTGGACTCGACTGCCCAGCAAGCAGGATCTGCTAGGCTCAGACCCGAGCCTTTCCTGGCCCAGCTTGGAGGTGCCGGAGACTGGCAGGCCTTTTGCACATGCAAAGCTGCGGCAGGGCAGCTGAGCCCCTCAGGACGACCCACTGGGCCATGCTGGCTGGTGCTGAGGGATGCTGCATCCCCCACACCCCGTCATGTAGCCGTGCGGCGGTAGCCATGGAAGTGCTCTTGGTCAGGAGCAGTCCAGGGACCACCCTCTCCATCGGGATGCCTGGCTGACCCTTGATGGATGCAGCAGGGCTCCCCCACATCCCTTGCTCCCAGCACCCTTCTCCAGCCACTGGAATCTCTTAGCAAGGACCTTGCCCTTCAGGCAACCTTGGGACAAGCGTTGCCGCTACCGCCTGCTCATTGGCCTGCTCTCTGCTACCCTGGCCCCTGCAGCGTCTTCCTGGGGGTGGGGGAGTGGCAGGCTCAAATGCCAGGATCTCTGGGAGCAGGCACTGGCAGCGTGGGAGGGAGAGGGAGGGAGGAGAGAAGACTGTTGGATGGTGGCCAGGCAAGTGGGAAGGGGCTGGAGACACTGGGGGTGCAGGGAGCACAGCAGAAGTGAGGGGCAGGGATATGAGGGGCACGAGGCCACACACTCAGGGGGAAGAGCCTTCTTTTCTAGCAACCCCATGACAGCAAAGTTCACTTCCTTCTCCGGGCAGGATCCAGGTCTCCCATGGCAGGGGCTGCAGCTACCAAGATTTGCTTGTTGGCGATGTGCAGGTGCAGGACAGCAGCAGCCCTGCTGGATGAGGCTGGGCCACCCTCTGGCCCTCTGTTTCCAGCACAGCACAGGCTCTGCCAAGCTCAGGCACTCGGACCCACAGGCTCCTCACTACCCTCATTCATCCCCCAGGCTATTTTCCCCTGGCCCTTTTCTTCTTTCTGGGAGGCTGGGTGGGCACACTCCAAAAGGGAAGCCGCCTGCAGCCACCCGTCACTTGTTCGGATGGCGTCTCTGCAGCCGTCCCCGTGCAGCACACCAGCCTCCCAGGCGGCTATGCTAAGCGGAACAAGGACAGCTGGAGAGACGGAGCTGGTGCCTGCTGCATCAAAGCACGTGCAGCGCTCTCCTGGCGGGCTGCAGCACGTCCTCTGAAACCAGTCCTTGTGGCTAAATGGAATGCAGCAAGCTGCCCTCTATGGGCTCGGGCCTCTGGTCCATCTGGATCAGGACTGCTGCTCTCCGGGGGCTCCTTCAGGGAAGGGGAGGCTGGGCCCAGTACCGACCCTGCATTCCCCATGGATGCTACACTTGTCTGAGAAAGCAGGTGCACACAAGCCCCCCCTGCCCCCCAAGTACACTTCTGTTCGTGTGTGGGGGATGGGGGGGAAGGTAGGAGCAACAATCCAGCCCAGAAGTGCCACTTGAGGTGCAGCTTTTAATGCTGCCTGGGCCATTTGCTATAAATTAGCCACTCTAGGCTTATTTTATTTTTGTTGGAAGCAAAGGATTTCCACCATGTCTCATGGAAACGGAGGAGAGCTGGTTAGCTTTCTCTTCTGAGATCGTTTTTCACACAACTGGGCAACAGTAGATGGAGAGGCCCCTAGCTTGGATCAGGACTGCAACAGTGTGGGGTGCAGTTAACCACTGCCTGAGCCACCAGCGCCTCAATCCAGAACCTCAAGCTACAGACAGGATGCCAAATCCAGCATTCTGGGTCAGATGGCCACACCTCCTTCCCTTTCTTTTCCCAACCACCCAACATTTGATGGGTCCTTGGCTTCTGCATTTTTTTTCTGCCAACCCTCAGCAGTCAGAACGCCCTGCCCAAGGCTTAAATTTGTGGCAGCAAAAGCTTTCCATGAGGAGTGTTCTGCCTCTGGAACTGCACTTGCTGGAGCATCTTGGAGGCGCAGCCCCCTTTTGCCTGTGCCCTCCAAGTGCTTGTCTCAACCAGTTTGGCTGCCAGGCCTGCCCCTTCAGGCTGGCTATCCAGTTACTGAAATAAAATTAAGCATTTAAGTGCTGCTATTGTTCAAGTTAAGCACGAACTTCTAGGGCAGGGGTCCTCAAACCTTTTGAATAGGGGGCCAGTTGAAAGGTGCCAGGGATGGGCATGGACTGCCAAGGCGGTGCGGGTGGGGGGTGCAGGCTGGATGGGGGGGTGCATGCACACACGCAAAAAGGCAGGGGCTCGTGTGCAGAGGTCCTTTTCTCCCAATGAGTCCAAAACGATCTCCCTGTAAGCAAGCTGGTGCCTCGGCACACGCGCAGCAGCGATGGCGGGCCAGATCTAGCCCACGGGCCGTAATTGAGGACCCATGTTCTAGGGCATTTTAAACACACAAGCTTCTAAAGACGGTAGATCTGCTCTGGAAACTGGTGTGCCAGCATATGCAGTAGCAGGGTGGATCCCCTTTGTCACACAAGGATGTCAGCCAGAAGACACACCACCCAGTTCTGCTCCCACACAATAAAGGGAAGGACTACTGCCAGAAGAGGGCGAGAGACCTCTGTGCCTGTATTCTTCCACACTTGCACTCAAAACTATTATGCCTGCTTGCAGAAAAACATCACAAAGATGCCAATGGCACAGTTCGGAGACTTTTATTCCCTTAGCTGGTTTACAGGTTGGGTCAAGGGGTGTGTGCGTGCATGTATTTTGGAAAATGCTGGGCTTTCCCTTCAGAAAGAGAAGGCAGGGACCTTTCTAGGCGTGTGGAGCAGGGGTAGGAGGGCGGTTCATTGCTTAGAGCCATGTGGAATCACTCTGAGACAAGGAATCCAAGGCAAAAGGAGGGCGAGTGAGGCTGCCGAGTAGCCTCAAGGGGAAACAATTCTGAGAAGAGTTGACACACCAAACTGGGGGTTCGGCGTACACAAGACCGTCACTGCTCCAGCTTCCCAAGGTGCAATTCCAGTACTCCACAGCTGACAACACAGGAGTCACCTAACAGCCCTGACTTCCCCACAGGAAACGTCTTACACACAGTGTGTCCGCTCATCTCCTTGCCAGGCTGTGCCTTCACCAGCTGCAGCTGGGCAGTCAACAGGATGAGGGCACACAGTTTCCTCTATGGGGAGGGGGGCTCCTGTGAGGAGGAGAAAACTCTTCCATTGTCCCAGCATGCAGGGTGGGGGAGTGGCAAGGCAGACAGAGCAGGAAGGGCTGCTGTCCCCTTTCCTCCGAACCTTCCCATGTTTGATGACCGGTCTCTTGGGTACCTTTAGTTCACCCTTGAATAGTCCAGCACATGCCTGCCCAGTGCTAAGAATGGAAAATAACAGGAGGTGGGCCTGAAACTAAAGATTTGTTGACCAACATCAGCATGTGATCTCCCCCTGGAGTAGAAAGCTCCCCCCTCCAGGAAGCCTGGTGCCTGGAAACTGCGGCATTCACCAGAGAAGCTGCTGGTGCTCTGTGGATGGGCGAGACCGAGAAACTGGTAGGAAGGAGCTGGCCAAGAGGTGAGCAGTCAAAAGCCCTGCCAGGGCTGCCCTCTGGGAGTGTTCATGGGAAGGAACAGTGGTGTGTTCTGGGTAGGAGCCCACGAAACTCTGTCACCATCTCTGCCCTTCCTGGGAGTGTTTTGCCTCTGCTCATCAAAGCCCAGGGGCACTGAGGGCAACATGACGTTACTTCCTGGCCCCAGGCAGAGGTTAGAAAAGAAAACAGAGCAGCAGACCTTTTACTCAAAAACATGCTGGATGGGAGGGGAGCCTGATGGGGAAAGGAAGTGTTTGGGGCCCACTCGCCAGAAGCTTTGCTGCTGGCAGCAGCAAAATGTGCTGAAGATCGAGCCGAGTGCTTTGCACGAACATCCGCAGCAGTTCATGTGAGAGGTGGGGTCCCACCTCACCTCTGTCACTGGGCTGTGGGCCCCCACAAGGGAATGGTACTGCCCTGCCCCCTCAAGCTGCAGCAGGAGGGAGCCCCTGAACGAGTCAAGCCATCACTGATGCAAGGGGGTGGATGAAGAAAAGCACCCACTGACACCAGGAGATGAAAGCAGCACCGCCCTGGCCTGTGCAAAGAAGGGGCGTCTGGCACAAGAATGGATGGCACCGCAGGGGTCAATGCAGATGAGGGCCTGCTAAGACAGGTGGGGAACTCGCCCATAAGGGCTGAGGCGAGAGTGGGAGGAACCAGCCCTGGGCACGAGGTCACAAAACGCTGGGGAAACAGCCCAGTGGCACACGAACCTCAGGTCAGGGAGCGGGAGAGGCAAAGAGGTGCTGGAGGACAGGTCTGAGGGACCAAGCCCTTCCAGCCACATTGCCTGCACCCTTTCGAAGGGCCAAGTGCTCGGAACGGGCACAGGGCCACCCTTGCTTGGGACAGCAGCTCCCTTCCTGTGGCAGACTGCAGACAGAAAAGCCACGGTGGCTGGAAGCGTTCCAGCCAGGTGTTCTCTCCAGCAAGCTTCTCTTTCCGCATGTGGCCGTTTCCTTTCTTTTTAGACAGGAGAGAACTCAGCAAGGTATGCTGCCACAAGGTACAGTTTTATCACCCAAGGATGCAGGTGACCTAGGACAAGGGTGGGCAGAAAAACCATTAGGGACTTCCACACCCGGCATCCCTAACCGTTGGCCATGCTAGCAGGACTTTGAGAACTGAAGTTCAAATGCCTGGGGAAGCCCCTTCTGCCCAATCCTGACCTGAGGGAAAGTGTCACAGTTGGGATTGGAGGGAGCAGCACCATGGAAAAGCAGGGGCGTATTTCATGTGGCAAAGTGTCCTTGGCAATTCACCAGACCCTGAGAGGACAGGCGATGGCAGCATCTTTTCTAGATACAATGACTGCTACCAGGTAAGCCCACCTAGCTCTGAGAGGAAGCAGCATCCTGAGCAGGGCAGGTGTGGCTGAGCTGCACTGGAGCAGTTTTGAACTCCTGGAAGATCAGGATGTGAGCAGGGAAGGAAAGAGTCCAAATGAGTGGGTAGGACGTCATCAAAGCAAACTGTGAGGGGGAGGACAGGAATTATCTGCACGCTCTTTGAAAGGCAGCTCACAGCAGAAGGTTGTCAGATGCGTGCTGTACCCAGCCTGTGGATGTTGGGGGTGGGAAAAGGGGGGCGCTCCAGTCTCATTTATGGCTGTTGTAGGCCGTGTGCCGCTGGTTCATGGGGTTCTCGGAGGACTTCATCCACTCCTTCTTCAGAAGCTGCTTGAGCTGGGAGAGGCGCATGTTCGGGTTCTCCTGCTTCAGCCGGGGCAGGTTGACCTCTTCAAAGGCCAAGAAAGCCGCCTTCATCCGGCGCTCTGGGTGCCGGTCCAGGTCATCCGTTAGGCTGGAAGAGGAAGCAGCGGGCAAGGGGAGGTCAGACCTTCTGGGACCCACAGCCCAACCTAGGGCCCACCCAAAGCTCTGCCTTGCAAAGCAAAGACTGGAGAACCAAGGAAGGTGGTTGCAGATTCCTGTGCTGTTTGGTGATTTGTACTGCATTTAAGATTTTTAACTGTTTGCATGTGTCTCAGGACGGGTAACAGCACGGCATTTTATGACACAATCCTGTGCCATTTCAGACGAGGAGCAGTGGCCTAAAACTTCTGGCACGCCTGGCCCTCCTGCAGGCCTGAGGCTCTCCAACGCAG
Organism: Varanus komodoensis; assembly: GCF_004798865.1. Taxonomy (NCBI): domain Eukaryota; kingdom Metazoa; phylum Chordata; class Lepidosauria; order Squamata; family Varanidae; genus Varanus; species Varanus komodoensis. Next base: position 733,962 of record NW_025335325.1, read on the forward strand.
AATGCACTCCCTCCATGCCATTGCCCTTTCCAGCTGGTGGCATTTTAACAGAGAATTAAAGCTGCATAATTCTAACCAATGCTGTATTTAAACCAAACTTGCTTTCTGAAATCAGGAAGTGGTTTAGAGAAACGTTCTGGCTCTGAGAAAGGACCCACCTTTGCCACAGGTATTAAGGCGGCAAAGCTGCCAACCCAGCACCCCTCTGGAGTCAAGGCATTTAGGCTGAGAGCACTTAGGAGCCGAGGAAGCTGCTGTGCCCAAGGAAGCCCCCGATCCATCCAACGCAGGACTGTTGGGGCCCCAGCTCGGAGCAGCTCGCCAAGGTTTCCAGGCACAGACCCTTCCCGGCCCTGGCCCGCAGATGCGGAAGGCCGAACAGGGCTGCTCCCCTGCTGAGCTACGGCTTCCCCTCCCTGTGGGAACAGAGCCCACCAGGTGCCGGGCAGCACAACCAAAAGCCGCAGCCTGGAATCAGGACCTCCCTGGGGGAGGCAGAAGGGCAGGAGCCAAAGGCCAGAACCGTCTTCCACACGCTGGCACTAGTCAGAGGCAATCACTCCCTCCCTTGGGGAAGTCTGCAATAGGAGAGGAGACCCAGATCTACTTGAAGCTCAGTTCTTCCCTGGAACTGAAAGCAGCATGGCTTCCGTGCAGTTCCTCACATGGCCACAGAGTCTAGAAGTTCACTGGCATTTACTTTCCCTCTTCAGCAACGTGTGTGGCAACACCCACTCCTTCCCCACACTGCTTTCCAGCTGGGCCCAGCTAAGAGCCCTGCAAAGCCCCTCCCCAAGATCTTCAGCACTGAATGGCCCTCTGCACATTGAATGTTAGGTGAGCAGACCACCCCACCCAGGTGACCTAGCTAGCACCTGCCCAGCCAGCCTTGGTTGGCACACCTGAGCACGGCAATTGCATCTTCAATGGTTCGAGCCTCCACAGCACCTTCCTCCAGGACTCGGCGGTTCACATTTTCTTCCAGAGGCAGGTCAAGGTGACTCTTCTGCTTCTCTACTGGAAAAGGGGGGCAAACACAACAGACAGGTGTTGGGGGCAGCACAAAGTCAATCCCGAGGGAGATCAACCCAGTGAGCTGCTGAATGGCAGCAGCACTTGTCTAAAGAGCTCCGCTTTCCATGGAGCATCATTCCTTGTTCCACACAGAGATGCACACAAAGTTCCGTTAGTTCTTCGTTTAGGAAATCGGAGCCCAGTTCTCAGTGAGGAGATCACCCCAACACTTTAGGCTGAATGGGGAGATTCCAAACAACTGAGTGCTTTTCATTAGGGAACCCCCCCCCCCACAATATATCTCCATACACAGAAAGCTATGAATGCTCTCACCAGGGGCTTTTTTTAAATGGATGAGCATTCAAATCCCCCGCAGATGGAAATCTAGCATGTCAAGGAGGAGGATTTTACCTGAGCCTGCCCCTTGAGATGCTAGCTGGCTATGTGCAAGGATGATGTTTGTTTTTTGCCCTCACCAGCATCGCTGTTCTCCTTCTGCTCTTTCCGGAGCACCTCATCGATCTGTGCACGGGTAACCTTGTTTGAGACTAGTGGCTTGGGCTGCTTCCCCCTCAGCTTCGCATCTTCCTCTTCCAGGAGACGCTGGAGCTCCTTTTTGCGCTCCACCTGCTCTAGGCGGCGCTTCTCACGCTCCTCCTGAAAAGAGAGCAAGCCTTTACATGGAGGTGACAGCAGCCTTTCTACAATCAAGTGCCCTCTGGGCATGGATCTCACAAGGGCTTCCCTCACCCCCAGCCAGCATCCAACTGCAAATACAAGAGAAAGCACAACCCTGATGGTATTCACCTGACATTCAACTGGACAACAGTGTAATGTTTTTATTTAAAAAGAGCAGAAAGCACCCAAAAAGAACAGCTCTGCGCTGTCTCAACAGGTGAAACTTGAGCCTTCGGAAAAAGAGCATTATTTTCCTCTTCCCTACTTGTCCCTTTTTCCTTTTGTGTTATGTCTATTTAGAATTCAAGTCTGCCAAGGAAGGGACTGTTTATATATTATAAGCCACTTCAGGGGACTTTTTTTTATTATAGGAGTGGGTCATACATATAATGCCGTGAAATACTAAATACAACTGATTACATGGTTAATCAAAACCTAACTAAGCATAGGATCTACCCTTCAGAAGCATGAAATGCAAAGAATCAGCACATTCTGATCTGCCAAGAACACCCATCTGTAAATGTGACAATGAAAGAAGAGCCAATATAGCGTCCATACGGCGAGGAAGCACGGAAGGAGAAGGGACTCTGCTCGACACAGAATCACCGAATAGTACAGTTGGATGGGGCCCGAGGGCTGAGGGTCCAACCTTGCAGGGCTCCAAGTCAAAACATCCCTCTCACATGGCTGTCCAGTTGTATCCTGAATGGCTCTAGTGTGGAGATCATTGGTTCTGTTGTTGCACTTCTGTAACAGTCAGAAATGTTTGCGATGGCTGGCTGCAACCTGGCTTGAGGTCAGACTAGATGGCCCGGGAGAGCCCTTCTGACTCACGCTGTTCTATGTTTCTAACCTGAGCCCGTCATTCTGTGTCCCGCCTTCCAGGAGGACTGAGAGGAGATCTCGGCCCTCCTTTCTGTGGGAGCCTTTCCAGTACTTGGAGCGCTGCCACATCTCCCTTCCATCTTCCCTTCCCAAGGCTCAATGTGATGAGCTGGAATTTCAGTGCACTGTTCCCATGCTCCAACCACACTCTCCTGCAGGCTGAACAACTGCCTCCCAAACACGTGTGCACACTGTGGAGGCATCCACCCCACAAAGCAAGATGGGGGAACAAGAGGCAGGGCCTTTTTGGTGGTGCCACCACAGGATTGGAATGCCCTCTTTAGTGAGGACTGGCTGGCACCTCCACTGGTGTTACTAGGAAGCCCCATGAAGACCATTTTCATTTCTCTCAGTCTGTTGCTTGTTTTTTTCTTGTTAGAAGGCAGCTCAGCATCAGAGCCTCTGTTTTGGATGCAGAGTTCCAGGTTCAATGCCCAGCATCTCCAGAAAGACACCCCCATTCCCCAGGACACTGGAGAACAGCTGAACCCGACAGGACAAGGGTTTGATTTTGTGCAGGCTGGTCTCTTCTGCTCCTAATTAAATCAGCCCTCTATGCAGAACATGGACTGGACTCTTATGCAACTTTTCCGGGGAAGGGGCAAAGAAACTTCGCACAGTGAGGGCTTCAGTTGTAACTCCTGGCAACTCCCGTTCTGCCTGGGACAGCCCCCCACTTGAAAGGCTGGAAGCTGCCGCCGCCGCCAGCCTGTGTCAACCACACTGGCCCAGGGGCTGTCCAGGTCCTGCACCAGTGCACCCATCCCTCCCTAACCCAGAGACCCACGGACAGAATGGACTGGAATTCCCACCATCCCCATCTGGTATGGCCTCTGGGGATCATGAGATTTGTAGCTGGACCTGCGCAGATGGTGCTAGGCTGGCAAGGCTAGCCCACCTGTCAGACCTCCACCTACCCAGCCCTTGCTGCTGGCTTTCGGAGGCTTTGCCATTCTGCCCAGGGTTGCTGGTTAGGCCTGCCTAACACATGGCAAAGGGAGGTGTGGGCCTGCACGGGTGTCTGGACTTGCCGAAGGAAGATCAGCTGCTTCAAGGAAAACACTTGCGGAAAGGTGCACTTTTTGCCAGCGCTTCCTACAGTTTTAACAGGATCTACTTTAATCCTGAGTTTCAGAAACTCATTTTTTTAAAAAAAACACCACCTTCTCCTTCACCACAAAGTTTTACCTTTTACTGTTGCCTGGCTCTTAAGCGGTGAAAATATAGCCAGGGAACTTCCAAACTCCACTCTCTCCCCAGCCCAACTTTTTGGTTCAAGAAGGTATAGCTCAGTGAATTACACTGGTACCTTGGCTCGCAAACTTAATCCATTCCAGCACTCTGGTCGTGACCCAAATTGGTCATGAGCAAAGTCAAATTTCCCCATAAGGGTCAATGTAAATAAAGTTAATCTGTTCTGTAACTATTTTTTTAATCAGAAAAATGTGAAGCAAAGTGACAAAGAACAGAAAAGATCACGGCCATCTCCCCCCTCCACCCCCGAGCATGAGCACAGCCATCTCCCTGTCCCCGCAGCATGAGCACAATCGCGCCCGTCATCCCAGTGCACGGGGGGGGGGGGGAGACGGGTGCAAATGCAGGCGTGCTCAGTGGGGAGAGGGGCACAATTGTGCTGGGAGTGGGGGAGATGGCCGAGATCGCAGTTGCGCTCATGCAGGAAAGACGGACATGATCTTGGCCATCTCCCCCAACCCCCAGCACAATCGCAGCCATCTCCCCACTTGGGGCGGGGGGAGATGGCTGTGGTCACCACCCAATGTGGAGTTTGAGAACTGTGGCAAAATCTTTCAGAAATTTTTGTTTGTGACCCAATTTGATCATGAACTGAGGCGTTTGTGAGCTGAGGTACCACGGTATTCCCTGGCATCAGGAAAGGCACCACTCCCAGAAGGGTCTCCTGCCAAGTGTGACCCTGGAGCAGGTAGAACTGGCATGAAGTGCTCTGCAAAGAGCACACAAACCCACAGCTTGGGCGCCCTTTCTGCCGTTTGAGAGAGAGAGAGAGAGAAAGCAGGCAAAAAGAAAGACCAGGGAGGAAGAATAAGAGGGCTGCAGACTAAAAAGGCATACATGCGTACAGAGGGGGAGAAGGGGAGAGGTGCTGGGTGCAGGGAGAGCACCGAAAGACAATGCTGTAAAATCTGGGTGCCAAAGAGCTTGTGCCTTAAGGGAAGCATTTTCAAATTAATGAAAGTGCTTTGAGCACTGGTCCAGCAGAGGAGCAGTCTAACACCTAAGCCACCAAGCAGGGAGCAGCGCCTTCCCACTGAAGGCACGTGGTGGAGTGCTATGCAGGGGCCTTTTTCTGCAGCCAATGTCAGGGGAGGTTGTGGGGCCGGTGGCCAAGCAGCTGTTGCAGTCACAGGCCCCAACTGCAGACTGGGGCCTGCTTTCTGCCTAGGTCCCCGCTTCCAAGACAACAGAAAAGCAGATTTTGGATTTTTGGATGGCAAGAAGAGAAGGGGAAGAGAAGCAAAACCTGAAATTTAGCTGTTTGCTTTTCAAATTTATATGCTGCTGAATTAAGATACATTGATTGATTAATACATTGATTACAATGAATCAATGAAACATTATGATTACAAGGATGGGGGGGGAGAGCCAGAGATATTAAGCATTCAATCTGAGATCCTTTCAGTGCAAAGCAGATGAGCTATATTCCTTTTCGGAAGACAAAACAAGCTCCTAGTCCTCATGGTGCTGAATAAAGAGCTGATTTAAACAAGAACAAGGAGTCCTTGCCCAGCTAGCTCAGGACTGTCTGTGCTGACGGACAGCTGCTTTCCAGGACTTCTTTCTCAGCTCTGCCTGGAGATGCCTGGGAGCAGGCAGGGATTGCAAGCAGGGCTCTACCATACGTATGACAAAGGGACAAAGAAGGGGAATTTATTATAATCTTCACTCTAGTGCAAACCCAACCAAAAGAAAACATTTCCCAGCAAAACACACTCAAAATGAACAAACTGGAACAAAGGGGTGAAAGTAGAAAATATCTTTCAAAGAAGACCAAAACAATATGCCTTACCTGCATACACACAGGCTTACAAACAAGAATGTGTGTGCTGTAATTCCTGTGTGACAAAACAGGAACCAAAACCAAGCAAATGGGCTTTGAGCAAATAAATATGTCTAGTTATAAAAACACGGAGGCTTGCACACACACATAGAAACAGAGCGAGTCAGAAGGGGTCTCCCGGGCCATCTAGTCTGACCTCCGGCTCCAGCCAGCTCCGCTCATGACATGCCCACCAAGTGCATGTCCAGCCTATCATTCAACACCCTCACCAATGGGGCCTCAATGACCTCCCATGGAAGCCCATTCCACACCCTCAGGGTCCTATCTGTCAGGAAGTGCTTCCTGGCATCCAAATGGAAGCCTGGTTCCCGGAGCTTTGCTCCGTTGGAGCGCGTCCTGCCTTCCTCTGCAGGGGAGAACAGGTCCT
>NW_025335325.1:740102-747459 GCF_004798865.1 Varanus komodoensis
TCCCAAACCTCCTCAGTTTCTCCACCAGGATATCATGGGGCACTTTGTCAAAGGCCTTGCTGGAATCCAGGTAAACCACATCCTGTGTCCCCTCCATCCAGCCACCTCCGAACCTTGTCACAGAAGTCTTTTGGCTTCATGACTCACCAGCCTCCTGCACCTTCCTGTTTGTGCACTGGCTCCACCTTCAGGCACCTGGTGAGGTTGGCAGAAGGTGATGTGGCAACAAATGTTTTTAAGGGGGCAGGGGACTGAGGAGTTTCAATGTGTGGTGGAGAGGGAGGCGAGGATTTCACATTTATTAGGCACTGGAGAACATTTTGGGACAAGCTGAGCCTGTGCAGGAGGGACAGGCTCCAGCTGAACCATAACAGAGCCAAGCTGCTAGCATGAAACATAAAAAAGTTGCAGAGCATCTTTTAAACTGAATCCTGCTTGGGAAAGCTGAAAGAAGCTGGGAAGCATCTGGTTCAGGTCGGATAATTTCTAGTAGGAGGAAAGAGCAACAAGGTTAGGGTTATACCAAGCCATGATAACCAGTTGGAGAGGACTAAGTCCTAGAACAAAAGTCGCACAAGGCTTGAGCAGGATATTGTGCTTAGGTCTTTCTCCAGAAATGCTAGAAGCCTTCAGTCCAAAAAGGGAGAGCTGGAGTACCTGGCACCTCCACAAGATTCCTAACACGTGTTGCTGATAACTTCCTCCCACAGCGGAGGAAGGAACAAAGGGAACAGCTGTGCTTGACTTGGAACAAACCAAGAGGGAAGACCTCATGGACAAAGGGGCAGCTGTGGGAACTCCGGGGGAGAGTGACCCCACCATGCTTGGATTCTTGATTCTAAAGGAAGCAAAAGCCAAGTGCAGCCAAACATGTACCCCAGATTTCAAGAAAGACAATTTTAGTAAACCCAGAACAATGATAAGTAATGTCCCATGGCAAGGGATTCTAGTGAGCCAAGGAGTCCAAGAGGGGTGGGCATTTTTAGAAAGGAAATTCTGAAGGCACATTTGCAAACAATTCTAACCAGGAAAAGGGGAAGAAGACAACAGAGGAAGTCCATGTGGCTTCACAAAAGGCTTAGCGCTATCTGAAAGCAAAAACGGACAATTACAGGAAGTGGAAGGAAGGGCAAGTTACAAAGGATGGCAGGCAGCACTGGCGAACAGCACAGAATGACAGGGATGCGCTTCGACATTTTTGTTAATGACTTGGGTAAGGAGGTGCAGGGCATGATAATGCATAACTGGGTGGAATAACAGCCTGGAAGACAGCAAGCAGGTTCAAGGTGATCTCGGGAGGGTGCAGTATGGAGCTGAAAACAGCAGAATGTCATTCAATAGGGACAAATCCAAAGTTTACACCCAGGAAAAAGCAACAAGTGTATCAGTATAGGATGGGCAATACTTGGTTCCACAATACTGCAAGTGTCAAGAAACTTGGAATTGTTGTGGATCACAAGCTGAACACGAGACAATAATGCGATGTAGATGCAAAATGAGCAAATGCTGTTTTAGGCTGCATTAATAGAAGTATCACTTGCAAATCCTGTGAAGTTCTTGTTCCCCTTTACTCAGCACTGGTTAGGCCTCATATAGAGTCCTGTGTCCCATTCTGGGCACCCCAATTTAAGAAAGGAGCAAAAAAACTGGAAAGGATCCTGAGGAAGGCAGCAAGGATGGTCCAGGGACTGGAACCAAAGCCCTGTGAGGAGAGGCAGAAAGAATTGGACATGCCTACCCTCAAGAAAGGAAGGCCAGGGGGAGGTGTGATAGCACTCTTCAAGTACTTGAAAGGCTGTCACAAAGAGGAAGGACAAGGTCTCATTCATCCCAGAGAGCAGGACTCAAAATAACAGGGTCAAGGTACAGGAAACTCAATTCCAGCTAGATATCAGGAAAATTTTCTGACTGTCAGAGCAGTACCACAATGGAACCAATGGCCTAGGGAGGTTGTGCGCTGTCCCACACTAGGGGAATTCAGGATGAAACTGAACAGTCATCTGGGAGGGATGGTCGAACTCAGTGTCCTGCACTGAGCACAGAGTTGGACCTGATGGCTTTCTTGGCCCCTTCCAACTCTACCATTCTATGATTCTGTGATGAAGCCTCTTTCAGTTAGCTATAGCAGGTATTATAGTAAGCTGGTGGATTGGATAGGGCCAATGGGATGTGGTAATATTTGGCTATAAATTGTATAGGAAAGACAGTGAAGGATGTACCAGAGGTGTTGCCCTTGGTGTTAACCAGGCCAGGGAGTCCAGCAATTTTGCTAAAGAAGACTTATGAGTGAAAATTCTTGGCTCCAAAACTAACCTTACTTATAGGAGTATGCTATCATCCCCAGACCAGATCTTGAGATGGGAAATGAAATAAGGGAGGCCTTGAGCAAAGATAGTGCTGGAGTAACGGGGGACTTCAACTACCCACACGCGGACTGGATATAGGCATGTTCCACTCCTGACATGGGGGTTAAATCCCTCCAAGTCCCATGTAACTGCCCCGGAGCAGTTGGTCATGGAGCCAACCAGAGGGGAGGCAGCCCGGATGCAGTCCTAGGCGGGGTTGCCCGGGACACGGTCCAGGATGTAAGTTGTGTTGCTGAGCCATTCGCCAGCAGTGAAGACGCTGGTATCAGGTCTGATCTACAGTTAGGTGGAAGGCTGCCAAAGAGGCCGAACACGGTCGCGCCTGACTTTGAAAGAAGAAACTTCTTAAAAATGAAGGCACTGGTAGGGAGGATGCTGAAGAGGGCAATCAGGGAGTTTCAGTCGCTTCCGTGCTTGGAGATGACTCCAAAGCAATACAGTAGAGGCCCAGATAATGCACATACCACAAGTGAGGAAAAGCAGAAGAAACCCGCCTGGTTAATGGCTGGTTCAAGGAGTCAAGGAAGGTAATAGGGAGAAGAAAGCTTCCTTCCAGAGATGGAAGTCTTGCCCGGATGAAGGAAACAGACAGGACCACAAGCTTGCTCAAGGGAGATGCAAGCAGACTATCAGTGAAGCAAGGAGTTGGGTTGAGGAGCACATTGCTAACAAAATTAGGGGCAAGAATAAAGAGTTCTTTACATGTATCTCAAGAAAGAAAGCTGCTAAGGAAGCACTTGGGCCACTGGGTCATAATGGAATTAATGGAGCTCTAAGCAAGGATAGGGGACTGCAGGTGGCGCAGTGGTTTAAACCGCTGTGCTGCTGGGCTGGTAGATTGAAAGGTCGCTGGTTCGAATCTTCACAATGGGGTGAGTTCCCGTTGCTCCGTCCCAGCTCCTGCCAACCTTGCAGTTCGAAGGCATGCAAATGCAGGTAGATGAAAAGGTGCCACTTCGATGGGTAGGTAACAGTGTTCCGTGCACCTCGGTGTTTAGTCATGCCGGCCACATGACCATGGAGACTGTCTGCGGACAAACACTGGCTCTCTCGGCTAGGAAACAGAGATGAACACCACCCCCTAGAGTCAGGCATGACTGGACTTAATGTCAAGGGGAAACCTTTACCTTTAAGCAAGGACAAGGAGATTGCACAGAACTGAATGGACCCTTTTCGTCAGCCTTCCCAGCAGCGGATGCAGAGCAGATACCTGTCCCTGAGCCGTATGTATTCTGGCAGGGAGCCCAAGGCATTAGGGCAGATGGTAGTGACAAAAGACATCAGCAAGTCATCCAGTCCAGATGGCACTTATCCTAGAGTTAGCAAGAACTCTAAAATATTTAACTTGTCCCTAAAATCAGCCCTTGCACCAGAAGATTGGAAAATGGACAATGTAACACCAATTTTCAAAATGGAATCCTGGGGTATCTAGGAAATTATAGGCCAGTTAGCTTAACATCTGTTCTGGGTAAATTGTTTGAAAGCATAATAAAATAAAATAAAATAAATCATTAAGCACGTAGAGGGACAAGCGCTGCTGGGGGAAAAAGGTCAATTACTTGTCACTGTGGCTTGTAGCCACTGAGAGCAATCTCCTCATCCACATTCCCAGTCACCATGAGCTCACCAAGTGGCCTTTCCTGAATTACTCCAACCCCACCCACCTTGCTATGCAACACAGGGATAATATGAATACCAAGTTATTAGGTTAGTGCAAAAAAGGAAATGGGACTACAGGAACCACCAGGTTTGATTCAAGAAAAGCAGAAAAGTCTTGCTAAAAGTAAATATGGAAACCTTCAGTCCAAACAGAAGTACCTGTTGCTTGAGGTCTGGAAACTTGGTTGTTCTGTTTAAAGAAACAAACAGACCAAAGCAAGCTTTTGGCAGGAAACCAAGCCTTGCCTACCTTCCGCTGCTCCTTCCTCATGACGTGTTTGTCGTCATCCTTCCAGAAGGCATCCTCCAGTTCTTTCTGCCGCTTGGCATCTGCGGCTGCCTTGGCCTCCGCCTTTCTCGCCCGGGCGGCTGCCGACTTGGTGTTCTCTCCTTGGAACTTCTTTGGCATCCCTCAGGGCACTCTTGCCTGAAGGAGGAGGAATAAGCAGAGGAGAGCAGCACGGGTGTCACGCCAACAGTCAGTGCAGCTTTTCCAGCCAGGTGTGTGATGGACTACAAAGCCCAGCATCCCTAGCCCAGTTGATTAAGAAGCCCCAGCTCCACAGCATTCGACTTGTAGGGCAAGTCCAGCAGCCTCCCCACTCCGCAGGTCTGGGGCTACCCAGATGTGCTGCGACTGTGTCAGCCACGGGATGCTGGGAAGTGTAGTCCAACCCATCTGGCCTACGCCAAATGCACAATATCGATGTTTCATGGCGAAGAGGATTCACCCTCGTTTAGGCTCCTCCTTCGCCCCCCACGCCCCGCAGGGTCGCTCCCCGAGCACCTCGGGGCTGCAGCCCCTTCCCAGGAGCGGCGGAGGGGCATAATCCGAGGCCGCCCCACCTAATCCCGCTTTCCCCTACCTGCAGCTTCCACCTCCGGCCGTCGCAGCCTTTGCCCGTCACGCCTCCGCCCCTCTTTAGGGCCCCAGGAAGTGGGAGGGAGAAGGGGCGGGCCTTCCGCCATCGCGAAGCCTTCCGGGCCATCTTTGTTGCGGGGGCCGCCCTCCCACTCCCTCCCTGAGGTTTTCCGCCTTTCCCTTTCCAGTGGCCCCGCTTCAAGCGCCGCGGGAGGACGGACTGCTTGGAAATCGAAGGAGGCGAGCAACAGGGAGGCATCCCGCTCCGCCCGGAAGGATTTGGAGGCTTTGCAACTCAGTGTCCGATACCAAGATGGCACCCGCGGCGACGAGCATATTCCGCGGAACGGAAGACCGCCGGTTGCCTCCTCTAAGCACAAAGACGTGACGTCAGGATGCTTCTTTTATACTCATGCGCCCTTCACACGCCTCCACAAACCTTAGTAATGGTGGCCAGGGCTTCCCAATGTTAATATGACGGCCGCCTCTGTCAAGCCGCCCGTTGCCAAGATGGCGGTCCACGGGAACGGCTTTACGTTGCCTGCTCCGGCCAGGAAAGGGCAGTAACCAGCACGAAGATGGCAGCTTCGGCTTAAAAAACCTTTGGGTTAATAGCAAGAAATTCCAAAGAGAAAAGGGGTTTTCGATTAATAGAATGGTTTAAAGAAGTTAGGAATATTGAGGTTAATGATAAGTTGACATGTGAGATAAAGGTGAAAAAAGGATTGGTAAAGAAGAATGATTTTAACAATTTGTTGTTGTTAGTCGTGAAGTCGTGTCCGACCCATTGCGACCCAATGGACAACATTCCTCCAGGCCTTCCTGTCCTCCACCATCCCCCGGAGTCCACTTAAGCTCACCCCAGCTGCACCTCATCCTCCAGCCACCTCACCCTCTGCCACGCCTTTCTTCTTTTGCTGTCAATTGTTCCCAGCATTAGGCTCTTCTCCAGGGAGTCCTTCCTTCTCATTAGGTGGTCAAAGTATTTGAGTTTCATCTTCAGGATCTGGCCTTCTGAAGATCAGTCAGGGTTGATCTCCCCTAGGACTGACCAGTTGGATCGCCTTGCAGTCCAAGGGACTCGCAGGAGTCTCCTCCAGCACACAATTCAAAGGCCTCAGTCATTTGGCACTCGGCCTTCGTTATGGTCCAGCTTTCACAGCCATTCATTGCAACTGCGAAAACCATAGCCTTGACTATACGCACTTCTGTCGGCAGGGTGATGTCTCTGCTTTTTAGTATGCTGTCTAGACTTGCCATAGCTTTCCTCCCCAGGAGCAAATGTCTTTTAATTTCTTGGCTGCAGTGCCCATCTGCGGTGATCTTGGAGCCCAGAAAAATAAAATCTGTCACTACCTCCATTTCTTCCCCATCTTTTTGCCAGGAAGCGAGAGGACCAGATGCCATGATCTTAGTTTCTTAATGTTGAGTTTCAAGCCAACTTTTGCACTCTCCTCCTTCACCAGCATCAAAACATAGAAACAGAGCGAGTCAGAAGTGGTCCCCCAGGCCATCTAATCTGACCTCCGGCACCAGCCGGCTCCGCTCACGACATGCCCACCATGTGCATGTCCAGCCTATCCTTGAACACCCTCACCGATGGGGCCTCAACAACCTCTCATGGAAGCCCATTCCACACCCTCGGGGTCCTAAATGCTTCCTGGCATCCAAAGGGAACCTGGGTTCCCTGAGCTTTGCTCCCTTGGAGCGCGTCCTGCCTTCCTCTGCAGGGGAGAACAGGTCTCTACCCACCTCCATGTGACACCCCCTCACATACCTCTATGTCGCCAACAGATCACCTCTGAGTCTCCTCTTCTCCAGGCTGAAGAGACCCAGTTCCCTCAGTCTTAACTCATACGGCTTTCCCTGCAAACCAGCCACCAACGTTGTGGCCCTGCGCTGCACTGACTCTAACTTGGCTATATCATTTCTGTAATGAGGGGCCCAAAACTGAGTACAATACTCCAGTTGCAGGCACATCAGAGTCGTATAGAGTGGTAGTAATACCTCTCTCGCTCTAGAAGCCACACTTCTGGCCATGCAACCAAGGGTGGCGTTCGCCCTCTTGACCACCACATCACATGGCTGACTCAAGTTCAGCCTGCAGTCAAACAGCACCCCAAGGTCCCTTTCACAAGTGCTGCTCTCCAGCCACTTGTCCCCTAACCTGCACTTATGACACCCCTTCCTATGCCCCAAGTGCAAGATCTTGCACTTATCCACACTGAACGCCATCCTGTTGTCTCCTGCCCACTTCCATAGTCTGTCCAGATCCTTTTGGATCTGGAGTACCTGCTCCTCAGTCGTGGTCACTGCTCCAGTTTTAGTGTTGTCTGCGAATTTGATCAGCAGACTGTTCACCCCTTCTTCCATGTCATTTATGAAAAGATTAAACAGGATCGGCCCCAGGACAGAGCCCTGGGGGACCCCGCTTGTCACTGGCCGCCATCCCGATGATTCCCCACTAATG
>NW_025335325.1:747559-847534 GCF_004798865.1 Varanus komodoensis
TTCCTTGGAGTTCCCAGCCTCCTCCTTCCTCCCATCCTTCCTGGTACCTGGCCCCTCTCTGAAGGAGTCCTGTCCCTGCAGTACCTCTAAAACCCTGCTCCCAGAGCCCTGATCCTCCCCCCACACTTGTCCAGTGCAGACACGTTTCTGGGGGGTCCGAACCTGCCCCCCCCCCAGCTCAGTTTAAAGTCTTCCAGACAAGCTTGCTAGAGAGACTCTTGAGTTCCTCTTCACTTTCTGCCATGAGAGTGGTATCATCTGCATATCTGAGGTTGTTGATATTTCTCCCAGCAATCTTAATTCCAACTGGTGATTCATCCATCCCCGCCTTTCTCATGATGTGCTCTGCATATAAGTTAAATAGGCAGGGCGACAGTATACAGCCTTGCCAAACTCCTTTCTCAATTTTGAACCAATCAGTGGTATATGAGTTCTTATTGGATGTGTATAAATAAAAGGGGAGGGTACTAAACTTCCAGTGGATGTATTGCAGTTTTGGATGGACGAGTGGAAAAATGAGATTAAAAAAATACTAGACAGCCATAGTCTCAGTGGAGGGGTGCACTAATGATGATTTGCTTTTTTATATTTTCTTTTGTGTATTTTATTTTGTTTATCATACGATTTTTTGCATGTGTACTTTAAATAAATAGAAATCAAAAACCACAAAAGCTTTGTGCAGCATCATCATCCTTGTTGACCAAAGTGTTACTGAACTCAGCCAGTCAACAGCTAGGGCAAGCCCGGGTGGACCCCAGACCCGAGTCAAAAGGAGCCTGAGACCAGACTTGGAGCCAAAATCAGCTTTATTCTAGTGCAGTATAGAATAAAGGGAGACAAAAGGGGGCATTCGGCCCAAAGCAGTGTCTCGAAAGCTGCACCCGGTACATGCATTTTATACCCTAGGTAGCCAATTCAGTCACCCAATACATTTCTAATGCATCAATACCTCAATGTAGCCACACCCCCACTGCTGTTAGCTCCAAAGAGTCTTTTCTTCTGTCAAGGACCGGACGTTTCCCATGCCTGTTTCTTATTTGCTCGAGATTCACACGGGCTTGCCATGCTCTTACTCCCTGCACATTTGCAACTGTCATGGTGGCTAGAACCAGTTTCCACTGCCCCTCTGATTACTGCATTCAAGGTCAGGCTGGCGTATTAGCTGTGGGTTACACAAAGTTCATTTTGTTCATATCCGCCCTCCCTTCTGGGACAGTATAACTATGGTATTTTTACTATGTGGCCTTCCTCAGGCCAACTACTTTTGGGGCCTTCCTCTGGCCAATTACTTTTGGGGTGTTTTGGGGTGCTGCAACTGGCAACAAAAGGATCTGTATCCTGGTGTGTGTATGCCCAAAATGCACAACAGGGGAATGGTTTCTTTTAAAGGATTTATTCCTGCGAATAACTGGCTGCCAACAAATCACTCCAGATGGTGTGCCCGAGCAGTCCTCAACTGGCCCTTTTATGCATTGATCATTAAAGGGTTACACGTATCACAGTTAAAACCTTCCAACAGATTTGTTGTTGACCCATCACAACCCTGTGGACAACATTCCTCCAGGCCTTCCTGTCTTCCACCATCCCCCAGATGGTGACCCCATCCCCATCTAGGCTCACACGAACTGCCCCAGTGACCCCATCCAGCCACCTCATCCTCTGCCCTCCCCTTCTCCTTTTGCCGTCAATTGTTCCCAGCATGAGGCTCTTCTCCAGGGAGTCCTTCCTTCTCTTGACGTGGCCAAAGTATCTGAGTTTCACCTTCAGGGTCTGGCCTTCTAAAGCGCAGCCAGGGCTGATCTCCTCTGGGACTTAAAGGTTACAGAAGCAAAAAGTTGCGGTGGACTGATCTTTCCCGCTTGCATGCCAAAGAAGATGCTCCGGGCACTATTCCAGAGAAGAGGAGGAGGAAGGGGTGGGTTGCTGTGACTTGCCCTTGTTGGAGCGGCTCTTATCTGCCAAGCCAACTGGCTTTCTCTGTACTAGGGCCTGGTCATGGTCAGCCACATTTCAAGGATGCACACACTGATTTCTAGCAAAGAGGCTTTTTCTCTGCCTGGTCATGTGCCAATCATTGCATGATTTAACCAGTGAAGGTTCTATCTATTGATTTGTGCATCACCATCATCACTATTTTATTGTTATTATTCATAAACTCCTTTTAAAAAAAGGCACAAATAACCAGCAACAGTAACAAACTAAGAACAAAGCATACATCCCCAGAGGTTAGCATATAACAACTTACTATCAGTACTAAAAAATAATTATGCTCAGACTTCAAGAAAGGTGCACCCAATGTCCATTTGTACTTCTACTGGGTCCTCAAACTATGGCCCGTGGGCTGGATCCAGCCCGCCAAGCCTATTTATCTGGTCTGCTGCAAAGGTTTTGGACTCGCTCAGAGAAAACTATCGCTGAGCGAGTCCAAAAGCTTTGAGCTGGTGCAGGTGTACTCAGTGGGGAGCTGGGCGCGATCATGGTTGCGCTTGTGCAGGGAAGATGGGTGCGATCAGGGTCATACTTGGGGAGGGAGATGGCTGCAATTGCGCCCACCTTCCCTGCACGAGCGCGATCATGTGCATCTCCTCCCCCTCCCCACTCCCCAGCACAATCGCGGACATTGTAGTCCCTTGAATATGGACATGCTCTTCCCCACCTCATCTTGGGCTTCCGCTGCAGCCCAAGTGAGCGGAGCAAACATTTTAAAATTATTTTTTAAACTTTTAATTAATTTTGAATTATTTTAATTAATTTTATTTTAACTAATTTTTAATGTGCAGTGTGCATATGAATTTGTTCATATTTTTTTCAATCTATAGTCTGGGCCCCCAACCATCTGAGGGACAGTGAACTGGCCCCCTGTTTAAAAAGTTTGAGGACCCTGCCCTAAACTCTCCCTCTGTGTGTGGCATTGTGAAAAATGAAAACAGTGTTCAGACTGCAGTCAGTAGTCCACTTTGAAAATGAAAATGTTTTCGGTAAAAGTTATTATGTAAATTTTTATTTTTGTAAATAATAAGAAACAGAAAGAGAAACCCAAGCATCAAAAGAAAAAAGTTACCAAGTGACCACATTCTAAAATCACTTACAAAACAAGCTAAAAGAAATTCTACGAAGAATCAGTGATAGACATTATTTCATCTTAACTTACAACAATTTCACATGATAATACTTTGTTTTAGATAATGGTCAGTTAGATTAATAAGCAAGCAGAAAACAGATAATTTCACACAGAAAAATGCTTTAACATGGACAACAAGTATGCTTTGATTCACCCAACAGGATATCCAGAAACCAAATTAGAATTCAATATATTTCCCTCTTTTCTCTCTCCCTTCCTCTCCTCCTCCACTTCCCGATTTCCCCTTCTCCTCTTCCACACTTTCTCATTTCAGAAAGCAATAATATCCACAGATTTCATTTAAAATAAAAATTGATAAGCTTTCCAATTAATTAATTGACTGTATTTTCTTTTTATGATTTATTAAAAGACGTATCAGTTTAATCACCCTTCCTTAAACTTTATTTGTTTGTCTCTCTTATTAAGTAAAATATGCATAGTAAGCTTCCTATTTATCATTAAAATCTTGGACCAGTCTTCTATTTATATAGCTGGTTAATTTTGCCATCACCACATATTCAGCTAGCTTGTTTTTCCAATCTTCACCAGCTGGACTGTCTTATGTTTTCCATTCTGTTGCAATTTTAACTCTGGTTCCTCTTATTATATATTTGAATAATTCTCCTATATTTCTTGGAAGAGTTTCTGGCACAATATTCAGTAGCATGTCCTTAGCATTCATTGGGAAGTTGTTTTTCAATTTTTTTGTACTTCTGTATGCATTTCTTTCCAAAACTTTTAAACCGTATTATATGTCCACCGCATATGGTAAGAAGTCCCACTTTTTTTGCATTTCCAACACTTTCCATTGTAGTTCTTGTGCATTTTTAAAAATATCTTTTGGGGTAATACAAAAGAACATTTTATACCAATTCTCTCTTAATGTGTGGCTAGCTGTAAATTGTGCTGCTTTTGTCCATTAAATTTCCCACTTTTAGAAAGATATTTCTTTCCCAAAATTCTGTATCCAGCTTATCATGCATATTTTAACTGGTTCATTTTCTGTCATATTGCAATAATAACAAGTAGATCTGTCCTAGTAAATTATCCTTCTGCTGTCAAATCAACTTTCCAAATTTTGTCAGTTCTCTTATACTACCTCTTCCTTGTTGAATTTCCCTTTTCATTCTTGAGACCAATTGGAAATATAGAAGCCATTCTCTCTTTTTTCCTACCTCTTTTAATGTTTGCCAAGACTTGTTTTTTTCTTGCTGATTCATCATATCTGTGTATGTTATAAAAGCAGTTTTTCCTTAAATGTTTGTCGCAATATGCTTTTATTGGAAACATCAAAGAAGATATTGGAGAGCTAACCCTTCTTAAAGCATTCCAAATTCTTTTTTAGAGCATTGCTAATTATATGATTTTGATTTTGTGTTGAATCTTTATTTAATTGATTCCTTGACACACAGGTGTAATGTATTCCTTCTTCTAGATCTGCTATCTCTAGCCTTATTAGGATGTTTAATCCAATCAGTAATCCAAACCATCTGATATTGCATTATGCAAGACTTCATCTTTCTTTTGTATCTTGTAGTACTTTAAATCTAATCCTTGGATTTTTCCTATTCTAAATAAAGGTGTTCAGTTTTCTTTGTCATTCCTGTGGGGTTTCTCTTGTATGAAAATTGGTATTGACTGAAATAAAAAGTTCAACTTTGGTAGGACATTCATTTTCATAGTAGAAATTCTTCCCAGCCAAGATATTTTTAACTCAATCCATCTAAAGATCTTTTTTGTTCTTTGTCCACATTATTTTATAATGGTCTTGGAATAGTGTATTATTATGTCCAGTCACATTTATTCACAGACTGGATTAGAAGTTATTTCACATCCTGAACATTTTTAAATATTCTTTTCTTGTATGGTTAGAAATTTTAAAATAATTTTATTTTTTCTTGTTAATTATATAACTAGAGAAAGAGCCAAATTTTTCAATTTGATCTGTTATATGTTGCATTGATAGACGTGGAGTTAGACCCATCAGTACTATATTGTCAGCATACTTTTCATTTTGTATTCTTCTCCATCTACATTCAAGCTTTTGATTTTTGCATCTTGTCTTAATTCTGTGGCTAAAACATCCAATATAGGGATAAATAGAAGTGGTCATAATAGATATCCCTGACATGTTCTTTTATCAATTTGAAAACCACTAGTCAGAGCTCCATTTATTAAAATCTTTGCATGGTTGTTTTGTGTAAATTGCCTGAATCCAATTCATGAATCTTGGGCCACAATAACAAAAAGGGTCCTCAACAAAAAGGGCCAAGACACGTTATCAAATGTTTTTTCAGCATCTAAGAACATAAATGTAGATTTCTTTGCAATCCATTTTCTTAATATTTTTGACATTATTGATGTAAAATATTGTAATATACATTTAATAGTGAAATTGGTCTGTAAGACTGTGGCAAAATAGGGTTATTGCCTTCTTTATGTTTCAGTGTAATATGAGGTTCTCGCCATGATGGAGATAGTGATTTCTCGGTATAAATTTCATTCATTACTTTCTGAAGTAGTGTCATTAGTTTTTCTTCTAAACATCATTGTGAAACCCTCTGGACCAGGTGCTTTATCTTCCTTCAGTTTTCTTATAGCTGGTGATATTTCTTGAACAGTACTGCCATTCAGTATTTCTCTATGTTCAGGCATAAAATTTTCAGTGTGTGCTTCTTCTATATATTGCTCAATTCCATCTTCTATAATTGGGTCTTTTTATGCTAATTTGAAAAAAGGGTGAGGGCTGCTCATGTATCTCTTTTTCCATGTAAGTAATTCTGATACCTTTCTTCACCACTGTTATCATTCTCCCTTTAGTTTCTTTCTTACAACAGTTTGCTGAATATCTTCCTGGTTTGTTTGCATATTCAAAATGTTTCGGTTTTAAAAATCTTATTTTTTTCTGTATGTCTTGCCTTTCAAACTTACCTAATTGATTTCTTAATTGTTTATTATGGGCTTATGTCAGAAATAAGGCAAAAGGAAGTAGTATGTCCTGCCCAAAACCTAAAATATATTTCAGGCAAGTTCATATGAAAACTGTTGTGACAAAAAGTCAGAATGAGGAGTCATGAAATTCTCATCTGGAATAATGTCTGTTATAAAGTCACTAGCTGAGCAAGGCATCATCTGGATTTCAGCCAAGCCACCTGTGATTTGGGGCTAGTTCCATCAAATGATCTGCTGCTTATATAAGCTTGTTGAGAAGATGAAGTATCATGAGCATTTGAAAATGCCATATCTGTCCTAGGTGTCAGGCAAAACATCTCCAGATGGTGCCCAAGAACTCTGTTGAACTGGAAACCTCTGGGCCCATCAAATGGAAGCTTCTGTTTGTGAATATTTGTCACAGAACGCCAGGGTGCCCATGAGTAGAAAAGTCCCCCTCTGGTGGTCCACTGGACCGGCCACACTGGCTGCTCCATTCCCAAAGTCACTCCTTCTGCTGCCACCCCACTTAGCCACTGTGCATGCTAACTGTGCAAAAGTGCCTCCATTTGCTCCTCAAGATTGCGGTGGCAAATGGCACCCGACTTGTTGGGAGTGAGGCAGGCAGTTGCTCTTGGCGGGGTTCTTAAGGCCTTCCAGCTGGACTTTAGAGCAGGATCAGGAGCGGGCCTTGGAATGTGGATCCTGAGATGAGAGAAGTGGAGGCACCCCCTGGAGGAAGCCTCTGGGAATGACTGAGATGGACAGTCAGCAGAAGGGACTTGGAATGGCGGCGGGGCAGAGGCTGACAGGGCAAATATGGCTCTTGGCCCCAGGACATGACACTGGGAGCCCAGTTAGAGGATACGTGTACAGAAAGGAGGCGTGCCTGTTTCCAGAAGGCCCCTCTGAAAGGACAGGGCCCAGACCTCATAAGGAGAGTTCCTGGAACTAAATCCAAGACTGGGCTCAACAAACTGCTCTGTGCACTCTCAGAGATCTGTTCTGGATGTTTCTGCTTCTGGAAATTGCTTTGGTCAATAAATAACATTTTGCAGGAAAGGTCCATGGCATCAAATGCGCAATGGGAGGCACCCCAGCTTGTGACACAAACAGAAGGAAGAACAGCCACGTTAACACTGTCTGTAAATTGTTATTAACAGTCTTTCTAAAGCAGCCATTTCTAACTCAGAGCAAAGAGTGTTGTCTCTTGGGAGGCCCCAGCTGCTCAGGAAGGAGAGGCCGTGGGGCAGAGGGTATCGGGAAAGGATGAAGAGAGAGGAGCCGGGCCCCAGGTCCCACATCCCTTGATGCCAGCAGCAGCCAGGCAGAGGCCACAGAGCCCTCATAAGGCATGTGGGCAGTACAGCAGGAAGCACTCAGTGGCACAGCACCTGTTCGACTCCTGGTATCTCCAGGTACAACTGGGAAAGACCCATGTAGGTACCTGTGGAGTTTAAGCTTTGCCCTTTATTCAGAACCTTAAGGGCTGG
Source organism: Varanus komodoensis (assembly GCF_004798865.1). Lineage (NCBI taxonomy): Eukaryota > Metazoa > Chordata > Lepidosauria > Squamata > Varanidae > Varanus > Varanus komodoensis. The sequence goes on from NW_025335325.1 coordinate 755,105, forward strand.
AACTTGGCTTCATTTTGAGGTCTGCATGCAGATGATGAAGGTAGGTCCAGGCAAGGCTTCTGTCTGAAACCCTGTGGAGAACCTCTCAGGCAGGCTGTTAAATTCAGCGAGGTGGACCAGGACAGCATCCCAAGCCCCTGCAGAAAGCAGAGCCTCCTTCAGAATGAGGACTGGGATCTGTCCAAAGCCTTCAGGAGCCACCAGGTCTTTGACCAATATTCTGGGTGTTGGATATAGTTTGCCACTTGATGGCACCACCTCAGTGTCCTGCCAGTTTACAGACCAGAAGCACCTCTGCAGGCCACATGCTGTGTCCCCTCCCCATGACATCAAAATGCCATGTCTAGAATCCTCTATGACTGCCAAGAGCTGGCAGGGAACAGGGAGGGGGAAGTAGAACAGGCAGAAGGAAGCTCAACCCTGGAGCGGCTTTGAACCGAGCGCATCCCGCAGCCTAGCCTACACATTTTCCTGGGGGCTCCATTATACCATGGGTGTTATTTCTCTTGCATGGAGAGGCAAGACAGCTCCATAGATCTACAGCAGCCTTTCAAACAGATGGCTTGGACTGTAGAACCTATCTTCCCCAGCAAGCATGCTGGATAGAGATGGTGGGAGCCAGCCATTGCCCACCTCGGCACTCCAAGATCCACTGGAGAAGGATGATTTAGGCCTGGAGACAAACACCCTTTGCTGGCAAGCACAGCCTGCCGCATGCTTGCTCTGGCGCCCGTGCCCAGCTGGTGGGCTTCCCAGGGTATCCCATTGGCCCCTGCAGCAAACAGGATGCCAGATCAGATGGGCCTTCAGTGGCTGCACTTTGGCCACTGTGAAGTCCTTAACCTGGGTACCTTAGACATGCAAGCCATTCTCTGCAGAAGGTTTCCGCTTTGGGCAAGCAGCAATGCTCCAAAGACTTGGGGGGCGGGAGGAGAGGGGGGTTGAGAGAGACTGAAAGATCTGATTTGCAGCCCTGTACCCCAAGATCCTTGCAAATGAAGATGGTGGGGACTGAACAGACAATCTTCCACATGCACCACAGCACTTCCTACGCTGGCCCTGAGTTACTCCACCCAAGAACTGCACAATAAAACAAACCCCCACTGTGATGCAAGCAAACACTCATCTGGGCCTTTCTAGTTATGCAGCACACTAGTTTAACAGATAATCCCATTTCCCAGGAAGCAGTGGCCACCAAAGTGTAGCGATTTAGCAGAGACCCATACCAAGCTACAGTTCCCAGGACTTTCTGGGAGAAGCCACAGCAGCTTAAGGAGCATACAGTCAATCAAGATCCAGTTGTAATGCTGGCGGGGAGGCATCTTTCAGAGGATGGTGGGACACAGACTCAGAAATGGGGAAGGAGTTCTTGGTCTACTCGATCATGAACCCTTTCTGCAGCGGGTGGGGACACCCAAGAAGAAGGGAGGCTCTTCTTTCTGGCCTACAAGAGCTTCCCTTCCTCCTGCTCATCCCCACCTGCAACTTTGCAACTCTTCCTCCTCACTTGACAACAGGGGATGGGCAGATTCTCCAAGGGGGCAAATGCTGCTATCTAAGGTATTCCTTGACCCAGCTTAGCCGAATTGTGCTAACAGACAAACAACCCTTTTCTCTAAATTTGTTGGCATTTGGCGAGGACTCTGGGGGAGCATGCACCTCTTATGTGTCCATCTTACGGTGAGTCAAGGCACAGCCCAGTCAGAAGCTGGTCCGGGCAGCTTTGGACCTCCAGTTGCTGGGGCCCTTATACATCAGTCTCTCTGAGCAGGTGGAAGCAGCTGTGGTCCAGAGCAGGACACATGCAGATGGACTCTTCCGAGCCCTTTGGCAAGGGCATCTCATCTTTCTCCAGCAGAGATATGTCCTCTGCTTGAAGCCCAGGCACCAGGGAAGCTGAAGTGAAGGCCTTCTTCTGCAGATCGGAAGAGTCCCCAGGAGCCTGCATGGGCATTAGAGGAGCATGATCAGTCTGCTGGCAACGCTGGCACGCCACAGGGTGGGGTGGGGGGTGACAGGGCCATGTTGGACAGGGTTGCAGGAGTCTCAGGTGCACAACAAAGGGGATTCCAAAGGGGGCAGTGTCCCTCAGTCCCGGGTTATCAAACAACTTTCAGAACACTGGACCCTTGCATAAAAATTCATCCTGCAGGGCTTGAGACATCTCACTCTGGAGCTCCAGAATCCTGCAGGCCACACCCTGTTACAGGGCCTCTGCTTCAACTTACAGCCAGTCTATTCTCCATCCCTGTTCACTCCCTGTTTGAAAACTGATGGAGCGGCTGTGGACCATTGTGGGTGGCAATGGCAAAGCAGAGTTCGTGGCCATCTGGGGTGCAGGGTGATGCTTAGCCAACAGCCGCCCTGTCCCTGTTGGCAGGGTAGGGAGGCGGATGGCGTCTCTGCAGGCCAGAGCTGGGCTTTGTGATCCCAGTGCATTCTCTGATGTATACTTGACTGCCAGCTCAAGTCTGAACCAAGGTGCCAGGGGTCTTTCACTATCTGCACCAAAGCACCTCCTGGCATGCCTCAAACTCTCTGTAAAAAAATAAAAAGAAATGGCAAGGACTAACTGGTTTTCACCCTAAACTTCAGTGAACTCCCACCAGGAGGCATCATGGTTGCTGAATTAATCTTGCCTCCCAATTTCCTCCCCAAACATCCCTGCCCCTCTGGACATTTCCTGCTCCGCACCTTGGTGGATGGTTTATTGTCTCCCTCAGGAGCGACCAAGGACGACTGCTTCATGATGTCCCACCAGAGGACATTTGGCTGCTTCAAGCTGTTTTTAGCAGGCCCTGAAATCAAAGGAACAAACGCAGGGGTGAAACATAGAAACAGAGTGAGCCAGAAGGGGCCTCCTGGGCCATCCAGTCTAGCCCCTGGCTCCAGCCTGCTCCGCTCACGACATGCCCACCATGTGGGTGTCCAATCTTTCCTTGAACACCCTCCCTGATGGGGCCTCCACCACCTCCCATGGAAGCCCATTCCATATCCTAGGGGTCCTAACTGTCAGGAGCTACTGCCAGGAAGGAAGTACTTCCTGACATTCAACCCAAACCCTGGTTCCTTGAGCTTTGCCCCACTGGAACACGTCCTGCCCTCCACTGCAGGGGAGAACAGGTCCTGGCCCTCCTCCACATGACATCCCCTCGCATACCTACCTAGAAGTCGCTAAAAGATCCCTCCGAGTCTCCTCCAGGCAGAAAAGGCCCAGCTCCCTCCATCTCTTCTCATATGTCATCCCTCCCAACTCAGTTACATCCTTGTGACCCTGTGCTGGATCGATTGTAACTAGTTACGTCTCTCCTATAATGTGGAGCCTAGAACTGGACACAGTCCTCCAGTTGTGGGCACACAAGAGTTGTGCAGAGCAGTATCAACACCTCCCTACCTTTGGCTACTGGGTGATATAGAAATGTTATAAATATTTAGACATAAATAAGCAGACAAGAACCAGGAAAACATCTAAATTAAGCTGTCTCCTCAAATGCTCAGAAGTTGAGCAGAATTTCAGCCTAGTGCCAAAAGGATAGCAATGCCAGATGGGTCCACTGGGGGAGCCACACTTGGGGCCACTAGTCTCCTCCTTGTCACCTTCAGGACCAGTGGGGTAGGGCAGGCTGGACTTGGGGTCCTACTGCTCAGCACTGCCCCAAAACAGAACTCAGTGCTCCACCTGAAAGAGGTCCAAATGTTGTTGCTAGTTGCGAAGTCGCATCCAACGCTTCATGACCCCATGGACAACACTTCTCCAGGACCCCCTGTCCTCCACCAGCCCCCGGAGTCCAGCTAAGTTCACGCCGACTGCTTCACTGACTCCATCCAGCCACCTCATTCTCTGCCGCCCCCTTCTTCTTTTGCCGTCAATTGTTCCCAGCATGAGGCTCTTCTCCAGGGAGTCCTTCCTTCTCAGAGGTCCAAATGCATCTGCGTCTTTATTCCAATCCATTTTTCTTATTGAACCCAGGTTTATAAATTGCTGTGAGCCACTCAAAGAGGTGGCATGCAGATCCCAAAATCAGAACAGTAGCTTTGGATGGGGTCCAACCCCCAGCTCAGGGCAGGACTCCCAGTTAAACTCTCCCTCTCAGTGGGGTGCCCAGTTGCATCTTGAATGCCTCTGCTGTGGAAGAGCCCTGCACCTCTCTAGGAAATGTATAACATCCTAATTTGACACATTTCAATCACAAAAAGAAAAAAGAATAGTTCCCCCAAGCACCCTTGAAAATAATTAATATACTGCATTAACAAACAACTTTGAGCCTTTAATCTAGTTTCCAAAACTGACACAAAAGAAGAATTCTGCACAGCTGGTTACCTTTCAGGCAGCTTGTCAGGATCCCAATGACAACCGTGGTTAAGGTTCCCAAAGCACCATAGTAGAGGTAAGATATGGCATAGAAGTTGTCTGCAATGGCCGGCCTGTGAAGGAAACATAGAAACAGAGCGAGTCAGAAGGGGCCTCCCGGGCCATCTAGTCTGACCCCCGGCTCCAGCCAGCTCCACTCACGACATGCCCACCATGTGGACGTCCAGCCTATAGCCATGTGGGAAATCTTTGATGAAAGGACTCCTGTATGAGCTGGGCCCCCACCAGACCCCCTAAATCTGCAGCATTGGGTGCACACACATGACATGGCCTTCTGCTAGGTCTCGTCACGGGTACACCTCTCACTTATTTCTTCCTAACTCGCCTCCCTGGTTCTCACAAGACAAGGATGGATGAGTTTCTCATCTTGTCTGTGACTAGAGCTTGCCACATTCTCAGCACATGGGTATTTTGCATCAAACCCATCCGCCCCATAACCAATGCAGAATGCTGGTCCAAAGTTTGCACTATTTGGAAAAAAATATTCTTGGTGCTTTATTTGCTGGATGGAAGCATGCATTTGGGTACACGCTTCTAGGAACTGCATCCTCAGACATGCAGTTTTCCCATCTGGGCAGCAACGACAAGTGCCTGGAGCTGGGGCGGTGAGGGCGGCACCTCCAGGCAGCCTTTGCAGAGCCCAGCTGTCCTCCTGGCACTCCCAGCTCGCACCCGGCCTCCCTCTCACCTCTCTGCAGCTTCTGAGACGTTCCGCGGGGGTAGTGGCCCAAACAAAACCGTGCTGTTCGCCCCTGCAGAGGTGTTGTAGAGCGGGCAGAAGTCTCCGTAGGACGGGAGCACACCCATGGTGGCAGGGCTGGGTGGGTAAATGGTCCCCCCAACCGCTACCCAGAGGGAGAGGATGACGCCGGTGCCGAGGCCGGAGAAAACCCCCTGGAAGCAACGAGGAGGCCGAGGTTGACATGAGGGCCGGGCAGCAGGACGCCCTGCTCCTGCAGAACCAGCTGACTCCTTTGGCTGCCAGCTTTGCAGTGGTTGCAGGCAGCACAACTCTGCCCAGCAGTCACAGATGCCACCGGTACTTCCCACAAGTTATGTTTACTTGCTGCACAAGGACCCTGCGAGGAAGTTCAGGCTGAAAATCAGCAACTGGGCCAAGTCACCTGCCATTCTTTGTGGGGTTGAACCATGGTCTCCTCAAGCCTAGTCCAGGACTCTGTCCACCATGCCACTCTGGGGATGGCGCAAGGGGCCTTGGGATGCCTCCACCTATTGCCAGGGAGTGTCTGGGGCTGCTGGCCCCACGGGTTTGCCCTCCTTTGCTCACAGTGCCCACCTCCACATTGCCACAAGGGCCCTTCTGTTTTTTGCTGCTTGTGAATGGGGAACAAAACCCAGAAAGGAATCATTTCAGGCCACTGCTCCCCTGTAAGATTTTAGGGAAAAGGCAGCTCTCCTAGGCTACCAGCTTGATCATGAGGACATGATCCTTGTGGAAGCTCTAAGCCACTCCCCAGTCGCAGTGTTCCCCTTCCAATTCATTCTCTGGTGGCCAGACTATGCCCCAGCCTCCTTTGCATTCCCAAATGTGTCCCATCTGTCAGGAGGACTTACCACGGTGTTGCACATTGGTATGAACATCCCCAAGATGAACACCCCCAAAAGGGGGCCACTGATGACCCCCATGACAGTAAAGGAACCCTACAAGGAGGAAGACAAAAGACAGAAGGAAACATGTTGGCGACATACAGGGATGTGAGGGGGTGTCACACGGAGGGGGGCAGAGACCTGTTCTCCCCTGCAGAGGAAGGCAGGACGCGCACCAGGGGAGCCAAGCTCAGGGAGCCAAGGTTCAACTTGGATGCCAGGAAGCACTTCCTGGCAGTCAGGACCCCGAGGGTGAGGAATGGGCTTCCACGAGAGGTCGCTGAGGCCCCATTGGTGAGGGTGTTCAAGGACAGGCTGGACGTGCACATGGTGGGCATGTCATGAGCGGAACTGGCTGGAGCCGGGGGTCAGACTAGATGGCCCGGGAGACCCCTTCTGACTCACTCTGTTTCTATGTTGGCAACACCCCAACCCTGCAGACCTGCAATGCCTCAGTTGGCACTGGCACAAAAGGTCCATTGAGAAGCAGGCATGGCTCCTGAACTGACCGGTGTAAACCCCACCAAATTCTGTAGGTGTGAACTTACTGCACACTTACTCCAAGCAGCCTTTATAGGATCAGGACCAATGCTGATCCCTGAGGGCTTCCATGCAGGTTTCAGATTTTTTGGACAGGAAATGATCTAAGGTTGCCGCCCCACTACTGAATATTTTTATTATTTGTATTAAAATATTTGTGGATCACCTTTCTGTTCCCAAGACAATCTAAACGAATTATAATAGCAATGAATGTTTCTAGTCCTCATGGCTGCCTTCTGTCTCTCCAGACCTTTGGTCCACCAAACTAAGTTTGGTCAACATGGTCTAGCAGCAGCTATGGCTCTTGAGGGTGAGAGGCAGATTTTTTTTTATTTTATTTTTTGCTGACCTTACATCTTGCCAGAGATGAAACCTGGTCATCTTGCATACAAAGCAGGGCCTCGCCTTTGGAGCTGCAACCCTGCCTTAGCAGGTGGAGGTGCGCAAGATTGGGAAGCGGGGAACAGACAGAGGAGCTATTGAGCATGAAGGACGCTGCGCAGAGTTGGCAGGATGGTCATGGGCTGATTTATTGACATTATTTGCACCTGGGAACTTGCAGCCCTATCAAGATGGATGCAGTTTAGACTGCAAACAGTTTTTCTTGCAATTACAGGTATGAATCATGTTGTTGTGGAGTTCTTTTTTTTAAACCAAAGGGTCAAGTAACCTAGGTATAAGAGAAGAATAGAATGCACTGGGGGAAAGGTTGGTGCTGGAAGGGGCGCGAGTTACCTGCAGCACTCCACCACCCAGGAGCGACGACAGAGCCGCCACAGTGATGCACGACGTGCCGTAGATCAGTGCTGGGGGCATGAAAACAGACAGTTTCCCCCGTCAGATCTTTGCTTCTGTGGAAAGCAAAGCCAACACCATGTGGCATCTTCTTCTTGAATGGCAAAACAAGCCCCTCACTTCCATGAAGGGTCCCCTCCCAGAGGAAGGGTGCTTGGTGGCTGCTCGAGCAGAGGGCCCAGGCTGCCCCCCATGTGCCACGTACACTGGCTGCTCGGGAGCAGGGTGGCAGGGAGCTGTCCCTCTCCCATCTTGCAGCAGCTGGGGAGTGAGGAGCAGCACGCCAGGCAAGATGGATCCCATGTTCCTAACTCCTTGACCCACTGAGGATCGGCGGAAGGGTGTGGGGCATTCGAGGGGTCCTCTATGCGTCAGGGAGCTCTGGCACGCATGTGCGTCAGGGAACTAGTGAGTGAGTGTGCGCAGATGCGTCTCTGCACACAGGCAGCACACAGAGCACCCCTGGGATGCGCTCGGGAAAGCACCGCCCTCTCCCCCCGCCCTGGCGCTCCACTCACAAAGTCCTTTGGAGACGAGGGTGAGCTTCTGCGGTGACAGGCGGGGCAGGTTCGGCTTGATCAAGTCCTCCACGGTGACAGCAGCCATGGCGTTGATGCTCGTGGAGGCCGTGCTGGGAGGTGGAGAAGAGGGTCAGGCATTCCAGGCTCGCTGGACAGCGGGACTGGCACCCGTGTCCCCTTTCAGCAGTGTGCAGGTTCCCATCTGGGGCAAGTCCAAGCAGGGCCAGGCACCCTCCAGCAAAACCCAGGTGCCGCGAGGAGCATGGGAGCCTCACCGCTGGCTGCACTCAGCAACAACGCCGCACACACCAGGACTAGGCATGAGCTGAGCACAGCTCGTTGTTGAACTGTGGGCGGTTGTTGAAATGCTGCTTCATTGCACTGCTTGAACTCAGCTGCAACCAAAGCGCCACGGCTGATCAACCGCAAACCGCTCATGAAGAGAACCCTTGCTTCGTTGTTGGGTTGAAAATTCTGGGTTGTTCACCAGGGCATGTTATGTTGCCCCAGTCTGAACAACATGATAACCCACGCTTCCACTGCAACTCTGTTCCTGCTTCTACCAGCCCTTTCTCAAGAACCAGGAGAACTAATACCTTTCCTTTATTTTAAAGGAAAGGACCATAACTCGGTGACAGAGCATCTTCTTTGCATGCAGAAGGTCCCGGGTTCAATTCCCAGTAGCACTTCCAGGTAGGGCTGGGAAAGAATCCTCCCTGAGACCCAAAGAGCAGTGCTGCCAGTCTGTGTCAACAATACTGAGCTAGGTTGACAATGGTTGATCCTAGCTCAGGTCCTGCAAGCATTTAGTTTAATTGCTTTGTCTTTAGCTGTGCTAGACATTGGAGCATGCAAAATTTTGCTGAATGAGGAAGGGGTGAATTTTGGCATCCACTCACTGCCATCTCGTATTTCACTGCCAGAGGTCGCTGGAGATCTTCTCCAGGCTGCCTTTCTGAACAACACAGACTCTTAATATGAACCAGCAAGACTGTCCTTGTGCTGGGAGCTGCTCAGACCTGTAGCCCGAGGAGAGATCTCTCACACCACCTGGTTTCAGACAGCAGGATAACCCTCACATCACCTGGGAGAGGGTTATCACACTGGGCCATTCACTCTGGGGGAAGTGAAGGGGCTTGGACTTACCTGAGTGTTCCACTGTATGCACAGGCCAGGAAGAGTCCGGGGACCCCCGGGTACTTCTCAAAGATATCCAAAACCAAATAAGGCACATACTGGGGAAAGTCAAGAAGAGGAGAGACCCCTTAAGCAAAAGGCCAAACTTTGCAAGTCAAACATGGCCCAGCTGTGTGATGTGGCTGCAGAAAAGGCAAATAGGAAACTAGGCCACGGGATCAGAACCACCATTCCCAAGCAGTAACAGCCCCAGCTTCCTCCTCCCCAGCTAGTCCTTGCCTGGAAGGTCCTATCCTATTCTGGGCTGCACACTTTAAGAAAGAGCCAGGATACCACCAAAAATGATTTTGGGGAGTTCTTACACACACTTGACTGATACCCCTGATGCTTATTGTTTTGCATTTTACTGTATGATGTTTGCTTTAATATTTGCTCTGGAATAGAATGGTTATGTGGCTTTTAAATTTTGCTTTGCTTTTTTAACTGTTCATAATCTGCCCAGAGGTCAATCTGGCCGGGCTCCTTGCTTGTGCAACCCTTCACTCCATGGTTGCTCAAACTACGGCCCGTGGGCCAAATGTGGCCCGCCAAGCCCATTTAACTGGCCCGCCCCAGAAGTTTTGCACTCCCGAGTGCAGGTGTGCACGCACGGGCTCGCAGCTTGCTCACGCAGGGATCAGTTTGGACTCGCTCAGTGAAAACGATCTCCGCTCGAACAAGCGGCTGCCTCGCCCCACACGCCCCTCGCCCCCGCCCCTGCCAGCACCTTTCAACTGGCCCCCTGTCGGAAAAGTTTGAGGGCCTCTGCTTGACTTCCTCCCACTGAAAGCAGTTCTGTTCGCTGCCTGAACATTCGCACTCCACCCTCGGCTAGGCAGGGCAGCAGGTGAGTACCTGGTCAGGTGCTGAGATATATCCGGCCAACAGCGGGTCGCAGTCCTTGTAGAGCGCAAACATCACAATGCCACAGCCCACCGCGCTGGAAACGATGATGAAGAGGCCCACTTGATTGACCAGCAAAGCCCTTCAGTGGCGTGGGGAGCAGAGCAGGACCGGGGGAGTGGGGGGGGGACCACAGGAAGAGGACAGCAGTGAGTGCAGGGAACCGGGCGTGTCCAAGGGGCAGTTCGAGGGTGAGGGACCTGCTCGTTGTTGCACAGAACCAGCCCCCCATGGCCCCCTGCTCTGGCATCCGCTTTGGGCTCCCTTCTCCCTGCCTGAGCCACCAGGGTTGTGAACCTGGAGTGTCCCTGGCTAAAGTAGCAGCACTGAATGATTCCCCGGATCAAGACACTGTAGAGCCATCAGGTGGCATCAGGGCAGGCCATGCAGGTGTCCCTCCAGGTGCCCTCAAGGGGCATGCAAGGCCAGGAGCAGCCTTGCCCATTACGGCCATGGCTGGTGTGGCAGGGTGCAGTCCGGCACCAAACACATGTTTCTCCGGGGATTGAGCCCCCAGGCCAGAAACGCAGCCCCAGGCCCAGGCCCAGGCTCCGGTGACGCAGCACCCAAAGAACAATGGCTGCTGGACCAGCCTCTTTTAAATACTGTGTTTTTCAAAACCCCCAGGAAATAGCAAGCAGGTGGGGCAGAGCTGGAGGGTGCCAAGGAGGCCTCCGTGGGCACCACACGGGTGGCAGGCAGACCTGTGGCCTTCCAGCCCAGAAAGCAGCTTGCCATGCCCTTCTTCAGAGAAATGTGGGTCTAGGCCCTCGCCCTTTTGTGGACTAAGGGCCGCGGCTCAGTGCAGGGCACGCATGCTGCACACCGAGGTGATGGGCACGTCCCGATGTGCATCCCCACCAGGCAGGGCAAGGAACAGCCTGAGCCAGAACCCCGGGAGCTGCGCCAAGTGGCTCAGGGACCAGAGTCAGGAGCAGGATTGGGCCGAGGCCTGGCCTCTGTGCCAGAATGAGAGCCGGAGCTCCCAGCAGGGGGCTGCTCCTGACACCTGGAGGAGTTTTCCTTTTCCTAATCGGCAAGGACAAGCCCTGTCTGCCACTGATAGTCTTTGTGACCCCCATGGGCTGAGCCCAGGTGGGGTGACAAGGAAAGCATGGGGCACAGCTGGCAGGTTATCAAGCCGGTGGAGACATGGCCTGAGTCTATAGACTCAGGTGGATGCAGCTTGGCAGGCACTCCCGTGACGTAACCCTGATACTGGATGAAAGTGGGGGAAAGAACACCTGCGCTGATAAAGAAGCCGCAGACACTCTGCCAGGAGAAAGACGCTGCCTTGGACGTGCATTCCTGCCACCGCACCAGCCACCCGACCCGTCCCAAGGGCTTGAGCTGCGAAGGAGCAGCCGCCTCCCCTCCTCCAGCTGCGGCTCCAGCGTCAGCAGGCGGCGGCTCCTCATCTCTGTGGTCACCGTGCTGAACCCCTGGAGAGATGAAGGCCCTTTCCAAAGTGCAGGCCAAGGCCTGGAGTGTCCGCTGCTGCCTCCCCTCCGCTCCTCAGGCAGCTCACGGGTATTTGTCCCCGCAGCAGGCCTTCATCCACCAATCCTGCAGCACCTTAAATTGGCCAAGGCTTGATCTGCGGCAAGCACATTTGTGGATCCTGGGCATCTGCTCCCCATGAGCCATAATAAGTTCAAATCCCCAAGGGGAGGCAAGACTTTTGGCTCTCTCTCTCCACAACATGGCCATTTCTGGCACCACATCAGCTTTTCTCGACCTCAGTTGTGCTTGAGTCGGACTGAACTCCAGGCGTGACCCTAAGGAGAGGACTTCCATCTCCCCAACTCACAGTTTTGCTTCTTTCTCTGTCTTGCAGGCCACATATCGCTGGACCTGGGCCTGATTCACGCCATACATGGAAAGCCAAACCAGTGTCCCACCACAGATGAAAGTCCAAAAAGTGTAACGGCTGCGGGGATCCAAGTTGAAGCTGCAGGATGGAAGGAATTGGGGAGAAATGAATCGACCATTCCAATTGCTATTTGCTGAGCCTCAGAGTGGCTAGATCTCATGAAGCTGACGCTCAAGGTTGGGAGCTGTAGTGAAGCAAGCCCAGAGACACTTGGAGGTTTTTTTTAAAAAGGGAACCCAACCTTCTTTTTCCTTCCCTGATCTCTGCTGAGCGATGATCAGCTTTCCCCACATATTTTCAAGGTATATCTAAAATGCTGGTTTTGGGGTGGCTCTCAACTGCTGTTGCAAGTGCAGAGGGAAGGCAGGCATGGAAGAGGAGCAGGGGCAGTCACTGTCCGTGGGGCAGTTATCCAACTGCAGCAGCCCCTTGCTTCAAGGGGACATTCTCTCTCCTGCACCTCCACTGCCCCATGGGAAAGGAGGAGGAGGAGGAAGGGGAGCAGAAGCAAGCCAAGGGAATGTCCCCCCGCCTTTTCAAGGCTGAGAGCTGGTGGGGGCAGGGGCCATCTCCTACTGATTAATTGCAAGATATTCTGGGAGGCTTTGATTTTTTTAAAAAGCTTTTTAAGGCTGAAGAGTGAGAAAAAAATATTTGAAAGGAACAAATAAATTCAGCAGCAGATTGGAATGGGGGAGCAATGTCTATAACTGGTAGACAAAGTTCTCCCCCTACCATTTTTAAAATATGATTTTTAAATGCAGGGACTTCTTTCCTGAACATTTTTATGCTCTCAAAGCAACAATAGTAAAAATAAAAGTTGGGCCCAAGGCCAAGGGGGAATGCTGGTGAGGACCTACTCATCCAAATTGATCCTGGAATGGTTGAATGCGATGGACAGGACTTGGTCTGGCCCTCCCATCAGGAGGGTCCCCTGGATCAAGATGGCCACAAAGCCGGACAGCATGACGAAGACCTGGAAAACGTCTGTCCAGATGACGGCCTTCATACCACCCTGAGAGACAGGAGGGAAAGTTACCAGCACAAGAACAGGCATTACAGTTAAACCACCTTGTTTCATTTCTATCTGGAGGGTGTCGTCCCCGCTCTTCATCCCAAGGTGCCCTAAAGTGATCAAGTCATGCAGTCCCTGGCCCCAAGCTTATGAGCTAAAAAGGCACAACACAAAAAGAAATTGGACAGGGAGGGTGGAAAAGCAAATTGAGGCCTTTGATCCAAGTCACAAATTTCTTACATTTATCAATTGATGTCACATACAGCTCAACAGGAAGATAAGGCAAAGGTTTGGCACCAGGTTATGAAATGGCTTGATACCAGGTTACTTCAAGGGTGGCTTCACCAGTAGACAAGCTTTTGGCCATTCAGATATTTTGGCCTGCAGGTCATCTCTCACCATGTGCTTAGATATCTGGGAAAGGCATATTTTTGCCCATCCCAACCTATACCCATCTGAATCTGTCCAGGTATTAAGGATTATGTCAGAGGCCTTATTTGTAGGGCCACCTGTGAAATTTGTTCAGTTGGCATGCAGGATAGCCAGGGCCTTCCTGGTTGTGGCCCCCAGGTACCAAAATTCTCTTCCCACTCACCTGTGTATGGTGACACCCCTACCAGTGTTTACAAAAACAAATTACTGTATGAGGAAGAGGCCCATAGAATCTGCCTTGCCTATTCTCCATGTATCCCCAAACTATTTCCATAGTGAGAGGGAAATATGTATGGGGGGTGGGGAGTTTTCCTACAAAATGTCCAACAGGATTGGTTCAGGGGTCATCTGGAAAAAGAGGAGATCTCTGAGAACATGTGACATATACTCACAATGGTGGTATAAAATGTGCAGATGACACCAGTGGAGAGGAGGGAAGCCCAGATGTCTAGCCCAGTCACTGGAAGCATGAGAAACGGGGTGGATTAGAAGGCTATCTCCCAAAGCTGACCTTACTCCTGTAGACGTTTTAGGGGGCAAAGTAAGGGGAGACGGGATAGGTGTGCAAAGAATGGAGGAGAAGGCATTTCCCCCCACCTCCGTAATGCTACAGCCCAAAGTCGTCCCATGAAGCTGGTTGGAGGGGTGCTCCGGAGGGACCACTTCATGTAGCACACGCTTGACTATGGGAGGCACGTCAGACCGTGGCCCACCAATCTGCATGGCTTTAGGGGGGACCAGACAGGTGCATGGAGGAGAAGGACACCAGGGGCTGCTGGTCCTGGTGGTCCCAGGCTCCCCCTGCTGCTAAAGGCAGCAGGCTTGTGTGCCAGTTGCGGGGAACATGGGCAGGAGGGTGCTGTCACAGTCCCGTCCGTGAGCTTCCTTCCCACAGATCAGCCACTGCACCCACACGGCGGTGTTTTCAAGCCTCAGCTCCTTTCCAACAGGCTGAGGAAGGAATGGACACATTTTGCGGAGTTCTTGTTTCAAAAAGAACGACAAAATTCGCCCATCCCTAGCTAAGAAATCTTGGTAGCATAATTTCCATAAGGTGAGCACCTTCTAAATTGCTGAGCCACCCCCAGCACAGACGGAATCCAAAAGTAACTTAAGGATGTGATATGAGGCAGACAGAGGAGGAAGCAAATGCCACCGGATTTACTTCCGCAGAGACATGCACAGGGTCAAGTTGTACAAAGGAGCACAGAACATACCCTGGTTGAGTATGAGGGCTGGGGCATAGATCACAATTCCAGTATACAGCATCTGGGTAGGGGAAGAAAAGGCACAGAATCATAGAATCACAGAATAGCTGAGCTGGAAGGGGCCAGAGGACCACCAGGCTGAACATGCCCAGTTCCCTCAATCACTCCTCACAGAGCTTGGTTTCCAGTCCCCAGATTGTCCTTGCTGCCCTCTTTTCTACTCTTTCCAGCTTGTCCACATCGTTCATGCCTGAACGCCATCTGAGATCTGCATTCAAGTCCTCAAAGGAGAAGAGAATTTGAGCTCTGTGCTTGCAAGGAAACAGCTTCATCCCTTGTTCGGGTCAGTGTCTCCAGGGAGGGCTGAAGGGAAGAGCCCCCCTGCCCGCAGCGTCTCTAGAGAGGTGCTACCAGCCCACGTTGCTGGTGTGGAGCATGACGGACCACTTGGCATGTTGCAGTGCTTGGTGGAGGAGGCTGGACCTTTGAAGGAGACCTCAGTGGTGCTGGACCTGTTTTAGGGCTCCTTAAAAGTTCAGACTGGAGCCCAGAGTGGCACACCATTTCCCAAGTGGCCGAACAGTTTGCCTGCACAGTGACTCTCTTTCTGTTTAAGGCAGCCCTTGAAAAGCAGAGCCACTTTTTGTAATCCGGAAATTATTGCAACCTGGATTTCCGATATTATGAGTGTCTTCCATGGAAAGGGTTCACTGTTGTGTTTATGCTTTTTGGTTCATGCGAAAGTTGCATTTCTTGTGTTGCTTTTATCATAGGAAAGAAAGATGCACATTGCCAAACAAACGGCAAACTTTTCCTGGTATCCCATTTTGTTGGATGACAGGCCTTCTTTTTAAAGGAAAGGAAGGAAAGGAATTCCTGTGGATTTTACTCCACTAGTCAAAATGGCTATGCAGGGCAGTGCTATCTCCATTTCACTTCTTTCTAAAAACAGCCCTTCATTTGGGTTTTGAGGACTAGCACCTCGCTGTGTTTCAAGGGCAGAGCTCCACATGTGGAAGGTTCTGAGTTGACTCTCTGGCATCTCCAGGTAGGATGGGAAAAACTCCCACCTGCAAGAGCTGTTGCTACCAGGCATTCTCAGCCAGAGGGAGCCAGGGGAACTGCAGGCAGCCTCCTCCTCCCCAAGACACCTCTTCATTCCCACTGGAGGCAAGCATGTCCCAAAGCACCTACCGTGGCAATGATGTACTGGATTGTTCCACACAGACGGACTTTCCTGGAGAACCTCAGCTCCAGATACTGCAAGACAAGATTAGGAAAAGGAGCTGAGAATAAGGAGGCTTACGAATGCTCGACCGCGGAATACTCTCCGAAGGGAGAGGAGCGGGGGATGGGCAGGCGGGCGCCATGGCAGCAGCATCACCTCGCAGCCTGAAGACCCGCAGGCTCCACTCTGCTCCTGGTTCTGTGCCTCCTGGTCCAGAACTGCACATCTGGGGGCTGTTTTGTGCCTGATGCATTTTGAGAGGGGGGCATTTGGCTGACCTGGGGGCCCAGCTTCTTCAGACAACTCCTCCCCTCAACAGCTGGCCATTTGGCAGCTCCCCAGCTCCTGCAGCTTTCCCCTGAAAGATGGAAATGCCTCTCCGAAGGCACTAAGAGCTTCAAACTAACCTAGGTTGTTATTTTCTGTATTTTTGTCCCCACCCTTGTTTGCCTTCAGACTTACCCATCAAGACCAGTCCCTAAGAACATGTGTATTTTTATTTCTTTTTTCAAACAATAATTTAAAAATACGTATTGAGTTTAAATGCATCTGTGTGCATGTTGTTTTTAATCTATTTTAAAGAAGAAAAGTGGAGAATTAAGGCTGACGAGGGGTGGCACGGACTTAAGATGAGGACAGATGAAAGCAAAATGGGCCAGCATCAGACCAGCTCATCCAGCCTCCCAGATGGTGCCTTCATCACAGGCAACCGTGTGAACTCCAGTTTCACTCCTGTGTCTGAAAACTGCAAGGAAAATGAAGTGCTTAATTAAAAAATGAAAAAAGCAGCGGCAGCGAATTTCCTTTTGTTGCAGCGTCACTGCTCCACAGCTCCACCTACAGGTTAGGTAGCAGAAAACCACAAAAGGAAGGCTCTTCACCTCACAGGGGAATCTCGATTCTCCCATGAAAGCAGAGGCAGATACAGACAATTAACAGCTGATTTAACAGTTTTGTGTGGGAAAATTCTGAGATTCCAACACACAAAGCCACAATGCAGTCGTTTTACGAAAAGCCGGATGAAGCCTGGCACACATTTTATTCGACTGTTTCTATTTAATGATTTACACCCTGCCTTTTGATTTCAAGAAGCCTTTCTCAAGCTGAAGCTGTCAAGATGCATAGTACTGCAACTCCCAAATTCCTCAGCAAGCATGGGGTGACGGGAGTTGTAGTCCAACACATCACAGAATGTGGCCTTCCATTCGTCTTTTGGTTATGGGGCAGTCGCATTGGTGCCCTGGAGTCCTGTGTTCATGTAGCACCAGTGCAGATCTCAGTGGAAAGATCTGCCTGTTGCCGAAGTCTTATTAAAGACAACAGGGAGTGTTCCAGGGAACATCACGCACAGAGAAACAGCAGAGTGCCCGGGGGCCGCTGAACGCGAAGAAACACAAAGCTCCAGCCTGCTTCTCTCCACCCAATGGAGATCTGATCCGGAGAAATCTGCCAGCAAAGTGGCTCTGGGGCTCAGCTCTCAAGCAGATCCCCTGCGGGTCCCTGCAAATCAAAGGGTGTTCAAGGACCGCTGCAGAGCCTGGTTCAAAAGCTGGCCACTCCAGGTCACTGTTCTAATTGGAACAACGATTAGAGGAGCGGGCGAGTTGCCGGCCACCCAGCTGTGGCTGGGCTGGGTTCTTGCAGCTGACACTCCACCAGCTCAGGCTCCCACATGTTCTCTGCTGAGCCTGCCGAGGTCACAGATCCCATCACAGCCATTCTTATTTCACAGCCCAAAAGCAAACTTCGTGCTCAGCAGTTGCATCCTCACAGACCTCCAAAAGCAACACAGTTCTCTGTTTATTTTTCATGTCCCAATCTCCTAAAAATACCATCTTTTCTTCCTATTGGGAGGAGATGAGCTGAGAGGAGAACTTTGCTCCCAACCTCTTCCATTGTCCTGCAATTGCCAAACAGGGACCTTGCCCTTTCCTGAAAGCAAGCAAGCAAGATGGGGCTGAGCATCTGCTTAGCGGAGCAAAAAGCAAGATCACTGGCCCCAGAAGAGCAAATGCTTGGCTATGGGGCTCATTTTACTCTTTTAGAATGGCAGCAGGGAAACTGCAGTGAGGAGACAGGTAAAAAAACGCTCATGCAACCCGTGGTCAGGAGAACGGGGGTTAGGACATGGAAGCCCTCCAAGAGTTTAGTCTCTGGGGGGCGCATTGGATGTAGATCTCCTCCTGATTGAGATGAGTACCTTCCAGAACCAGTTTGCTGGCATGGATCAAGGCAGAGGATTGAGGGGGGGCATGGTAGTGGGCTCTGTCATGATGAGCAACTTCTCATCATGACAGACCCCCCCCCCTTTGGAAGGCAATTTGGAATTTGGAAGGCACTCTGCTTCCAAATTTTAGAACTGCCCACCTTCATTTTTCAGCATAAAAATGCAGGGAAAGAAATCCATGGTGCTACTTTAAAAAAAGAAAGAGTGTGGTTTATCATCATGCTAAGAATGCGCACACTTGCCCCTCTGAAGTAGGTACACCAAAGGCACGCCTCTTTGTTACGCAAAGGAGATGGTCTCTCTGTCCACCATCTGGGGCTTGCTCTCTTGACCTCGCCCAAAAGTAACCAGAAGCTGGGCTGATCCCCAGTGGCTCTGGAGGGATTACTTGGGGATGCATCAAGAGCCTGGCTGGAGCAACCAGCCCATGTCTGACAGCCCGGGGCAGCCAAGTGGAGGCTGACATCCCCCAGGCACGAGGGGCAGATGACCCAGCAGCCACCAACCAGTCTGGCCCCAGAACGTGTCTGAAAGTTAACCCAGTCCAAGGCCAACATGCTTGCCCTAATGTTGCACATCTTTCGGAGCAGTGCATCCCCGGATGGCATTGGATCACAACTTTCTGCATTCTGCCCAGCCAATCAGCCCTCCTTTTGGAACCACGAGGACCAGAATTTTAGGAGAAGAGCCCCAGCTAAATTCAGTCCCTGACATCCCCAGGACCAGCCAGAGGCCAGCATCCCATCTCCGTCTAAATCCTGCCAAGCCAAGTCGTGCTCACGTGCAGCACCCCTGCTAGCATGCAGAAGCCCCTCCTCCCATGCCACCCCAGCAGCTCCACATGGGGGTAGGAAAAGCACAGAAACATAGAAACAGAGCGAGTCAGAAGGGGCCTCCCGGGCCATCTAGTCTGACCTCTGGCTCCAGCCGACTCTGCTCATGACATGCCCACCATGTGCCTGTCCAACCTATCCTTGGACACCCGCACCGATGGGGCCTCCACCACCTCCGGGGAAACGCATTCCACACCCTCAGGGTCCTGACTATCAGGAAGTGCTTCTTGGTATCCAAATGGAAAAAGACCCTGCCTGAACCCTCAGAGAGGCACCGTTTCCCAGTGATTTTGACAGACCTGAGCTTGAGGGACCATCCACCTGACCCAGGTTAAGGCAGATTCAGATGTTTCTTTTTAAAGCCGTACTTGATTCAGAACAATGAGGGCTAGAATCTTCCTTTATTTTCCAGAAGAGGAGCCAAAACCAGCAACTGTAATGAGCAGGGCCACTTTTCTATGGTAGAGTCCTTGTTTTGCATGCCAAAGGGCCCAGATTCAATTCCAAGCATCTTCAGGCAGAGCTGGGAAAGAGCGCAGCCTGAATCTCTGGAAAGCTATGGCTGCTGCCAGCCAGTGTCAGCAGTACTTGGCAATATGAACCAAGAGGAGTTTGACTCAGTATAAAGCAATTCCTGAAGATTCTACTTAAATTACCCCGTTTTTTCAAACCCATGAGGACTAGAATCTTGCATTATTAGTAAGAGTCTGGCCATATCTCAGTGGTAGAGACTCTGCTTAACATGCCATCAGGAAAGACTCCACTAGGGATATGCTCCAATGGGTGAAGAAAATGCTGGGCAAGCCAGAGAGCAGCCCAAACCATGCAAGGCAGTGGGTGGGATTGGGGGCCTGGAATTATGCAGAGCAGCTTGGGATTCGAAGGGATGCCTCCCCCACTCAAATCATGGAGGCACAAGTCTTCCCCGCTTTGCCACACACGCCTGGTGCTTGCAATGTGTAGGAAAACAGCAAGGGAGAGAGGAGCCGGCCTTGCTGGACACGCTTTGGCCAGCTACACAAACACCCTCGGCAGCCCAGCACGCAGGCGCCCATTGAGGCAGGGGCCTACGCAAGCCCTGCCTGCACAGTAGTCTCCTCCAACCAGCCCCTTGGACAATTTTTTCCACACTGCTCCAGGAACGGTGCCAGCACAAGCCATCCGTGGCCCCTGCCTCCTGGAAAGCTCTCCGTGGCACTTCAGGGCGTTCCGTTCCTCAGGCAGGCAAAGCAGGAGTGTGTTCTTGTGCCTGGGAAGGGCAGCCAGGAGCTGGGCAGCACCTCTGATGCCTCCTCGGAGAATCCCCAAGGAACTGAGCCCCAGCGACTGCATGTCCAGACTCCAGTGCTCTTGAATTGACAGCCGGGGCTATTTGTTCTTCCTCGCTGAAGGCAGAAGGATCGAGAGGGCTTCTGCCAAGGACTGCTTGCACACAACACGGGTCCTGACCCACCTTTCCTTTGAGGTTTCAAAGCAACCATGTGTTCATTGGTTCATTCATTTATTAAACTTGCCCTCCACACTCATTGTCCCATAGTTAAGAAAGCCCCACTCAGCCTTCAGATGCATTTGGCTCCACGTCCAAGCAATTCTATCCCCCTGTCTCATTTGAGCTATTTACTCCCTTCCTCTTGCAAAAAGCCCGAACTGGCAACAGCGTCCTCCTCTTCTCTGTTTTAGCCTCTCAACAGCCCTGTAAGGTAGATCAGGCTGAGCGGCAGTGGCTTGCCCAATGAGCACATTGTCTTTTGTGGTGCTTTAAGGAGAGGACTATTGCAGCACGTGCTCTGTCCATGAGGACTGGCTAGTTTCTGATGGAATATCAAGTGGCTGCTGTTGCTGGGACTCCTGCAAAGCAAAGGCCAAACTTGCTTAGGCTTTGCCAGGGGCAAGCAGCATGTAACTATGGCAGAGATCAGCAATGCTTCAGCTCAGCAACCTTCAAAAAGCTCTGACACCACCCCGTCCAAGGCCAACGTGCTTGTCCGAATGTTGCAGGCCTTTCAGAGCACTGGGTCCCTGGATGGCATTGGATTACAACTTCCTGCATGCCATCCAGCCAATCAGACCTCTGTCTGGAACCATGAGGACCAGAATCTTAGGAAAAGAGCCTCAGCTAAATTCAGTCCCTGATATCCCCAGGACCAGCCAGAGTCCAGCATCCCATCTCTAGGCAAGGCTGGGAAGGAAACATATTGGAAGCCCTGGGCACTCATTGCTGCCAGTCAGTGCAGGTAATCCTGAGCTTTATTACTGGGGGGACAACCTCCCGCTCCTGGTTCCTGAGGCAACTGCAAAGTATTCCAAACTTGGAAGACTCTGCTCCAACCCAGGAAGATGCTTCTTTTGTTGCTAAGCAACAGGGAACCCTGCAAACACAAATATTGGGGTTGCTGTGATGGTGGAGGGACCTGAATCACACTACTACTTTTGTAAACTGAAAACATCTTGGCACAGCCATCCAAATTTTCCCTGAATGAAAACAGAAACCTGCTTCATGATACCACTCCAAAGCTCTCGCCTGCAAACATCCCACAATCCTGTGTTTGCTTTTTTGACAGCAGTTAGTCCAGCGCTGACTTTTAAAAGCCAAGAGGTTGCTTGTTCTTTCAGTTACAAGATATGCTAGGAAAACATCCTTATCCCTGATGTGTTATCAGCAGTTCAAAACAGACTCAAATCAGCGATGGCAAGTGGGTGAAATGGCAAACTGCACGCGGCAGCAGACCACAGATCCCATGTGTGCACGCAGCAGGAAGAAAAGGCAGCGTACAATGGCCCCCGCCATTCCCCTGTGAAGCTGCCTGCAGAACCATGGCATCATGATCCTGGGCATTTGAGGAGCAGAACTTTAAGCAAGGAACACCTCCAGGAGGAAAGCAAGATTATGGTTTGGCGGGGGTGGGATAACATCCGGGACAGCGCCCGTTCCAGGCCAAGCCAGAGCCTCGCGATCTGGAGGGGACGCAACCCTCCTGCCATTTTTAAAAAAAATACCATTGATTTCATTTCATTTGTAACTATAAAAATCAGGGGCATACCTTGGCAAAGATCATCCTCTAGACTAAAAAGGGTAAAGAATGGCCTAAGGTCAACCATGTCCCGAGATTGAATGTCTAATCTAAACATTCTCTGTATAGAAAACAATCAACTGTGACTTACAGATTTTAATGATTTAACTGATCCATTTGCATCAAAAAAGCTTAAAAGAAACAGTTCTGACTTTGTATAGAACAGGGTTGGGGACGTGAGTCGAACGACTTGCTCAGATTGTGTGAGCAACTCGATTTGGACTTGATTTGGGAGCAACCAGGGTGTGACTTGACTCCACTCAAAATTTCTATTGATTGTGTGAACAAGTCGCTTTTTGGCTCAAGGGTGGTGGTGGGAGGGGGGGCAAGTGGGGGACAGGGGGTTGAGACGCAGGTAGTCCCCAGGTTACATTCTTATAGATGCACACACTGTCAGGAACCCCACACGGATATTTCTACTGAAAAGCCAGCAGTGACGTGACGTTTGGCAACACAGCACCTGCGGTGCTGGTGGGGAGGGGAGTGGTTACCGATGGAATCGCCTTCTTGAAGTCGGCCTGAGGGTGTTTGGCCAGTCATTACCTTTTTCTCACCTTAAATGGCCTGGTAGGTAGCATGCTAAAGGGGCACTGGCAGTCTTCAGTATCCCCAGTCTCTAGCTGAGGAAAAGATGCTGAATTGAAAGCAGGGAGAGAGAGACCCAGAACCTGTCTGAGTGGAATTTGACAGGCTTGATCCCCTGCAACAGGCCTGCAAAGATGACCCAATTCTATAAAAAGACAGAAAGCTCCAATTATTTTCTCTGTTTTGTTGATACATTTGCATTTGTTTGGAACGGAGGTATTTTATTGTACTTATGGTTTATTGTAAATTAGCAGAGCAACTCAGAAATATATTGAGAAAATGAACAAACAAAAAGAACAAACTACATAAAACACTTTAAAGTGCTCAGTGCTTCATATTCATGATCTTGTTACAATCTGTGCAAGAATGACAGTGAGCTGGTTTAACTCTGTAAAACACTGGTATGAAAGAATGTTCTAAGCTGTTTTAAGAACTATTTCTTTGTTTTCTTACAATACTGTATGCATATAGATTCTCTCTCACTCTGTCTTCAGTACCTCTAGTTACTTTTTATTACTGTATTTTTATCATTATTACAATGCTGTATTGTGTTTAAGAAGTTTTAGTGAATATGGAGGCATTTCTTAAGTATTTTATATGCATAGCAAGTGTTTCATATGCAATATATACATACACTAAGAGAAACATTTGGCTTACTCAAGCGATCTGACTTGCACACAAATTTGACTTAACCAGGGACTACTGATATAAGGGGAAGGCTTCAGGTCTTTTTGGTGCGCTTTGCTCTCCTCTGCAGGAAATGCAACCAGGCTTCTCCTACCTGCTGCTACAGCTCTGTTTCCTTGTGTTTCTGGGGAAAATAACAGTGCAAGGCCGAGGGACAATCGTATCAAGAAAATCAGTTTTCTTAATTGCAGTCTTGATAAATTCAACTAACAGTGCAGCTTTGTTTAAATAAATCATGGTTGGAGTACAAGACTTCAGTGCATCACTGAAAGAAGTGCAGATGGGAACATCAGGGGGCTTACAACTCCCCTGCCCCTCTCCAGCACCATCTCCCCCTTTTTCCTGTTAAGTTGGCTCCTGAGACTTGAGCAGAGACTTTGAAAATTTCTTGCAGTGACTTGAGAATGGACTCAGACTTGAAAGTGAGAACCTTAGACATGCCTCGAGACTTGAAGTAAAGGATGTGGACATATCACTGGTCTATAGTGTGATGTTATAACATGGCCATGATTCCCCGATGAACATTCTGTGTAAACATCTGCATTAATTCTCCACTTTTGCAAACTTATTAAAGGCTGTATTTTATAAACAATCTTTTTATCAATGGTAACATTTCAGCAATGTTCTACTTTCATTGAATAAATAAAGAAGAGAATGAGGCTTTGTTTCTCATTATCAGATGTGATTAAATTGGGGTCTTCCAAGTCTCCTCCAGTTGCCTGAATCTGGGCCAGATCAGGAGGGTTCCTCTTAAGCAGGGAGAGTTGGAGTGGATGCACGGGGGCATCATGGTGATCTTAAAGTGCGGGGGGGGGGGGGGGGGGGGAAGGCTGGACACAACCTTTGACCCACAGAGCACTCTTCTCCGCTTTACTTGCACCCTCAGACATTCCCCCCAAGCAAGCAATGGAGGGCAACATGGGGTCTTCCTCCTTTCTGATATAAACCATCCCAGTCCACACAGCTGCACGCAAACGTGCACATCAGAATGGACCTGCCCTTTGGATTTCACACATCTCTAAATTTGCGGCAGTTCTGAGCTGTCACCTTGCACGGAAATGTGTTTTGTTTCAACCTGCAAGAGCAGCATCCCCAGCAGGGAGCCGCCCACCTTCTGCATCAGCTCCCGCTTATGGGGCACTAGCTCAGGGGTGCGATGAAAGTAGCTGTCCTTTAGGACTTCGTTCCCATCATCCCTGGCCATGCTGAAGGAGACCTGCCCTCCGTGCAGCCCTTCCCTGCTGACCCGTGAGCCGGCTAAATGTCAAAGAGGTTCGTGGCACAGATATGATGGCTGCTTAGCCCAGAGTTAGCCCCTGTGGCCGTGACTGCAGGACACGGCAGCCTTTCAGCCACCCCACCACACCTGGGGCTGCATATTTGTCCCAGAGCTCATCGCGGATTAAGCAACCCAGCGAGCTCAGAAGATCAGGCAAGCCGGGCCACGGACTGAGACGGAATAGCACCCATCTTTCTTCCTTTTTTGCTTTGTATTAAAACCCAGACTTAGCCCAGATTTTCCCTCAAGGTGGGAGAGCCTGCTTAGATACCAGATTCTGTGGTGCAGTGAAACCCTGTACTTCTATTTCATGCTTCCTATAGGGCAATCTAGGCATCCATTCAGATGTTCCTCCCACCCAAAGGGCCCTTCCTCATGGCCACATTTCATGGTCCTGTCCTTTTACCCATTCCCCAAAACTGGCTTCCTTCACTCTCTTGGCAACTGCTTCAATGTTGCAATGTGTTACTTGATGATACTCTGTTTTTAATATTGCCCTTTACTATGTTAGGTTTGTGATCCTCCTAGAAAATGCTGTGAGTAGGAAATGTGAATACCCACAAAATGCATGTTCCTCATGGTGGCATCCCAAAGAGGCATTCCTGGCCTTGACTGTCAAACAGTTTGGTGCTTGTTTGAATCCCTTCTGTTTGTGTCTATGGGGAACTAGTTGCCACCACGAGAAAGAGGTACGACCGCCTGGATATTGGTTTCACATTACCAGCAAGCTTGTTTTATTTTGCTGCTTTCGATTGCATTCTTGCAGTGGGTGTTTTTCCTATGGTTTCTCTGAGATTTGCATGGAGGGCAGACTTTCAGTAGAGCCAAATGGATGAATCCATGAAGAAAGGCACAACCCTTCCCGTATGCAGACCGAGAGAGAAGTCCCTGTTATGCCCAAATCCATTGTGCTCTGCACAGCTTGCCGTGGGAGTCACCCAGTTTGTGCCCTTTCCCATTTCTCAGTTTGTATCCATGGAAAACATACCTGCTACCTGTGGCCAAGCTGGCTGGGAAGGACAGAAACTGCCGCGCAACACATCTGGACTGCACTGGGTTTGTTTATGTCTGCACTGTATTTATGCCCTGCCTTCTTTCTGCAAGGAATCAGGACAGCTTAAGATATTTTCTTCCTTTCCTTTTTAACCTTCACAAGAACTCTGTGATGTAGGTTAGACTGAGTCCACAAATGATGCAAAGTCACCCACTGGCTGCATGGGGACGAAGAGCCACAGTACAACTCTAACCACTACACCATGCTGCCACCCAAAACAAGCCTGTGAGGTAGCTTAGACTGTGAGCCAGTGACTGGCCACAGGTGATCCAGTAAACCACACAGCTGAGTGAGGATCTGAACTGGGATCTCTTGAGTTCAGTCTGGCACACTCACCATTTCACCACATTGCCTTTCAAAACAACCCTGTGAGGTAGGTTAGGCCAAGAGTGATAAAATGTCTAGAAGCCACTTGGAGAGCTTGATGGCCCAGTGGGACTTGAGCCCCAGCCCCCCAGTCCGAGTCCCAGCACTTGAACTACATGCCACGTGGGGTCCCAGTTTTGTTGCGGTGGATGAACGAGGTGCATGTAGAAGCATCTGCTCGAGGTGGGGCAGGAGCTTGGAACATGTATCCTGCGGGACCTGCCAAAAGCTGAGTATATTTATTCTGGGAAGCAGGAGATTAAAGGGAGACGCGGGCAGCGGCCTTCAAATATTTAAGAGGCCATCCTGCCGGAGAGGGAGCATGGCTGTCCTTCGTTGCTCCCGGGCAGGTCCAGGGCCAGTCGACGGGAACGGCAGGGAAAGAGCTTGCAGCTCGAGGACAGGGGAAAATGGCTCATGGCCACTGTAATGTGGAAGGCAAAGTGAGGGCGAGGCGCCATGCGTTCCCCTCCTTTCTCACAGCATCTCCAGATGCTGCAGCTATCCCAAGCCATGCAGGCCCTGACTGGGGGATCTCCACAGCCACTTGGAACACCAGACTCCACGCCCCTCCAGCACGCTGGGCCTTGGAGGCAAGATGTGCACATCTGTACCCATGCAATGTGAAAACCAAGCATGTATCCTATCCTCATTCATCCGAGAAGCCCAATAAAGGCCATCTCTGCCCTCCACACACGCCCCAAGTTCTAAGAGCATAAGAAAATTCTCCCCCTTACCTCGTAAGTGCTGGTGAGCCCCAGACGGTAAAAGACTGGCAGGAAGAGGTATGCAGTCAGCAGCGAGTTCAGCAGCTGACCTAGGCACATCCACAAGAATTTCATGCCATAACGGTATGCTTCGGCTGGCACTCCCAGCACCTGGATGGCAGACATGAAGCTGGCAGAGAGCGAGAGTCCCACTGGAATGGCAGACATCTGCCGGCCCCCTGTGAAAAAGTCTTCCGAGGTCCTTTGCCCACCTTTGGAGAGGGCGTAGAAAAGGCCGATGGTCGTAGAGATCAAAAGCATGAGGCCAAAGATGCCATAATCCCATAAACCAAAAGTTAGCACCTCTGCCCTGAACACCTCTAAATCACCTCCCTGGGACATTTTGCTGCCAAGTCCACCAATATACTCGGCAAGTAGGAGCAAGCTGAGAAGACTAAGAAATCCACCCAAGCACAGGAAGAAAAAAGAGAAATAAACAGCAAGGCAATGTTTGGGACTGAAACCCAAGTCCCAAGTCAGAAAAAGGTACAAAAGTTAACTCGGCTCAACCTGTCTTCCTGCTACAGAAGGACAAAGGAGAAATAAATTTGTTATTATTATTATACTCACTAACAGTCCATCAAAACAAAATCCAGAGTAAATTGCTATTTACAGACTGAAATGTGAGCTTGGAAATGTTCAAAACTGAAGGAATTACCTGCAAATGTGGGCTGCGAAAAGCTCCTGATACCACAGCAGTAAGAAGCTGAAAGAAGAACTTGGAAAACAATTCAAACTATTTCACAGACTAGAGTTCCAAGTTCAGAAAAACCAGAGGGTAAACTCATGGAGAGATAATAGAAATATGATTTTAAAAAAAAGCTAGAGATACATTACAAAAAATAATCCACACTGTCAATTTTTTTAAAAAGTCAATGAAGATTCCCACAATGGCTCTAAACCAGAATTAAACTGCTTTAGACACAGAAGTCAAATGCAGTCTTCCTTCATTTATCCTGCAGTTCAGTTTATGGAATATCTTCTACTCTTCTTTTAAAAAGGGGGAAAAAGTATTCCAACAAGTCTGGTTTAGAAGTTAAAATGTATTTTCTACGATTTCCCCCACTCAGAGAAGCAATAAAGAAAGAGATGCAGCAAAAGGTGCCTGAAAGAAACAGAAAGATGTGCACATATAAGAGGGGAAAATACTACCCCCACCTCTCTCAGAGAAGCAAGTTGAGAAAAGTTTTTGCCTTGCAGAAATCAACAGGAGAATGAGCATGGAAAGGAGAAGCAGAGACTCCAAGAGAAAGAAAGGGCTAAAGGAGAAGTGATTAAGCAATTTAAAATTACCCTGATTGCAAATACACACCCCAAAGAGAGAGAGAGGTGTTTGCAAAGCACCAGGAAAGATTCAGCTCCTGCACTTGTAGGGCGTCTTATTTAGCCAGGCAGGCACTGGGGTGGTGAGAGAGGAGGCGTCAGTCCTTTCCTACTTCATCTTCCCACCGCAGGGCGGGGGCGGAGGAGGTGTTGATCTCTTTGGCCACTGGCATCACTCTCCTGTTCCTCCATGTGTGGTGATTTAGTGGCACTTCCAGCTTGAAGATTGGGAAGCAGGTAGATTGGCTACTTTTCCTCTCCAGAAGTAAATTGTCTCAGTTCCAGAGCATACAGAAGAAAGAACATGTTGGACCCTAGTCATGATTATGTCTCCTGGCTGCACAATCCAGAGCATTCTCTGTGCAGGTGGCAGAGGGACAGGCGGACACCACAGTCGCTGCCTGTGCATCTTTCCACTGCCTGGCATGGAGCTGATGCTGGAGAAGCAGTTGGGCCACTGCGAGAGGACTAGCAGCAAGCTCTCTGGCCCACCTCACCGTGATGTGAAAGGCACTTCCCATCCCATGCCTTGATGGCTCATGCAACTTCCCTACCCAGCCGTCCCAAACGAGAAAGCAAAAACCCAACCTCAGCTGGAATGTGTTGTGGCTGAGCTGGAAAATTCCCCAGTTGCTGCAAGTGCAGGCAGCAAAAAATTCTCCCATTTCACAAACACCCATTCATTAATCAGGTGGAAGGAAAAAGATCAGCTGAGCATTCCATTGACTTCAGCAGGGAGGGGGAGGGGAAATACAGGCCATGAGGACTGGTGTCTTAATTTGCTGCCAAATTTGGGATCATGGCTGGAGGAGCGTCTTCTCTTAATACAAAATTGGACTCCAGAGATGCTCTGGGAGGCGCATTCTACCCAGGATGGGGCCACATGCACCCACAGCTGCCACGCATCCTGGTGTGCAGCTCAGATACTCAGCTCCCCAGTCCCTTGCTTTGGAGCAGCATTTCCATCCCTTAGAACTGGGTCAAGTTGCAAGCAGGGTGAGAAACCACCAAAGACCAGCAGCATGGCCTTCCAGGAAAAGCTGGCTCTGTGGTCCATGGCCTATGAACTCACCTCAAGTCCTGCATCTTCCCTTCCTGTCTCCAAGGACACTTCTGATGGATGATAAACCAGGAGATGGGAGATGCAGACATACATCCCAGCCATGGACATGCTCATTAGATCATATGCTGCACTAAACACTTTTGGACCTACTTCAGAGGAAATATGCTTAGCATGACGACTTCCAAAGGAGGAAGTCCTGTCTCAGCAACCTCTTGGAGCATCAATTAGCAGGTTTAAAAGGGAATCCAGGAGCGATCTGGGGAATTACAGGGCAATCAGCTAGAGACCAGTTCTAAGTGAGCTGCTTGAAAGCATGATTAAAGAGAGAATGAGTAAGCGCATAGAGGGACCAGCCCCGCTGAACAGGACTAAAGATGCCTTCTGCAAGGGGAAGTCCTGCCTCGCTGACCTGTGAGAGTTTTGTGAGAGTGCCAGTGTGTACGTGGGCAGAGGCGCCCAGTGGGCATTGTTTACCTGGTCTTACAGGTATATGAGGAGATGTCACAAGAAGGTGGGAGAGGAAGGCAGGACACACTCCAACAGAGCAAAGCTCAGGGAACCCAGGTTCCGTTTGGATGCCAGGAAGCACTTCCTGGCAGTCAGGACCCCAAGGGTGAGGAATGGGCTTCCATGGGAGGTGGGTGAGGCCCCATCGGTGAGGGTGTTCAAAGATAGGCTGGACATGCACGTGGTGGGCATGTCGTGAGCGGAGCCGGCTGGAGCCGGGGGTCAGACTAGACGGCCCGGGAGGCCCCTTCTGACTCGCTCTGTTTCTGTGTCCATCCAGTCCGGCGCTCCATTCATACAGTAGCAGTCCAGCCACCCACAGGATCCCTCAAGGAGGACAGTGCAAGACCTCCTCGTGCCCAGCATCGAACCCCAGTGACTGAGACAGCTCAGGGCCAGCGAGGCTCTTGGCCAGGGACAGTCTCCTCCTCCAGGAATGTGTTGGATCCCCTTTCAAACCCGCAGCCCAGTGGCCATCAGGGCTTCCCAAGGCTGCAGGTTCCACAGGTAAAGCATGTGCTCCGTGAGGCACTTCCTTCATCTGCCACCCATCAGCTCCCAGTCCCTGTGGTTTGAAGCAACGGGCAGGTTTAACAGGGACTTGAGAAGCCCTGGGCCGGACCAGTCCATCCAGCATGAGGCTGCCAGCACCAAGAACTGATGAGCCTTTCCCATTCCTGTGCTTTCTGAAGACAGCTGCTATCTGATGGTTAGATCTTTGGTCTGCTGAGCACAGCATAGCTCAGCTAGCAGCTGAGTGCCCTCAAGATGCTGCTCCCCATGCTGGCTGAGGCTGATCGGTATTATAGTCTAAAGCATCAGGCGCCTGCCCCATGGTCTCAAACAGGAGTCTGTGAAGTCCAGTGGTGTTTCCTACCTGCAACAGCTTCCTCACCTCTAGTCCATATGAGAAAGCAAAGATTT
Source organism: Varanus komodoensis (assembly GCF_004798865.1). NCBI lineage: Eukaryota > Metazoa > Chordata > Lepidosauria > Squamata > Varanidae > Varanus > Varanus komodoensis. The sequence goes on from NW_025335325.1 coordinate 785,462, forward strand.
TGGAATCATTTACCGGAGATCAGTGGACTTTGCTCTCCCTGCAGAACAAACTAAGTGGTTTCACTGGGATTTCAGAGAAAAAGCACTTCCTTCTGCACAACCAGGATTTTCCCTTTCCTCATACTTCACTCCACCCTCCAAGTAAATGCTTCTCATGGCTCCACCATAGCCCTTTCACATGTGGTTGTGAGCAAGGTGCCCAAATCAATAAAACATTCCTAAGCAGTTGGGTAGGTAGAAAATGGGATGCTTAGAGGTGCCACCACCTGCAACAGTCTCTTCTTAAACCAGAGAGAGAAGTCTGTCAGTGCTGCAGGTGAACATTCAGCTTACCCCAGTGTGCTGTTACCAGGAGAGGACAGCTAAGTGCTTCCGGAGCAACACACAGGTAGGGCAAGGGGAAATGCCTTCACCAGTACCTAATATTCTAAAATCAGGGAGCAGAACCAATAGGCTTTGTCTGCTGTTTGCTACACAGCAAACCCAAATCCCACTGTTTCAGGAGGAAGAGGAGGCCTGGTGCCTTCCTTGTCTTTGCTGAGGAGATACTAATAGCCTCATAGAACAATTCAGGCCCCACACTTCCCAAGCGTAATGGGATATGAGGCTTCTTGCAACTTTCTGGTGTTCCAGATGGAAACATAAGTTGTCTGCACAACGTGGCAGCCCAAAGGACCAGCTGTAATCTTGTTCCCAGTGCTAACATAAGATTCCAGTTCCTCTAATGGATGTTTGGTTCTCATTTCCTGCATGTGAGATCTTAATTCATTTCAAACCCTTCTTTCATAAAGCAAAAAAGAATTGGTCTGAGGATCTGGGGCTCCCCTAAGCATCCCAAGTTTCATAACAATAGCTCTCTCACACCTCTGTTGAGTTCATATGGAAACCAAGTGAGTCAGGAGGGGTCCCCCAGGCCATCTAGTCTGACTCTCGACACAAGCTGGCTCCGCTCAGGTAATCCCCACCATGTGGGGGTCCAGTCTTTCCTTGAACACCCTCACAGATGGGGCCTCCACCACCTCCAAGGAAGCCCATTCCATGTCCTGGGGGTCCTAGCTGTCAGCAAAGACTTCCTGACACCCAACCTAAAACCTCTTCCTTGAGCTTTGCCCCACTGGAACACGTCCCGCCCTCCACTGCAGGGGAGAACAGGTCCCGGCCCTCCTCCACATGACGTCTCCTCACATACCTGCATGTTGCTATAAGCTCCCCTCAGAGTCTCCTCTCCTCCAGGCTGAAAAGTCCCAGTTCCCTCAATCTCAGCTCATATGGCATCCCTCCCAACCTGGCTTCTATCCTTGTAACTCTGTGCTGAACTGATTCTGAACTTGCTATGTCTGTCTTGCAATGTGGAGCTCAGAACTGGACACAATACTCCAGCTGAGGGCGCACCAGAGTCCTATAAAGCAGCGTCAACACCTTCCAAGATCTGGAAGCCACACATCTGGCTATACATCCCATGGTGGCATTCGCCCTCTTGACCGCCGCGTCACACTGCTGGCTCATGGTAGGCCTGCTGTCACCAAGTACCCTGAGGTCCCTCTCACAAGTGCTGCTCTCCAGACACCTGGCCCCCATCCTGTACCTGTGACACCAATTCCTGTGTCCCCAGTGCAAGACCTTGCACTTATTCGCATGGAACGCCATCCTGTTGTCCCCCAGCCACTTCCACAGCCCGTCCAGATCCTTCTGGATCTGGATCACCTGCTCGCCAGTTACGACCACGTATCGCCTGGGAATTTGGTCAGAAGGTAGTTATGCCCTCCTGCAGGTCACTGATAAAAAGGTTGAACAGAATCAGTGCCAGAACTGAGCCGCGGGGGAGGCCGCTTGGCACTGGCTGGCATCCTGACGATTCCCCACTGATGGTCCCCTCTGCTTGCGGCCCATCGACCATACCCAAAGCCATCAGGCAGTGCATCTGTCCACCCCAGGCCTCAGCAATTCCTTGACCAGGATATCACGCGGCGCCTTGCCAAAGGCCCTGCCAAAATCCGTGTGAAGCACATCCCCCATCCAGCCCCCTCGAAACCTTGTCATTGAGCTCCACAAGGTTCATCTGGCAGGACCTGTTTCCGCAGAAGCCGTGTTGCGTGCCTGCCAACCCACTTCCTTATTCAGGGTTTCTAGAGCTTTCCCTATTACGAGTTTTTCAATTGTCTTCCCTGGAAAGGACATTAGGCTATCTGTCTTGTCCTTCTGCTACCCTTTTTGAAGATTGGAGCCACTGGTACCACCCTCCTGTCCTCCCGATTTCTACAAGGCCTCAAAAATGAAGGCCAACTGATGTGTGAGTACCCTGCCAATTCCTGAAGTACCGTCGGGTGGAACCCATCAGGACTGGGCGCCTTTGTAGCTTCCAGGCCCTGAGGAGCTCCTCGACTTCTAGGGGTGTGACTCCAATCTGTGCCCCCATAACCCCAACCTCATCTAGCCCTCCAGGCACATCTCTCCTAACCTGCTCTGGGGAGAACACAGAAACAAAATAATCATTTAAGATCTGTGCTTGTTCCCTTACATCAGTTACCAGATCTCTTCTTTTAAGTAGTCCAACCACTTGACTTCCCTTCCTCTTCCTATTTGCATACCAATAGAAGTCCATTGTTTTTGTTGCACTTAACATTATTTGCATGTCTCTGCTCATAATCAGCCTTAGCCTTGCAAAGAACCCTTTGGCATAGAGCAGCCTGTTCCTGGTACCCTTTTGTCCACTTGCCCCGAGTCTGTTTCCTGGGATGTTCCTTTACTGTGTGTCTTACTGCCTCTCTTTGCATCCACAGCGGTGCCTCCTGCATGCCGCACTTTGCTGATCAGCAGTATCACTGAGGCTTGCTCCTCCAAGACCTCCCCTCTGAGCGCCATCCTCCTCTCTGGGACTCTCCTGCCTTCTGGTACCCTCTCCCAGGAGACTGTTCCCGGCCTTGTTGTTCCTGCCTTGTTCGGGTCCATCCCGGCCGTGTCCGTGCTCTCCCGCCATGCTCCAGCCCATTCCGGTTGGACCCTGTGGCCTCCCTCCTTCACCTTGACCACCTTTGTGTGGCTACTTCCCTGGCATCTGACCGCTGGACTGCGCTTCTCTCTCATACCAGCTCAGACTGCCTGCAGTCCTGTCCCTGAGCCCAGACGTTGGCCACGCTGCCAGCCTCGAGCCCTGCTCAGGTGCGGAGTCCAGCCTTGTGATGCCAGGGTCCCGCCTGCCCTGGCCCACCGCTGTGCCCCAGTCCGTATGCCCAGCCTGTGTGGCTCACAGGCACCTCCACTCACTGCTGAACCCCAGAGCAAAGTCCTGTCCTTCAGTCCCACTGAAATACCAGAATCAGAATATGAATCAGCAGAATTAGTGCAGCGCACATGTGGTGGGAAGATTTGCCCTAGCCTGCCATCACACTTGCTCCCAACACCCTGCCACTGGGGTTAGCCGCTCTTCCTAAAAATAAAAGAAGATTCTAGTCCTCATGATCCCAAGCAAAGGGCTGATTTAAGCAGCACGAGGGGAAGATGATTTCTAATGCATCCCCCAGTCCAGCATTGTCTTTCTGACTGGGAGCCGCTTTTGGGGTCATGAGTACTTAAGAATCCTTTTAGACTGGAGGTGCCTGCAGGCATCAAACCTGGGACCTTCACACACCAAGCAGGTGCTGCACCCACTGAGCAGCAGTCGAGGCACGAGGCCGTATTTCCCAAGGGGCTGGAGTGTTCCACGCCCAAGCGGCTGCGGCAGAAAGCACGACTTGGCACTTCCTCCCTGGCTGGCATCTTTCAATAGCTGTTAATATCTTCAGCCTGCAGAGAGAGAGGGAGATGGCAGTGCTGCTGGCACTGGCCGTGTCCAAAGAGAGGCAGCTGCAAGGAGGAGGAAGCCGCTGTTGTGCACTGAAGTGGGGGAGACAAGAAACCCACAGTGCGGGGGAGGGGTTGCTCACGGGAGGCCACAAAAGGGACACTTGGGGCACCTGATCAGGCGTGGAGAAAAGGCCTTTCTGCCCAAGGGCAGATTCCAGCCACACTGGGTGGGCCAAAGACCAGGACACAATGCAAAAGAACCCATGGCCAACAGTCCCCCTGCCTGAGCTGACGGAGACCATCTCGGACCTGGTGTTGAGGACCCCCAGGATGTTGGTCCTGGGGGACTTCAATCTCCATGCCGAGGCTGGTCTGACTGGGGCGGCTCATGACTTCATGGCCTCCATGATGGCCATGGGGCTGTCTCAACATGTCTCCGGCCCAACCCATGAACGTGGACACACTCTGGACCTGGTTTTCTCGACGGGGCAGGAAGAAGGGGATCTGAGGGTGAGGAATTTATGCTTGACTCCCCTGTCATGGTCAGATCACTTCCTGGTGAGGTTTGTGCTCGAGAGTGACCTCTCCCTCTGCAAGGGTGTGGACCCGATTGTGTGGGTCTGCCCCCGGAGCTGGATGGATCCGAAAGGATTCCTGAAGGCCCTGGGGGAGTTTCTGGCTGACAAGACGGGTGCTCCTGTCGAGGGTCTGGTCGAACTGTGGAACGGAGAGATGACCAGGGCTGTGGACACGATCGCTCCTAAGCATCCTCTCCCACCGGGCAGAGCCCGCTCTTCCCCTTGGTATACTCCTGAATTGAGGGCGATGAAGCAGGTTGGGAGACGGCTAGAGCGTAGGTGGAGGAAATCACGGGATGAATCTGACCGAACAAACTTGAGAGCTCACTATCGGGCCTATGCTGTGGCGGTGACGGCGGCGAAAAAGAGATTTTTTTCCGCTTCCATTGCCTCCTCACAATGCCGTCCGGCGGAGCTTTTTCGAGTGGTGCAAGGCCTGATTCGTCCAGGTCCGAAGGAAGACCTGGTTTCACCCTCAAAGGCCCGCTGTGACGATTTTGCCAGGCATTTCAGGGAGAAAATTGCTCAGATTCGTCACGAGCTGGATACCACTATTGATTCAGAGGTTTTTGGGGAGACACCAATGCTGCCGTCTGGTCCAGAATTATTGGATGAATTTCAGTTACTGTGGCCCGATGATGTGGACAAGGTGCTTGGACGAGTACGTCCCACCACTTGCCTATTGGACCCTTGCCTGTCTTGGTTAATAAATAATTCCAAGCACGGGATTGGGATCTGGATCTTGGAAGTGGTTAACGCTTCTCTGAGGGAGGGTCAGGTGCCTGCCCCTTTAAAGGAAGCAGTAGTCCGACCGGTCCTGAAGAAAGCGTCACTGGATCCAGAGAGGGCCACTAAGTATAGACCTGTGGCCAACATCTCATTTCTGGGCAAGGTGCTAGAGCGGGTGGTGGCAGGACAACTCCAAGCACTCTTGGATGAAACTGATTATCTGGACCCGTTTTCAGTCCAGCTTCAGACCCGGGTACAGTACTGAATCTGCCTTGGTCGCCCTGTACGATGACCTGTGCAGGGAGAAGGACAGGGGGAGTGCGTCCCTGTTGGTTCTCCTGGACCTCTCAGCGACTTTCGATACCATCGACCATGGTATCCTTCTGGATAGGCTTGCGGGATTGGGGGTCGGAGGCACTGCTTTGCAGTGGTTCTGCTCCTAGCTCAATGGCCGGTTCCAGAAGGTGGTGCTGGGGGACTATGGCTCTGCGCCATGGCAGCTATGCCATGGAGTACCACAGGGGTCCATTTTGTCCCCTTTGCTGTTTAACGTCTACATGAAACCGCTGGGAGAGGTCATCAGGAGGTGTGGGCTGCGGAGTCATCAGTATGCTGATGATACCCAGCTCTACCTCTCATTTTCCACCAATCCAGGTGAGGCAGTGGCTGTGCTGAACCAGTGCCTGGCTGAGGTAATGGGCTGGATGAGGGCCAATAAACTGAAGCTCAATCCAGACAAGACGGAGGTCCTGTTGGTTGGTGGATCAGGCTTCGGAGAGGGTGAATTGAACCTAGTCCTGAATGGGGTTGCACTCCCTCTTAGGGACAGGGTCCGCAGCATGGGAGTGCTCCTTGACCCAGAGCTGTCATTAGAAGCTCAGGTGACAGCAGCGGCGAGGAGCGCTTTCCTTCAGCTTCGACTGATTCATCAGCTGTGCCCCTACCTGGAGTACGACAGTGACACATGCACTGGTGACTTCCCGTCTTGACTTCTGTAACGCGCTCTATGTGGGGCTACCCTTGAAGACGGTCCGGATACTTCAGTTGGTTCAAAATAGAGCTCCCAGGCTACTGACGGGGACTGGGCGTTATGTTCACATGACTCCAGTCCTCCGTCAGCTTCACTGGCTTCCCATTGAAGTCCGGGCCCAATTCAAGGTGTTGGTGATCACTTATAAAGCCCTAAACGGCTTGGGTCCTGGCTACCTGAAGGAGCGCTTACATCCATATATGCCCGGCCGCCCCTTGAGATCGGCGGGAGAGGCCCTTCTCCGGGAACCCTCCGTGAAAGAAATTAGGAGGGTGGGTACTCGGAGGAGGGCTTTCTCTGCGGTGGCGCCTAAGTTATGGAATGCGCTCCCCAGAGAGGTCCGCCTGGCGCCATCGTTATTTGTTTTTCACGGCATTTTAATTGTTAATATTATTGGATTTTATCTGGCCAGGGCGGCTTATTTTATATTGGTATTTTTGTATTTTTAACTTAATGTTTATATTTTTTAATTTAATGTTATAATTATTTTTTAATTTATTGTTGTAAGCCGCCCCGAGGCTTCGGCAAATGGGGCGGCATAAAAAAGTTTTAATAAAATAAATAAATAAATGGCAACCTCCAGCCCCTCCTGCCCTGGACTCCCTTTTGATGAAGCATGGCAATGTTTGAAGAGCCCCCAACAATTCACCGCCAGGGGAAGGTGGGGCAGCGAGGCGCAGTCATCGGGGGACCCTGGATCTGGCTGCCTGGCAGACTCCTCTCCGGCTTGCCACTCTCATTCAGGCTTTCTCGGCCCCAGCATGGCAGCCTGGCCGAAGGAGACGATCACACCGGCAGCTCTGCTGCAGATGAAGCCAAGGTGTGCTCTGCGGAGCTAGCCAGGCTCCTGGGAGCCTTTGCCCAGCAGACTGCCGAGATCCTGCCACCCCCAGAGCCACTGCCTCCTTGGACATTGTGCCCAGGCTGCGGTTCCTAGGCTCCATTTCTCCCAGCTGAGAAAGAGGCACTTCCTGGGAGGAGGCACAGGAAAGATGAATGGAGACCCAAGGATGAACAGTCCCTGGCCCTGATCAGGCCTTACCTGCTGAGTGAATCAAACTCCAAGCCGGAGGAGTCCTTGACATGCAACATAAGCTCTCAGCGGCTTTCAGTACCATTGGCCATGGTATCCTTCTGGATAGGCTGGCGGGATTGGTAGGAGGCGGCTCCGCCAGGCAGTGGTACGGTTCCTATCTGGCCAGCCGATTCCAGCAGGTGGTGCTGGGGACTGTGGCTCTGTGCCATGGCAACTTTACCATGGAGTACCACAAGGCTCCATTTTGTCCCCCTTGCTATTCAACATCTACATGAAACCGCTAGGAGGTGTGGGCTGAGGAGTCACCAATATGCCGATGACACCCAGCTCTGCCTCTCATTTACATCTGCTCCAGGTGAGGCGGTGGCTGTACTGAACCGGTGCCTGGCCGAGGTGATGGGCTGGATGAGGGCCAATAAACTGAGACTCTCTCTTATCTGAGACGGAGGTCCTTTTGGTTCAGTTTCCAGGTGAGTGATTTTGGCCCTGCCCTGGATGGGCCTGCACTCCCTCTAAAGGACGGGGTCCACAGCTTGGGAGGCTCCTCAACCTGGAACTGTCCCTGGAAGCCCAGGTGACAGCGGTGGCGAGGAGCACTTTCCTCCAGCTTCAGCTCCTTACCTGGACGAGCACTGCCTAGCGACAGTGACACACACTCTGCTAACCTCCCGGTTGGACTATAGTAACACGCTGCCCTTGAAGACGGTCTGGAAACTTCAACTGGTGCAAAATAGAGCTGCCAGATTGCTGTTGGGGGCCGGTCGTTATTCTCATATAACACCGGTCCTCTATCAACTCCACTGGCTTCCTATTAAAGTCCGGGCCCAATTTAATTGGGATGACCTATAAAGCCCTAAACAGCTTGGGACTTGGATTCCTGAACGAACGTCTTTTTTCCTACATGCCCAGCCGCCCCTTAAGATCTGCAGCAGAGCCCCTGCTCCAGGAGCCCTCCCTGAAGGAGGTCAGGAGAGAGAACACTCGGAGGAGGGCCTTCTCTGCGGTGGCGCCCCAGCTATGGAATGCGCTCCCCAGAGAGGTCTGCCTGGCACTGTCATTATATGCTTTCTGGCGCCAGGTCTAGACCTTTTTATTTACCCAGTATTTTAAAGTTTAAAATTTTAACTATGTTTTTATTCCATTTGTGGGTTATTAGTGTTATTAGTATTATTATTGTTTGGGTTAGGTATGACATTTTATACCGTTGTATTTATTGAATTATTGTTGTAAGCCGTTCAGAGACATGTAGTGATTGGACAGGTTAGAAATACCCCAAATAAATAAAAATAAATAAGCCGCATCACTCATGGTCAGGAGCCCAGGATCGAGTGGCAGCATAGCCAGTGGGGCCGGACCATTGGCCTGTTCCTGGAGCTATGCCAGTGCTGTGTGTGTTCATCCAGGCACTGCATCAAGCAGCAGCTGCATCTGAATTTTCAGGGACAGAACCTGATGTGCTTCCATCAATACGTAACTCAATAAATGTTTTCTGCATTTTGAGACTTGACCAGGCCAAGGAAGTGGGCAATAGACCCTATTGCCTGGGGAAGTTGTGGGTTCTCCAATCTTGGAGACATTCAAAAAGCATTTGGACAGTCATTAAAATGAGATGGTGTATCTTAGTGTCCTGCAACAGCAGGTGGTTGGACTCAGTGGCCAACTGACTCCTTCTACTCTTCTGTGATTCCATGATTCTGTGTATCCAGCGGAGCAAGCACGATCCGAGCTGAATCGAGGATTGTTCTGCTAGCTACATGCACAGTTTTTGGTGACATTGTGAAAACAAGGATGATTTTTGTGGCATAAGCTTCCACAGATACTCTTGATGATTTCAGAAGGAATGAAATCCTTATCCAGAAGGAAGTCATCCATCTTTTAAAAATCTCAAGAAGAGAAGACTTGGGGGGAGATAGGATAGCACTCCCAAGTACCTGAAAGGCTGTCCCAAAGAGGAAGGCCAGGCTCTCTTCTTGGTCATTCCAGAGGGCAGGACATGGAACAGCAGGCTCAAGTTTAAAGAAACCAGATTTAGAAGAAGGAAGAACTTGTGACTGTCTGAGCACTAGGACAACGGAACCTAATACCTGGGGAGGTTGTGGGCTCTCCTTCACTGGAGACATTCAAAAAAGTGTTTGGACAGTTATCTAAATGAGATGGTGCAACTTAGTGTCCTGAAATAGCAGGGGGTTGGTCCATATGGCCTTCTGGCCCCTTCCAGCTCTAGTATTCCATGATTTTAAGTGTGCCAGAAGCCAGTGGGAGTCATAAGCACCGATCTGCACATTAAGTCTGTTTGGCAAGGTGGAGCTGTTGTGCACTGGCCTTCACAGCCCTCCTAATTCTTCCTCAGACACCCGTGGATGCAAGCATCAGAGCATTCTTTGCAGCCAGGCAAGGCGACAGGGGCCCCCCAGGGGCAGCACTGGAGAGATGCCAGCTGCAGCGTATTTGAAAGGCGCCAAGCTGTGGGGTCTGGATCTTTATCCTGCACTCCAAAGAGCCACTCATTCTACCCTGTTGGTGCATCTTGTGTGTTTGCTCTGACAAATACACAAAATAAAACCAACAACCGCTCGCCCGACAGTCAGCTGAGCAGAATCAACAAAGGAAGAGGGCAGCTCAGGAACACGCACATGGTTTTGTACCCCATGCGATGGAAGCACTGGGGACCCTGCGGCAGTCAAAGGATGCCAGTGCAGAGTGACCGGAAATGTTGCACGTGCAGGAAGGGCAGTGAGGAGAAGAGGGTGGGGAAAGGCATACACCCACAAGCAAACATCCATGCCAGGGAAAAGAATAGGCAACAAGGGGGGAAGAGCAGTCTGAAGCATTTTCATTCTCCTCCCCAGCCTAAAAAGTTCCCAGAGTGGCTGAAATACAGGCCTTCAATCTTCAAGACAAAGCACAAAAGGGAGGGAAGAGGGGGCAAAGCAAAGTACAAACATTTATGTGCCTTGTTTAATACTATTTCCCCCATATGGAAATATTCCCCAGTGCAAATTGGGAGGAACAAGATATTCAGGTTTAAAATCTGGATGATCTGAGTCAGCCATAGGTGTGCAGCTCTGTGTAGCAGTTGCGACCTGGACAAGGGCCAGTCACCTGAACGGAGAGACGGACGGGAACTGGATCCCTGCATTCCCACGTCTGTTTGCACAGGGTGGGGCCGCCCTCCCCTTGCACTGCCATCGTCCTTTATGTCTCCAGAATGAGGAGCCTTCAGTGTCACCACCCCATCTCTCTGGAACTTGCTGCTTCTGGACATCAGGCAGGCACCAGCATGGTATTATTTCCAGCACTTCCTGCAAGCATCATTATTCCAAGAGGGCTTCCTTGACTGGCCAACCATGGTTTTTGTTGCCATTCCAGTTTAATATAGGGTTTTATAGTTTTCATTGTACGCCATTTCAGAATCTGTTCAGAAAGTCTAGAAATGTTCCAGATAAATGAACAACCAGCCTGACAGAGGGAGGCCTTTTCTCATATTCATCTGCCCATTCACTGAGATCTGCAAAGCTGGACGTTCAGTTTGTCCTGCTACTTGGACAGGTCCATACATTGGACACCTGTCCAGGCAGAGCCTATTCTGCTGTGGCATCCACAGCTCTTTCCCCATCCTTCTCAGGAAAGCAGGACCTTGTCAGCAGGTCACCTGTTGTCGCACTTGTGGGTGTCCCACAGCTTTTGCTCTGGCTGGGTCATCAAAATGCGTTGGAGAAGAGCGCCTGTCTCCCACAGCCACAATGAATGGGGATGCCAGCAGAGTTCAGGCTGACTGCACACGAAGCTGCACACGGCCTATAAATGCTCCATTAGATCTACATAAGGAAATTTAGACACATTTACTAAGATTTATGCCCATTTCACAGGCAGCAAAGCCAGCACCATGCAGATCTTCCTCACTTAGTTCTGTGTGCATTTTATGGATTCTCAGGCACCTTTCATTCTGTTATGAACAGAATCATATTTTTTTAAGCCGTGTATCAGAATTTATTCACACATTAGTGCAAATCCTGCCCAATAGGTAAAAGTGGTCCAGACATCCAGAAGACCTGCCTGCTGCAGAATCTATAGGTTAGAGTCGTGAAAATTCAAGCCCACCTGAATCCGTTGCAGATTTCTCTGACCAAAGTGTTTCAAAGGAAACAGAATCTGTAAGTAATACGTTCCTTGGCTGAGAGAGGATTCCAAACCTATGGATTGTGTTCTGAAGTGTGTGGGGAGGAGAAGCCACAAGTGGCCACTCAGACCTCACAAGGCAGCCAGCTCAACAGAGGCTTGCCCACCCTTCAGAACTGGCAATGTGAATCATCTCCAGCTCACCCCTACGATGTGGCTTAAGATATGCAACGCACTGCTTTGATTCGACATGCTGGGCATGAGTCACTTGGAGCTGCAAGAGAGGCGGCCTCATGGCTTGAGGGAGGCTGCTCTGAATCCGATCTGGCTGATAAATCCGCTCACTCCTCAGAAGCAGCTCTCCCTTGGCTGAGCATTTCCTCCCTGCTCAAATTCGAATGCCTACCCAGCAGACGAGCATCTCCCAAGAGAGCGACCCCCACAACCGTGCTGCCAATGGGTCCTCCAGCAGAAGCAGATGCCACCCACTGCCACGTGGTCTTGGCACAGGGCTGAGCAAGATGTAATGGGCAGATCTCTCTCCTCTTTGGTGCCATGGGCTTGCTCTGCTCTTGCTGAATCCAGTTCAGCTAAGAGGGTTTCTAAAAGGAACTCTGGAATTTCCATGGACTGCTGCGATGCTTCATATGTGGGACTGTGCTGAAAATCATCCAGAATTTGGGTTGGTTTGCTGCAGTGGGGGGACCCACTGGCTGCCTATCTGCAGCCAAGCCCATTTAAAAACCCTGAGGGTTGGCTCTGAAGTCCTGAAAGGCTCAGGCCTGCAAGTTCCTCCTCACACCCTCCTTCTCAGGCACTAAGGCAGAGGCAAGCAGAGGGGTGTCTCCAGAGGTTTTGAGCAATAGCTCCCAGAAACAGCTGCTTCTATGGCCAGTGAGTAGGGATGCCTGGACTTGAATTCAGCAACATCTGGAGATTATGACTTCATACCCTTGTACTAAGCTCATCAAGTGAGGTCCTTATCTGGATAGGTGCAGACAAGGATTGAGCATGGGTTGCGCTGTGGGCAATTACTGAAACACGGGTTATTGTGTTGTCTGAACCCAGCCAAAATAATAAACCACAGTTTGAGTCCTGGCAACCCATGAAAGGAGCTCATAATTGTGAGTTGTGAATTGTGGGCTATCCATGGTTAATAAACTATGGCTTGTTATCATGGTTGTGTTCAGACAACACAATAACCTACATTTCAAAAACCATCCACAGTTGAACAACCCATAGTCAACCCCATGTTACTGTGTTGTCTCAATCCAGTCCTGCTGATCCCTCTCCAGAATATAGGCATCAGACACAGAGATTTTCTCTGTAGTGGCCCCCAGCATTGAAATACACCCCTTCTGCCTTCCTACCTGGTGCCAGTACTGTATGCTGCACTGCCAAGCCAAGCCCCTTTTTATCTGCCTGTGCATAACTGAGTGCATGTGTTAATGTAGCTGGCTGTTTTCATGCCTGTTGTTTACATATCTGACACAACTTTTCAGCTTGCATTATCAGGGAACCCAGGTACAAAAGGGACAAACATTTCCATGAGCTGCTAGGCCTATGCTCAGAATGTCATGGCTTGCTCCTGAAGAAAGATCTCACTCATCCAAACTATCTTGGGCTGCCGTAACCTCACTGGAGGAACTTCTGGAACTTCAACTGCCAGTCATTTTTCCCTCCTGCTACTGGTTCTTGATTGCCAAGTTTTGCCCCAGCCTGACAAGAGGTAATGCTCTCATCTGCCCCAGCTGCCTTTGGCACTCCTGTCCTGCCTGTGGAAAGCTGGGTGGTTGCCGTGTGAATAACACAGGTGGGATGCAATGGACCCAGGTCAGACCTGGCATGGCTCTTCTTTATGCCCCTTCCCAGAATTTTGGAAAGTCCTCTCTGAACAGGCTGATCCCTCCTCCATCTCTCTTTCCTTCTTTCTCCCTGTCTCCCTCCCGTGTTGAATAATTGCAGTTTGTAACACCAGTGACTGAAACTCACTGGGGTTCTGTTGTGTTTCTCTCCCTGACCTTCCTTACTTGTTGGCTGCCCACATTTTCCATCTTCTTTCTCTGTTGCCAAAACTTGCAGAGCAGATATGCTGGACCCTGGTATTTCGGACCCTGAATTTGAACTGGGAGAGGGGATGGCATAGAAGGCTTAGCTAAGGCCAATGGGAGCCACAAGATCAGCCAAGTGGCTGGCAGAACCAGACCACCTCCAGGGGCAGATGCAGTGGAATGTGGTGGGGGGGGTCAGAGGAGGAGGGATGTGACTTTCTTAGCCCTGTGGTCTGATACCAAGTCAAACACGTAATGTCTGGGCTTCCCACTGTGTGGACCACAAGCAGCATGAACCTCCCTGAGGGTGCAGCCAGCTCCCTTTGGGAAAAAAGGAGGAAACTCCCATTTGGAATCAACTCCTGGTACAGGCAGAACAAGCTCCACAAGTAGAATGCCCATTAATACCATGGAGACCTTGTGTGAAAGCCCTCTAATATAAATAATAATCTGTAACCTCCATCATGATCTACTGGGAGAAGAGAGCAGGCGGGGAGATAAATTCTGGCCCTCGGGGGTGGCCCACTAGGGCTAGAGCCCCAAAACCTTTCATGCAGAGCTCTGAATCCCTGTGAGGCCACCTGCTGCACCTGTCAAAGGGCACCTGCTGAAAGGAAGGTCCAGTACCCCGAGTACCTCCCTCGCACGTGATGCCAAGATTAGCCACCTTTGGGCTCGCCTGTGTGGCCCTCACTGTATCCTTCATCCCTTACATGCATCCTTCTACACAAATAGGGCACCTTTAGGAGGCAGGACCCACAAAAGGACATGACAGCATATGTAAGTTCACACATGCAAATTAGACTCTTGTCTTGTTTTGTGGGCCCACACCCCACACCCTTGGGTACCTAGCCACCCCACCCCACCCCATCACCCAGTGGGGTAGTCTTGGACTGGTCCTCCTATCTCCCCCCTCTCTGCCTTTAACCTCCCTCACAGGATTTTCGCCATGGAATCGACCCCAGTTCTGCTTTGGCAAAGGTGTCTTGTTCCTTGAGTGGTGATCTCCTCATTAAATAAAAATGAAGGAATAAAACTAAATTAATCGAAATCTTCCTGGGTGATGGCTTTCCCTGCCACACCATGCTGTCTTTGTGAGAGGGCTCGCAAAGACACACCTTCAACTGGGATCTGGGGCAATGGAGCCGTGTCATCATAGCAGCCTGGCCTCCTCCAGCCTCCACTTTCCAGTCCATCTCCAAGGAAGGGGCACACCTGCGTGGAGTGATGGGCACCCAGTACAGGATGCCTGTCCAAGTGGGTGTGATGGGCAGTGGACACTTCCCCCCACCTGTGTTTAAGCAGGGGAGACTTGATGGGGTGAGAGGTCGTGTGATTCTTGGAGGCCCACCTTTCGCTTCATTGCCCTTTCAGGGGTGCACAGTCAAGTCGTGCCCATTCAGGTCTACTCCCCCTCCCCCCCACAAGGTTCATGCACGCATCGTTCTCCCCAGTTTGGCATATGGAATATTTTCTTCCTCCATGTAATAAATTGCGGGCGTGCCATGCTTCATCCACCTTCCTGGACACCCTTTTCTCAAGATCTCTTAAGAAGACAGGGCTGTGCAGTCCCCTCTAATTTCCTGAATCATTCCTAAGCCAGCTTCTCAGCCTGTTTTTGGATTGCATCACTACCTGGCAAAACCTGGGAGACCTCGAGCACCAATGATGCCACAATTATCAGGGCCACAGCCATGCAGCATTTAATCTTCACAGCTGTGCTTTACCAGCATTGGGACAGAGGTTTATGGGGAAGGGTCCCTTGCTTGCCGACTGGCCCCAGTGGCTGGGGCCTGTGGGTCGCTCCTCCTGATGGCCCAGTGGGGTGGTTGGCAAAGGCAGTGAGAGACGAGAGGGGTGTCCATGCAGCTGGGCACTGCTGAGTTTTGCAGAACTGCATTTGGAAGCAACAACTGACTTAAGGGGGAAAGAAACTCTCAAAGGGGCTTACCCACACAGAAATGTCTGTTTCAGTAGGAGGTGCATAGCAATGTGGGCCAAAACTTTTCTGCTAGTGCAAAATGTGCCACAACTTTGTATTTCTGGTGAGGAAACTTCCATTTAAAAATATAAATAAATGCTTTTTCAGTATAACCGCTAACTAACACATTGCCCTTCTAGCGTTATTCTGCTCTTCTTTTATGGCCCATACATTGGTTTGTTTGTAGTTTGTTTATAGACACCTGACTACTTCTTTAGCCTTATGCCTTTTGTTTAGTCTGCTTGTGTCAGTGTGGTGGCAGGGATAACATGACGATAAAGTGGGGGGGGGGGGGGGGATGACCATTCCAGTTGCCTTCAGTTCCTTGCAGGAGGGAATAAAAAGCAGTGCAAATGCAATCATTATTGTTAAGGAACTGTGACAGCAATAATACATTGAATTAAATCTCAGACAATTTAAGGCACCAGAAAAAGTGTCAGATCAAATGTTTCCAGAAAAGCCACAGGTACATTGCACAGCAGTGCTAACCCACCAAACCAGCAGTGCTAACCCAGAAGTTTGTTTCCATTCATTTTTGGCCAGAATTTACCCTGTCTGCATCTCTCTGGCCTGGTACTGGATGCTCTTGTGTGTAACTGGGTTGATTCCATCCTGCAAAGATCTCCCTGATGATACAGAAAGATGCTAGTCCTCATGCCTCATGATTAAGGTGAATTGAAAGAGTCGCATTAGTCTTTAGAGCAATGATGGACAGCTGCAGGGGCTGAAAGCAAACAAGGCCTGGCCATTTTAGGTCTCCTTTACAGTTTGCCACTGGGGTTTGGTGGCCTGGCAATGGCAGGGGTGCCACAGGGATAGAGACAATGGCATGCATCTCTCTGGACTGTGCTTGGCTCAGCCTTGCTTAAAGGGATGTGTTTTGGCAGTGCCTGCTTGGTTCTCACACAGACGGTCCCTCAGCCCTTCCAGGAGATCAGGAATCGAACCCGGAACCTTTCTCTGTGCAAAGCATGACCTCAACCACCACTCACTCACACCTTCATTCCAAAAGCTGACCTGGCACAGGGATTCTGCTGAAGTCCTTGAGCCAATAATCAACTCAAATGTTTGTTTACATTCTCATAATAGACCAAAGGAAAAAAAAACAAAACAACCCCACCAGGAAAGTTCCTCAGAAACCAGGACCAGCTGCATAGAGAAAGCTGCCCATGTGCTCTGTGTGTCTTAAGCTGCCATGGCCTGCCCCGACCTTGGCACCGGGGGTGGAACTGGAGCCCGCTGTCAGCTGCCTCTCCAATGTGACAACCGCACCAGGAAGGCACTGGCCCAGCGAGCCTATGTGTGGGAAGTGCCCCTGGGGCACTGGGCGTCGCCTGCAGGAATCCTCTCCAGACAAAAGGCACTGCTCAGTTAGGCAATGAATGTCATGCTCAATATATTGGAGAGCTGTCCCGTTTGAGAAGTGTGGGGAGAAAAAGTGAATCGCTCTCCAGGGTGTGGGGCCCAAGCAAGATCACCTCTTGCACAACACCCCCTGGGGAAGATTGCTCAAGGCAGCACCAAAGGAAGGAAGTGTTTGGGATTTCTGGGGAGAATCCCATCATACTGTCGCTGCTGCTGAGATTCCCTTGGTAAATACTGGGGAACAGGTTGCCAGGAATGCAGAACCGGGGTGCTTTTGGGCTTGTGCCGTGCCTCCCTGGTTCTTGGGCTGCAGGCCAAGTCGTTTTAGGGACAGGGAGTCGAAAGGGTAGAGCCTTGCCTAACATTAGTGACTCTAAGGTTCCCTGAAGCTTTGGGGAGCAAGGCAGTGCAGGGTTTGCATGCAGGAAGTGCCAAAGTCACCCACCAGCCTCCTTGCTTGACTGGGTTGCAGTGAACCACTGATGGGTGTTGAGCATGAGAGGGATGGAGCTCTTGGGCAGCCATTCCCAGGGCCTGCTGGCTGCATTCCAGAAGGTGATTTGGAATCGGAAAGTGGAGCACATCCCAGTGAAACTGGGGAGGACGGGCTTGGTCAAGATTCCAAGATGCCGGAGGAGCAGGAGGTGAGGATCGCAAGGCCAGGCGCCTCGCCAAGCCAGGCAACTCCTGGGAACGGCCAAGATGTGCAGCCAGTGGGAGGGTCTCTGAGGATGAGGGGTTCTCAGATGCGGGCCCCCTTCTCCTTCTTGACTCCACGGTGAGGCATCAGCAGAGGTGGGAGGCCCAGCTGGATGAGCAACACATGGAGAGGAGGAGTGTTTGCCCCCAGAGAGCCCCTCTACGGGGTTGGGCCCAGGCTTGCTCATAAGGAGAGTTCCTGGAGGTAAACACTAGACTGGGTTCAACAAATGCTCTCTGCATGCTTAGAGATCTGTTCTAGGTGATTCGCCCTTAGGACCAAGGAAAACGGAAAATGGTCTGCAGCTGGTGATTGTCCAAAGGAGGAACCTTGGCCCATGACAACTGGAGAGGCCCTTCCTGCTAGGGCAGCCAGGTGGTCTGGCTCTGCAAAGACAAGCTCATGAGCCTCTGATGAGACAGCAACGGGCCAGAAGGGGCAATGGTCTCTTTCTGCAATGCTTCCATGCCAGACCTCTCCCTGTGGCCATTCAGCGCTTTCTTTGGCACTCTCATCAGCTCGGGGGCCACAGGAGGGAGGCGCAGGAAGTGCACTTTCCTGCCTGCAGGTTCCCAGACATGGGCCCAGCCTTCATGGGCCTGGAAGGCGGACAGACGGACTTCCAATCTGACCCCAAAGTGCTCTGCTCACGCCCTTGCGACAGGACTTGAGGCTCCCAGATATTTGGCCTCTTCAAATTGCCCACATTGGCTCTGGCCAAAATCCCATAAAACCAGTGGTCTTGTGTTTCGGCTTCCTCTGATTAAATCAGCAGACCCTAAGTTGAAGGTTGGAAGCCTCCAAAAGTCCCCCCTGGCTGGAGGAATGCACAAAGAAGAGTGAGGTTGGAGCCCGAGGTGAAAAACACCCCAGAAAATTTAAGAGCTGTGGCAAACCCACACCCAGCCGTGAGCACAGTTTGAGCCCGTCCTGCTTACGTTGTCCAGGATCCTGGAGGCAGCAGAACCCTTGGCAGCTTCTATCTGGACTTCCCTGTACCCTGCCTCCGATTAGGGGGGAAGCACAGAGCCATCGGGACTAGTAGCCATGAATGGGCTTCTCCCCCAGGAATGTGTCCAGTCCCCTTTAAAACTGTCCAACTTGCTGACCATTCGGACATCCCATGGCAGTGAGTTCCACGTTCAAGCTTCATACCGCATGAAACAGCTCTTCCTTTGAACTGCCCTGATTCTCCCACAAACAGGGCCCGTGGGATAGCACCATTAGGCTGCAGTCCGATGAGAGAGCGGGGAAGCGCTGCATATGAACTAGTCCAACGCAGCAAGTGCCTTTATTCCCAGATATTTCTGCCGAGGCACAAGAACTGGTATCCCCCTCGAACCATCCTTCCTCACACCTTCATCCTGCTTTCTCCCAGCCTGCCATGCTTGAAATGTGTAGTTGGCATGAAGGGCGTGAAGGCACAAAAGGGGATTCATTGCGAAATGTACCCATTTTTCACAAAGTGGGGTTGGGTAGTGGGATTTCTTTCGGACGTGGAGCCTGCAAGAGCCGTATAGGTCCATTGCCACGGCCTCCACGTTACAGGAGGGCGGTGGGCTGAACGTTCCTGGGAAGGCAGACCAGAGCAGCCGGTGCTCCCCTCTGATAGAAATGCTATGGAGGGTGACACTGCCGTTTGTCCAAGGGGTGGGGAAGCACTCCTGGGCCACATCCTCCCACACCCAAGATGTGGGGGTGCAGTTTCAAATCTGCTCAGCCCCAATATTCTTTGTTGGGTGAGGACAGTTTGCTCAGTGGAATTTCTCAGGGGTGTGGGAAGCAGGAGATGAGACAATGCAAGAACCGTGACAAAGCTTTGAAGCAACAGGGAAGTAAATGAAACAGGTAAAGTGCATGACTTGCTGGCTGGGAAACTCCTAGATAAGAATATGTGTAGCTTGCCTTACTAGATCGGAGCAAAGGTCTTTGGCTCAAGCATTCTGTTTCCAACATGGAGCAGCTGCATGCAGCTGAGACGCTCCAAACAGGATGTAAAGGCAGGAGGGAGCAGCAGGGATGGACAGGTATGCCAAATGCACAGTTTGCCCTCTTCCTAATTCCTCCAATCATACATTCAATTCATCCCAAACTTTGAGGAATACACTCCTCATAACAGGAGAGGCAGAAATGTATGCTTATTATTGTTTTGGGATCTATTCTTCCAATATATTATCAAAGTGATCCAGTGAGGGATAGACTGGAGCCCCTTTTCCATCTTCAGTTTCTGGCATGCAAAGCAGCTGTCATCCCTCCCCCCCCCCAAGATTCTAACATTCCATATTTTGAAAGTGAAGCTTTTTAACAGTTAATTTAAAAATGTTTCTATTTAAGCATCCTCCCTGCTGCATCCATATTGGCCAACAATTTCCTTTTCTTTTGATTTTCTCACAAACAATAAAATAATAAACCTTAAAACACTCAATACCAGAATAGTCTTAGACGGGGAAGTGTCTACAACTCCCAGCACACCCCAGCAAGGAAGAATTCCTGCATGCTCTCTGGGGCATGCTGGGAGTTGCAGGATTTTTCCTTTTCTAAACATGTGCAAGATCATGCCCTAAACTGAAGATATTTATTTATTTATTTATTTGTTTATTTAAGATATTCGTATGCCGTCCTTTGCAAGAGCCTCAGGATGGCTTACACAAATAAAATACAAATACGTAACACAACATAAATAAATTATCCATCCTTCTGTGCACACAAAAAGAAAGCAAACATTTTGTTCTCCACTGCAAACAGGAAATATCTTGGTCTGGACCGGATCTGGGGGCCTTCCAGATGTGGTTTTCATTCTGCAAGTGCTGAACTGCACAGCCAAATTTTACAGAGCATCTAGATATTGTCCTTTTGTAACCCTTCCATGTTTTTCCACCATTTAAAAATTCTCAGCAAAACAAAAATTCCATAGGGACAAGGATGGGAAGATCTATATAATGACTTCGGACTGGTAGTGCTAAAAGATTGCAGTGCTTTCCCGCCTGTAGAGCTGAGAGGTCTTCTCTGCTTTTCCACCATACAACCGGTAGACAGTGCTGTGCTGAAGAAGAACAACAGAAATAGGCCTGGCAATGGAACACCATTTTCCCCATTGTAATATAATAGCTCCTTTTCCCTGTTTTATAAAAGACAGAGCAGTTAAAAAATAAAACCTGGAGCAAAACTGGAGGTTAACCATGTCATATAAAAAGCCCATTAACAACCATGGAAGAATGAAGAGTCATAAACGCATATAAATGCACCTCTCGCAGAAAAGCTCCCAAAGTCTTCTGGAATGACGGGCCTATTTGCCCATTTGGCCTGCTGCTTGCTTTCTGTTCTTGTCTTCTTTCGGGAAGACGTTTGCAGATTTGGGTATGTTCAAAAGAACAAACGAAACCCTTGCTTGAACAGGATGAGTCACGGGTCCCTCCACCCAGCTCCACCTCCAGGTGGCTTCACTAATTTGGGATCTACAATGAAATTAGGTAAAGAGCCGGATCAGAAACACTCCCGCATCCTGAACCAAGCTGATCCGGCAGCTCTCAGATCAGGAGAGCGCCAGCACTGTGGGGAAAGCTCGCCACCTGCTGGCTCCTGCCTGTGCCTGTATGGCATACTGCAGAAGAGCAGTTTCTTGAAAACCTAGCACGGGTGCATCTCAGGAAGGAAATTCAGTGCTAAACAGGCAAAAGAAATACAGAGCGTGGGTTGCCGCGGCGCATGCACAGATGGGGATCGCGATAAGGCCTCTTCCAAGAAGCTGAGCAGACCACAAACTTTTTAACTAAGAACCAGAGCCCAGCCCACTATTCATTCTCCCCCCAATCCCTTCTCCTTCTGGACAAAAGATCTAAAAGCCTTTTTAGGTTTTACAGGTAAGCTGCAATTAATACGAGTTCAAATAATGAGATATTTGGTTGAGTGTGACTTGTACAATGATACCAGGCCCTGCAAAAACAAAACTCAGTTAATGGAAAGCTAATGCTTGTGCAGTTGGGGTTATCAGGTCATCGTCAGGGGCCCAGGCACTGCTAGTTCAGTGTTGCGCTACCTGGCTGCGGCTTGTTCTCCCTAGTTCCCACTCCATCCTTTTCACAGGCCTAAGACATCACCCTGCCGACAAAATAGTCACGGCTGTGGTTTTCCCAGTTGCAATGTATGGCTGTGAGAGCTGGTCCATAAGGAAGGCTGAGTGTCAAAGGAGTGAGGCCTTTGAATTGTGGTGCTGGAGGAGACTCCTGCAAGTCCCTTGGACCGCAAGCCAATCAAACCAGTCAGTCCCAGAGGAGATCGACCCTGACTGCTCTTGAGAAGGCCAGATCCTGAAGATGAAGCTCAAATACTTTGGCCACCTAGTGAGAAGGAAGGACTCCCTGGGGAAGAGCCTGATGCTGGGAACAACAGATGGCAAAAGAAGAAGGGGACGGCAGAGGATGAGGGGGCTGGATGGGGTCACTGGGGCAGTCGGCGTGAGCTTAGCTGGACTCCGGGGGCTGGTGGGGGACAGGGGGGCCTGGAGGAGTGTTGTCCACGGGGTCGCGATGGGTCAGACGCGACTTCACGACTAACAACAACAATAAAGAAAACAAAGATAAGAAAAGGATTTGTTAGCTGTCATTGTGTGTGTGTGCATCTACACAGAAGCTTTTGAATCATACAAAAGGAAGTGGCAGCAAAATAGAATGGTTCAGGCAGAGAGAAGAAAGGTCAGTTTTATCTCTGACGGTTCAGCACACAGATCAGAAGTGTGCTGTTAAGCAATTGTATTTTAGCAACAGCAATTTACTGTCAAGAGCTGGGCTGTGCAAAAGTGGTATTGTTCATCATCCACATGAGGACACACCACACTAAGCATGTGAATCGGTGTGTGTACCAGCAGTGCTCTCTAGAGCTGCTGTGTGACTTGGTTAACAATTTAAGTTGTAAGTATATTCTTTTTATCCTTTACTATAATATTTATCCAGCAACATCTAAAGCTTGTGTTAAAAAAATTTCATTGCCTACTACTGCCAAGCTGGAAGCAATTCCCACATTTTATGGAGAATTACAACTTTGAAAAGTGTGACCACTTCATGGGCTTCATGATCCCAATGAGCCAGGGTGGTGTTGTGGTGAAGAGTGCAGGACGGAGATTCAGGCGATCTGGGTTCTAGTCCCCGCTCAGGCATGGAGCCAACTAGGTGACTTTAGCCAGTCACAGACTCTCAGGCCAGCCTACCTCACAGGGTTGTTGTGGGACTAAGACGGAGAGCAGGAGGAGGAGACTGGTGTAAACCACCTAGAGAGCCTTGGGGTACTGGGTGATATGAAATTAAAATAATTTTTTAAAAGGGAGACCTACCTGTATTCTTTTATTATAGATCTTTGTCAACCAGCAGCCCTTTTTGGCTGACAAGCCAGGTAAAGCAAATGTTTTCCAGTAGAAGCAAAAAGCTGGTTTTCTTCCCCCTTTTCTTGCTGGAACGTGCCTGCATTTGGAAGCTCCACCAACAGCTATCATGGATAGTAAGTGCTGTCATGAATGTATCTAACATTGACAAGAAGATAAGCATCCCCAGTGGTCTCATTTTTAATCAGAGGAGAGTCCCACCCACCCACACTCTCAGTGCTGTCTCCCCCTGCCCATCATTTCTGCCAGTGATCACCAGGGCTTCTCTGTGCCATTTCAGCAAGTGACAGGAAACCAGAGAGCACCTCCCAGCTTCTCTGAAAACAGGAAACCAAAAAGGGTGCTTTTCACACCCAAAAAATCTAAAGCATCTCCTACGTGAGACCAGGCAGCCTACGCAGTCCTTGAACTCGGGTGCACAGCACATCACCAGAAGCCTGTGCCCTGGCCTGGGACTTCAGTTGCTGGCCCTGGCTTGATTTTGCCCAGACGCCTCTCTCCAGTTCCCCAAGGCGAGCCCAGCAGTCACCCGGTCAGGCCTCTCTGCAAGGTATGTTTGCATCTTGCAGCTGCCAGAAAAGATGGAGCTGCAGAAGCCGAGAAGGCAGCCCTTCTGAAGGCAGCCCTTCCCCTGGCACAGCTGACGCGCAACAAGTGCATTGCTGGAAATTAGCCATAATGATTAATTAACAAATGAACAATTGGCACAGAGTAAAAATCTGAAGGACAGTAGATCCTGTTTCCTATACCAGATTTTTTAGCCTTGATCTTGCTTATGTGGGGGACTGTGCTTGATTTGGGGGGGGGGGGTGGATTTGGCAAATGCAGGCAGGCTCAACCCCAGATTTCCTTTCTGGGGTGGCGGGAATGTGTGGGAGACGCTTCCAGCTTTTTATCTGGGGTGGAAATTCCACACTGTCTCAAGGAAAGGGGCTCTTTCTCATTCCTTTGCTTTCTTTGAACCCTGATATGCTCCAGAAGTGGGTCACTTTTCAGGACTGCTGGTCAGGAAATAACCTGAAAGCTGCAGTTCAGAAGGCAAGAGCACAGCGGGATGCTCTACCCTGCCTAGGAACAATCCTGGCACCAAGTGGGGACCTCCAGGGCTTTGCAGGGCTTTTAAGGCCGCTCTCTGTAGCTGCCCTACACATGGGTTGCTTTAAGCACCAGCCATTTTAAGGTGCGTTTACTGCATCTTTGGCCTTGCTGCATTTCGGGGCTCGGGTTGGCTTTTAAAGCTTCAGCACTGGATTCATGTTATTTTGTACTCTATTGCTGCTGTTTTAGTTCATTGCTCAGAGAAGTTGCCTAGAAGGTGTCAAAAAATATAAATAAGTATCCTAGCATTTTAAAAAATAGTTTAAGGGTGGCTGTCCTAATTCTACTTGGCTGGGAATGGAACTTACATCAGACCAGACCTATATACTGCACTGTCAGTGTCTCAGGGCTGTCTCATTTTAACTTGAATTGGGGTATTTACCAGGGTAGCTACCAAAAGACCCTGCACTTTGTGAAAGCCAATCCAGATGTCGTGGAAAATGGAGAGGGAGGGTCATGCAGGCAAAACTTGTTCCCTTAAGGTGTGTGCCCTTTAATGGCTTTAGGGTGCAACCCTATGAATATTTAAGGCAGAAAAAGGGTTTGACCTCTCCCAACATCTCCTAGCTAGCTAAGTTAGCTGGAGCACAGGGGAGCTGCAGGCCACTTTTGCAATCTGAACAGCTGTGGGGTTCTGTCCCACTTTGGCTGCAGCGGACTGAGAAGCAGGCAATCCAGAAAGCAAGGTCTGAACTCAGGCAAACACGCAGGAAGGCGGGCGGGCGGGCGGGCAGGGCAGGGCAGGGCAAGGCAAAGTACTGGCAGAAGTCACTCATGCCATTGCACCGTCAAGTGCAGCCATGGCTGAAGCAGGCACCCGGAGCCAAGCGCACAGTGCATCAGCCATGGAGGAATGGCCTAGGAGACGAGCCACTGGGGCTGGAGAGCAGCCCCCTTCCAGCACCAGCCAGGTGCCACACGGGCCGCTAAGAGCAGAACTCACCAGGCCACGCCCAGGCTCTGCGGTGGCCCATCCAGGTCCCGTAGGGCTCTGCTCCTGGGGAGCTGCCCTTTCTGGAGGAGCCCTTTCAGCAAGTGAGCATCCCTCCTCCTCCTCCTCCTGAAAGGGGCCCTGCCAGCCTCTGCATGAGGCAATGACTTACCAGGGATTAGGGGTAGCTCCCCCTGCCTGGATGGGACCTGCACCTGTTGCCCACACGGGCCAAGGCTCCTTCACCACGAGGGACTCCGTGGCATCCACCTCCAAGAACCAGGCTCCTCCTCCAAAGATGGCAGCTTGCACCTTATAGTGAATACAAGCTTTTCTCTAGAGCTGGGAGCAAACTGGGAGCAGTACTTCAAGGCCTGTGCAAAACATTGTCCCACACCAATTACACATTGCACGTGGGCTGACCGATCTGTGGGACAGCGCCGCAGAGGCCAGACTGCAGGAGTCCAGTCCCTGGGGGCCAACGCAGATCGGTGGTCAAAACACCCCCTGAGGCCTGGCCACCATTGCCAGCCATAGCTGATGAAGGCAGCCACACTGGTCCGGTACAAGCCACAAACTACCTGTGGCAATCAGGCTGCTGCAGACCACGGCCTGCGCCTCCCCACCTGGGCCAGCAGCTCTCGCCAGGCTTGGCTGGACGAAAAGGGCAACAGGGACTGGCAGCAGCCCAGCACATTGCAAGCTTTAAGTCTCATCTTTTCAGTGGAGCCCCAATCTCTGCCCGCTTCCTTGCTGTCCACACATGCCTGCTGAAAGAAGGGCTGGGGCCCGGTGAGCCGGCCCCTCCTGCTGCCCCATCCCTCTGCCTGAGTTTTTTCCCCGCAAGCTGGTGCCCTTCTCTCCTGAGAAAGAGAGGGAGAATTTGGGAACAGGCCACTTGGTGCTTGCGCACATGCCTGCCCTCTTTGCAGGGCCTGGCGCTGCCCCGGACGGGAAGGGGCTGGTGCATGCGCCACGTGCCGCAGCACGTCCGTCCTGCCCAAGCCCTCCCTGTGCCCAGAGGCGGCGTGTGCCGCGCGCGCCCGCAGGGCTGCATCAAAAGGGCCCACCCCGTGTCTCTGTCTGCCGCACACGCTCCTGCCCCAGCACGCCACGCAGAGGCAGAGCTCGCGCCCACATCTTCCCAGTGTTCCTGCCCCTCCGTGTGTCACAAGTGCTCTGAGGCCACGTGCCTCTGGCTTGTTGCCTGCATCTCTGTATCCATCCAGACATCTGCGGGAAGAGAAAACTCACACCTGGTGCCGCTTCAGCTCTGCTCTGTGCAAAAATGCCAGGCGGGGCTCTTTTACCGAAGGGGAATGATAAAGCCCAATTATTAGTCAAAGAACAACAAAGAACGACAGAGCAAGGGCACATCCTGCTAGATGAAACATCTCCACCACTGCCTCCCCCCCACCCCCGCTTTTTAACAAAAACTATATTTGGAACACAGAAACAAGGGAGGGATTTGTATCATAAATCACAGCAATATGTAGCCCTCATTAGCATATTCCTTGGGGCCACTGAGGGGAGGAGAAAAAGGAGAACGCACACACAAAAGCAGAGGGGGAGAAAGATTTTTCAGCTATATGCATCAATGTAAACAAGCTGCACATCCAAACGGGAACCCATGTGGCTTCGACAGTGACAGAGGACATGTTCAGATGGCATCGTTTTTCCAATTCCTTTGTGTGTGCCTGTGTTAAATTTCAAACCCCAAACAATTACAAAAAGGAAATGGGGCAAGGGGGAGATTCACATAAACTCACTGGGAAGGAAACATTTCTATATATCTAATAAACGCAGATGTGGCAAGAGCAGGAAGATCTTCATGACCACCATAATTGTCAAGGATTTAGTGCACATGGCAGAATTAATTGCTTCTTTTTGTATTGCCATCCTTTTTCCTTCGTGCTAGGCACCCAGGCCAGCTTAGATGGTCCCTCCTCCTCATTCTTATGACAGCCCAGTGGGGTAGGCCAGAGAGGCTGCAACGGGCCGGAAGCCATCCAGCAAGCTTCATGGGCCAAGTGCAGACACAAGTCCGGCTCTCCCGAGCTCACAGAGGCTCTGTGGGAGGGGCTGTGGCTCGCTCGCAGAAAACCCTCGCTCAGTCCCTGAGGTAGGGTGGGAAGCGTTTCTGCCTAAGCCTTGGGGAGACACTGCTGCCACAAGCATTCAGGGCATCCAAGAGCTGCTGCAAGCCCAGCAAGCAGCAGAGAATGACGGAGTCAGGGCTCCCCGAACACGGGTTTTCCCATTTATTTTTACTGTGAATTTCACCAAAAGAAATCAATGAACATAAAACAAACCAAACCAAGTGAAACACAAGGCAAAAATCCCCCATATTAAGAAGCACTGATATGTGAATATCTGAACAACAGGATAAATCTAGATGTTTCTATTACACATAAACATCAACACAGCATTGCAATATCAGTGTTTTAGCTGTTGAAATGGCATGGAAATCCAATTGCATTGATGAAGCTTTAATTCCCAAGAAACAGGCAGATAATTCAAAAGTGCACATACATCAGAAAATGTCAAAGTCCTTCGAAGTTTTTATAACTTTAACCCACAAGGGGGAAGCTTCCAAATACTGCCAGAACATAAGAGTAAAGGAAGCATTGGTAAATAATGAGCAGCTGATTTAAAAAAGAGCTCCAGTTATTGGGCAGTCGAGAAATGCAATGAACAAACAAAGCGTATTCACGCTACCTGACTTGCCGCCTCACTGGTCGTAGCACAGAGTCTGTCCTGCCACAGTTAAGCAGCATCAGCAAACAGGTCATCTCACTGGCTGCCAGTTACACTTGCACTCTGCAAGGCGAGAGGCGTCCCTGCCTGTTGCTGCCCAAGCCCCATCTCTCTCCACCACCACCCCAGCCAAGGGGAGGCCCGCAACTTGCCCTCCTCGGTTTGCCAGCCCAGCTGGTCTGGCTTGCGTGGCCAGAGGTCAACAGTCAAGAATGGCTGCCAAGCCTCTTTGGCCCAGGGGCCACATTCCATTTTGAGGAGGCCCCAACAAGCAAGCAAACAAAAATGGCCACCTTTTGCAGCTTAACTCTTCTGTGGCCAGCTGCTCCACCTTTTAGAAAGGTAACCATGCAAAAGCATTCTCTTCTCCCCCTTTAATTTTCAGTTTAGACTCTAGGGAAAACCCTGTTCTCTGCCCTCAGAGGTCAGCCAGGTGCCCATGGGATCCCCGAACAGCACAGGACTGCGACATCAGAAAAGCCCTGCTGGATCAGACCCGAGGTCCATCTAGTCCAGCACGCCGTGCACAGTGGCAACCCAGCTGCCTCAGGATCCCTCCAGCAGGATGTTTGCAAGACACCCCCCCTGCCCAAGCTCCTCAGCAACTGGTCTGTGCCAGCATCCGCCCCAGTGAAGGAGTTGGCAGATGGTCAGCAAGGCTAGTAGCCACTGATTGCTTCCTTCTCCATGAATCTGCCCAATCCCTTTCAAAACCCATCCAAATTAGTGGCCATCGCCACTTCCAGTGGCAGCAAATTCCATACTTCAACTTTGCAAAGAAGTGCTCCCTTTTATCTGCCCCAAACCCCCTGCCAATTAGGTTCATGGGATGACTCCAGGTTCCAGTGTTACAGGAGAGAGAGAAAAATTTCTCCCTCCACTTTCTCCACACCATTCGTAATTTAATCACCTCCATCATGTGTCCCCTGAACTCACCTTTTTTCTAAGCTGCTCCTTCTCTGCACCTCTGACCTTCTTTGCACCTTTTCCAGCTCAATAATATCCATTTCCAGATGTGCCAACCAGAATGCTACACCGTATTCTAAGTGCACAAAATTTTTAAGGGGAATTTGATCTTGGCAGTTTAATTTTTAGTTTGTTTCCTAGTTATACCTAGCATGAACTTTGCCTTTTCACAGCAGCTACACACCAGGTGGGCATTTTCACTGAGTTGTCCACCAGCCCCGAGATCCCTTCCCTGCTCAGCCCCTGCCAGCTCAGATCCCATCAGCCTGTACTTGAATTTGGGATTTTTTGCCCCAACATACATTACTCTACACTTGCTCACACTGAACTGCACTTGCCATCTTGATGCCCATTCTTCCAGCTTGGAGAGATCCCATTGGAGCTCCTTGTAATCCTTCCCAATTTCAGCCACCCTAAATAGGAGCTTGGTCACTTCATGACTTACTCTTAATTCCAGATCATCTATGAACAGATAGAAAAGCACGGGTCCTAGCACACTATAATGTTTATGAATTATAAAACAAAGACTAAATTAAAATGAAAAAGAAGGAGATACAGAGCAATACGACAGTGGGACCAGCTGCCTGGAGAGCAGGCGGCATGGCCAGAAGTGTGGCTTCTAGATTGAGAGAGGTATTACAACAGCTCCATATGACTCTGGAAGGGACTGCAGGTGGCGCAGTGGTTTAAACCGCTGTGCTGCTGGGCTGGTTGTTCGAAAGGTCGCCAGTTCGAATCTGCACAACGGGGTGAGTTCCCGTTGCTCCGTCCCAGCTCCTGCCAACCTTGCAGTTCGAAAGCATGCAAATGCAGGTAGATGAAAAGGTGTCACTTCGGTGGGCAGGTCACAGCGTTCCGTGCACCTCGGTGTTCAGTCATGCGGCCACGTGGCCACGGAGACCGTCTGCGGACAAACGCTGGCTCCCTTGGCCAGGAAACGGAGATGAGCACCGCCCCCGAGAGTCAGGCATGACTGGATGTAAGGTCAAGGGGAAACCTTCACCTTTACCTTTATATGACTCTGGTGTGTCTGCAACTGGAGTATTGTGCTCAGTTTTGGGCCCCTCAATACAGAAAGGATATAGCCAGGTTGGAATCAGAGCAGCGTAGGGCCACAAGGTTGGTGGCCGGTTTGCAGGGGATGCCGTATGAGGCGAGACGGAGGGAACTGGGTCTCTTCAGCCTGGAGGAGAGGAGACTCAGGGGGGATCTGTTGGCGACATGCAGGTATGTGAGGGGGTGTCACACGGAGGTGGGCAGAGACCTGTTCTCCCCTGCAGAGGAAGGCAGGACGTGCTCCAACAGAGCCAAGCGCAGGGAGCCAAGGTTCCATTTGGATGCCAGGAAGCCCTTCCTGACAGTCAGGACCCCGAGGGTGTGGAATGGGCTTCCCCGGGAGGTGGTTGAGGCCCCATCGGTGCGGGTGTTCAAGGATAGGCTGGACGTGCACATGGTGGGCATGTCGTGAGCGGAGGCGGCTGGAGTCAGGGGTCAGACTAGACGGCCCGGGAGACCCCTTCCGGCTCACTCTGTTTCTATGTGGTGGGCTTTCCCACACTGGAGACATTCAGGAAGAAACTGGACAGCCATCTCAGTGGGATGCTGTACTTTGGTGTCCTGCAGCAGCAGGGGGTTGGACCCAGTGGCCTTCATGGCCCCTTCCAATTCTACCATTCTATGATTCTATCTATGAGAAATAACTTAATATTAATAATGATTATAAAAGCACAATGCATTATATACCTGACCATGCTATCAGTCTTTGAGCACATGACATGTACGTGCCAAATGGACGATTGTAATATGCTCTGTGTGGGGCTGCCCTTGAGGATGGTCCAGATACTTCTGTTGGTCCAGAACGGAGCAGCCAGGCTTTTGATGCGGACCGGTAGGTATGTGCACATAATACCAGTCCTTTACCATCTGCCATGGCTACCAATTTAAGGTGTTAAGGATGACCTATAAAGCCCTAAACAGTTTAGGGCCTGGGTATCTGAAGGAATGCCTCCTTCCCTATGTGCCTGCCCTCCCACTAAGATCTGGGTTGGAGGTCCTTCTTCAGGAGCCCTCTTTGAAGGGGATTAGAAGAGTGGCTACCCAAGGAAGGGCCTTCTCTGTGGTGGTGCCCTGGCTTTGGATCATGCTCCCCAGGGGGTGCACCTGGCACCACCACTGAATTCATTTTGGCACCAAGCCAAACAAACCCCTTTTATTTTCCTGATATTTTAAGATTTTATGGAAATTTTAGTATTGGGTTTTATCATACTTATATTTCATTGTATGCTGCCTCTTTGTTTCATTTGTATTGCTGTCCTGAGACTCCTGGAAAGGACAGGATAAAAATGCTTTAACTGAATAAAATAAATAAAAAATAAATGGAGGGGTGTGTGTGTGGTCATTTGGGTTGAAGCTTATGAATCACTGATGCAGTTAAACATATGTAACTAAATGCACACATGCCTTTGACTTGGCAAAAGCTTGGAAAGCACAGAGTAGTTGGCAGGAAAGGGTACAGCCCTCTGGGCAACCCCATCCTGCCAGCCTGGAAGGCCACCCAAACATGGCAGGGGGCTGGATATCCCACAGCCTAACTTAGCTCTGCTTCTTCCGCCCTCAGCACCTGGAATGATTGGACTGTGTGGCAAATGAGGCGGGAAGAGCTCAGCGCCCAGCTCAGCCCCACAAGACGCCCGCGCCATGCTCCCGCTCAGCGAAGACACCCCCCTGATCAGCAGCCGGAGCCACAGCCTGTCCTCCAGCAGCTCCAGCACCCTCCAGGTGCACCTTTACCACCGACCAGATGCTGTGCAGCTCTCCCCAGACACCGCGGGGACCTTGTGCTTCCCCACTGGGGAGTACACTGCAGAGGGTCTGTGCATCACAGCAGCAAAGGCATGCGGTAAGTGTGGCGTTTCTCCTCTCCCACGGCCTGCAAAGACATGCGCACACATTCCAGAGGACGCAGCAGCTGCACCACAATCCATTCTGAAAGGCAGCTGCCTATCCCTAGAGGTGGATGGACCGGTTCATTTCAGTCTCTCTCTCTCCCTCTCTTTCTTATTTATTTATTTATTTATTTATTTAAATTTTTGGTATGCTGTCCCCATTGCTACATAGCCTCGGGGCGGCTCACAACAAATGAATAAAACAAATAGAATTACAATTACAATTAAAACTTGGAAACACACTGGCTGCATAATTAAAACTATAAATATTAAAGATTGTTAAAATAGTGTTTGAATAAAAGGTCTTGGCCTGGCGCCGAAAAATAAGGACAGCGCCAGGCAGACCTCTCTGAGGAGCGCATTCCACAGACGGGGCGCCACCGCAGAGAAGGCCCTCCTCCGGGTACTTTGCTTCCTGATGTCTCTCACGGAGGGCCCCCGGAGGAGAGCCCCTGCTGCCAATCTCAAGGGGCAGGAGGGCAAATATGGCCACAGGCGTTCCTTCAGGTATCCGGGTCCCAAGCCGGTAAGGGCTTTATAAGTGATTACCAACACCTTGAATTGAGCCTGAACTTCAAAAGGGAGCCAGTGAAGCTGGTAGAGGACTGGGGTTATACGAGAATAACGCCCAGTCCTCGTCAGCAACCTGGCTGCTCTATTTTGCACCATCTGAAGTATCCAGACTGTCTTCAAGGGCAGCCCCATGTAGAGCGCATTACAGAAATCCAACCGGGAAGTAACCAATGCATGTGTCACTGTCGCCAGGCAGTCGTCCTCCAGGTAGGGACGCAGCTGATGGATCAACCGAAGCTGAAGGAAAGCGCTCCTCGCCACCGCTGACACTTGAGCTTCCAAAGTCAGCTCTGGGTCGAGGAGCACTCCCAAGCTGTGGACCTTGTCCCTAAGAGGGAGTGCAACCCCATTCAGGACAAGATCCAAGTCACCTACCCCGGAGTTCGAACCACCTACCAGCAGGACCTCCGTCTTGTCTGAATTGAGCTTGTTTATTGGCCCTCATCCAGCCCATTACCTTGGCCAGGCACCGGTTCAGTATAGCCACTGCCTCACCTGGATTGGTGGAAAATGAGAGGTAGAGCTGGGTATCATCAGCGTACTGATGACTCCGCAGCCCACACCTCCTGATGACCTCTCCCAGCGGTTTCATGTAGATGTTGACTAGCAAGGGGGAGAGAATAGACCCCTGCGGAACTCCATGGCATAGCTGCCATGACGCAGAGCCATAGTCCCCCAGCACCACCTTCTGGAACCGGCCGTTGAGATAGGAGCGGAACCACTGCAAAGCAGTGCCTCCGACCCCCAATCCCGCAAGCCTATCCAGAAGGATACCATGGTCGATGGTATTGAAAGCCACTGAGAGGTCCAGGAGAACCAACAGGGATGCACTCCCCCTGTCTCACTCCCTGCACAGGTCATCATACAGGGCGACCAAGGCGGATTCAGTACCATACCCGGGTCTGAAGCCAGACTGAAATGGGTCCAGATAGTCAGTCTCATCCAAGAGTGCTTGGAGTTGTCCCGCCACCACCCGCTCTAGCACCTTGCCCAGAAACGGGATGTCTATAATTGGCGGCACCTCCAGATCCAGGGATGCCTCCTTTAGGACCAGCCTGACCACCGCCTCCTTTAGAGGGGCAGGCACCCGGCCGTCCTTCAAAGAGGCGTTGATGACCTCCCGGATCCAGGAACCAATCCTGTGTTTGGCTTTGGATAGTAGCCATGATGGGCAGGTGTCCAGTACACAGGTGGTGGTATGTACCTGTCCAAGCACCTTGTCCACATCATCAGGCCGCAGCAACTGAAACTCATCCAACGTGTGACCAGATGGTAACATTGGCACCTCCCCTAAGGAATCTGAGTGGAGTCCAGCTCATGATGCATCTGAGCGACTTTCTCCTTGAAGTGCTGGGCAAAGTCGTCACAGCGGGTTATCGAGGGTGGTACAGGATCTTTATTGTCTTTATTATCTTTATCTTTATTACACTTGCATGCCACACCTTGTGAGACTCTGGGCAGTTTACCCAACATTAAACAACAACAAATAAAACATTTAACATATAGATGATGCATGGTAAACCAATAAAAACTAAGCAGTAGAAAAACACAGAGTCTTTCTCATCTATCCTTTCCCCAGTCCTAAGCTTCATTGGTCTCAGCCTTTACGAATTTAGTTCCCTATATCCCCATTTCCCCTGAGAGAAGCAATGTGCACTCTTGTACATGTTTTGCAAGCAGTTTCCCTTTTGCATTTTAATATTACTCTTCCCCAATAAAATGCATTTTGGGTATGCATTGTTTTGAAATCCTCTTTGGATAATGCAGAGCCATGTAAATTTCAAAGTGTGGTTCACATTGTGGTTTGAAAGTGTGAAATTAGGTAAGTTTACCTTAAATAGTGAACTGAACCTGTTTCTTCCTGCCAGCTTTCTTCACAAACACATGTGCAATGCCCCCTTTATGAAGGTCAGCATGAGTGCAGCCCCACAGTCAATTCCTGGCTAGGGAGCCACGCTGCAGTCTATGATGGTTCGACTTGTAAAACCTTCTGCTCTTGCCTGTATGCTGCCTCAGTTGTATTTCATGCCGGAAATGAGATGTGAACAATTGTCAAACACAATCTGGGTTGGTGTTTTCCTCCCTCCCTCCAACAGCGTCTGCCCTTGGTGTGTTGTGCCTTTCAGATGCTAAAGCGCCAGGGCAGGGGACGACCCGTTTGGATACTGAACCTCAGCCTCCTTTTGCAGCTCTGGAGCGGGATCAAGTGATGTGAAGCACACACACACACCCAGACACACTGCGCACTGAAGACCTAGCTCTAGGTCTTCATCAAGCTGAGATGCAGCCAATAGTTGTTTCTTAGAAAGACACATGAGCTAGCAAAGAGGGGTCCTCAATTACACCAGAGTCAAGGAAAGAAAAGTCCACCCTCTGCTGCTTCATTCTCCCCTGCTCTAGCAGTACTCGAGAGACTCATCATCCACTCAGTCCTTCCCCAGAGCCGGATGGGTCCTCAGTCCTCACAAACCACATCACCACTCCGAAAACCTAACACCCCAACGCTTATCTCCTGCTCTGCACCTCCACCAGGAATGGTGGCTGGGAGGGGAAGCACTTTCTTCAAGTCCTGATGGGAATCTCTCTCCAAAAAGCCAGAGAGAGAGTCTCAGCCAGCCAGAGACATTTCCTCTGACTGAAAAGAGCAAGCTTGCCAGGACATAATGTGCAACAAGGGTTGCAAGCCAGAGGGTCCAAAACCCTGTTGAAAATGCTGCAATTGTCTCCATCCTCAAACTTCCCAGGAGAGCAAACTCCATTCCCATGAGGCAAGACATTTTAGCCCATCATGCCAGCATTCTCCGACAGAGGAGAAACAAGTAGGAAGCCGGTCGAAAAGCTCCAGTCTGCACGAGAAGTCTGCCTTTGATTTGCAATATCTGTGCCATCTATTGTGTTTTTTTAATAATCCCAAACAGTTGGCTAGAAAGAAAAGATGTGTAAAAGACAGATGCAGCATTTGGATGGAGCCTCAGCCCCTTGTTCTTGTTCCTGCAGGGATTCTTCCTGTCTGCCACTCCCTCTTTTCACTGGCCACGGAGGACCTCTCCTGCTGGTTCCCACCCAGCCACGTCTTTACTGTGGATGAGTCATTCAGCCAGACAGTCGTCTACAGGATCAGGTAGGCTGGAGCACTTCAGCAAATCAAGGGCAAATCACCTGAGAACAAAGTGGGGAAGGGTGTGGAGCCAGGAGTCACGGGAGACCCCTTCTGCTTGCTTTGTTTCTATGTTCCCATGCTTCTGTGAGTGTCCCCCAAAAGAGAGCACAAAACAGGAGTGATGTGCACACACCGTAGGCAGATAGGCAGTTTTAGAAATGCTTTTTTCCAGTTGCCCACACTGTGCCTACACTGCAGGGGCAGCTCAGTGAGCAACTGTCTCTGAAAGCTTTTCTCAGGGGTGACCCAAGGCCAAGTCACAGCCGTAGTCGAACAGGAGCTTCAGGCAGAAGTTTGTCTGCTCCAGGTGGAGGTGCTGTGGGACAGAATGTGGCGCCTCTGGCACACAAATCCCAAGTGCCCCCATGGGCCTTGAGCCCCCATGGGCCCCACTACTGAGCCGAGCACCTGCCCCTTGAAATCTGCAGGTGCTTTGGACCACTGGACCATCCAGACCAGAAAAGAAGTCTGGAAATGAGTGGGCAGATTAACAGGGTTGGGACCAACCCTCAGGGAGGAGAAAGGAACCAAAAACAGTTTTTGTACCCTTCCATAGTCCTAAAAACACACACACAAAGACACCCACACTAGCGTGCAAAAGCTGAAGCAAACTGTGCCTTTGGGTGAAGGGGGAGATATTTTCTTTGAAAGTGTTGTAGGGAAGAAGCATTAATTCCCCTCCTCCGACCCAGGTTGGTCCTTCACCTGTCTCCCCTGTAGGCTCTCTGGGCACTTTAAAAGCTGCATGCAGCATCACTTCTGCTTTAATGCAAAGTCAGCCTTGTCCCAACCTGACCCTTCCAGATGCAGTGAACTACAATTCCCATAGGCCAATATAGCTGGGGATGGTGGGAGCTGAAGGCCAG
This sequence comes from Varanus komodoensis, assembly GCF_004798865.1. Taxonomy (NCBI): domain Eukaryota; kingdom Metazoa; phylum Chordata; class Lepidosauria; order Squamata; family Varanidae; genus Varanus; species Varanus komodoensis. The sequence goes on from NW_025335325.1 coordinate 821,504, forward strand.
CATATCCAGCAAATCCCAGGTTGGAGGAAGGATGACCTAGAGCAACACCTGCTTGAATTCAGAGAATTATTCAATTGATGAATTTGCATAAATAGTGGATTCTGCACAAAACTAAACTTAAACCAAGTAACCTTCAGGTGTGTATTTGCAGAAATTTCATTATTTCAGCCTGTCTCAGAGACCTGGCTTAAGTCACACCAGTGTCAGTGCCAGCAAAGGCGAACGAACAAACAGGCATCTGAGAAGCCCACTCAAAAAATTCCTTGATGTTCTTTGCCCCTCCAAAAAAGTTGTGCTCTCCCCAACCTGACACCCCACTCTTTTTCACCTTGGGCAGGTTTTTTTTCCCTGACTGGTTTGGGCCCAGAAAATCCTATCGCTGTGGTCTCAGAGGTGACCAAGTAAACCCAGTTCTGGATTACCCAACCATAGATTATCTATTTGCTCAAGTAAGTATAACAATCTCTCTTCTGGTCCCTTTTCCCAGTGCGTGTCACACAGCCTCAGCAGGGCAGGATCCAGAGCCAAGCCAAATCAGCCATGCCACCCCAAGCAGGCAGCTCTGCCTGCTTCCTGTCCTCTGGAAACGCTCACACAGGAGACCGGAGGTCCCTCTTGCACCCAGTGAGCCAGTGGCCCCACGAGTTGGGAGAGCCAGTCTAAAAGTCCTGGACCCAAACGCTGAAAAGGACTGCTTTTGCTAAGCTGGCTCAACAACTTGAGGCATGGGAACGCAGCAAACTGCTTTCTGCTTTGGACCCGTGGCCCCTTCTTGGTCCAGTAATGTCAGCACTGACTGGCAGCTGCAGCTCTCCAGGGCCTCCGGCAGGAGTCTTTGTGGTTCTTCCCAGAGATGCTGCTAGGGTCAGGCAGGGCCGTGCTCTGCCGCTCTCGGGTGATTTGGACTGCAGTGCCCAGCATTCACAGTACTGGCTGTGCTAGCAGCAGTCTCTGCGTGGTGAAATCTCCTCTGGCCAGAGGCTGCTGCCTGTACATTCCTGGTCGGGTGGGCTGAGCCTGGCATTCCCCAAAGGAAACAGAAGGGGGACCCCCAAGCAGAGGGGGAGGCTGGCTTACCAGGGACTGCGCCTGGGAGAACCGGAACTGTCACTGGCAAAGGGCAGCCATTGCCGAGCATTGCCAGCAGGCGATTCCTTCACAGCGCCGCAGCGACTTCATCGGCTCCAAGGCAGATGTCACCTGGACACTGGAGGCCCAGGAGACCTGCCTCAGCCTGGCCGTGCTGGACATGCTGCGCATCTCGCAGGAAAGGAAACACAGCCTGCAGGAGACGCTGCGCAGCATCAGGTGAGTGGCGCAGGGGCGAGCCGCCCACAGCAGCACGGGCCTCGCCCAGCACTGCTCGTCCCCGGACCCCAGGCTGCTGGGCAACCTGCACAGCTGGGTCGGGCAAGGGCAGGCTGTTGATTGGTGGACTGTGGTGAAGCGCTACTGGGTGGCATCAGTACAAAATTGATGATCGTTTAATGTGCTATTAGTGAGCCCCCGAGGGTCTTTCTGAGCCACCCTTCCCAGAGATGCCAGGGAATGAACCCAGATCTTTCAGCGTGCAATGACACTGAGCTGTATGCTTTCCCTCAGTCATAACGTAAGATTCTAGTCCTCAAGGTTCTGAATCAAGGACTTAAGATGGGAACAGAGGAAGCAGCCATATACGAAGTCATATATGGAGCTGTCTTGGAGCACATAGCCCAGTATGAGCAACAAAGAGGGGCAGGAAGGCCTCTTGGGGCTTTAGAGGGGAGTTTTCCCCTCCTGGAGATGCCAGCGACTGAACCCTGGAGCTCTCCCACCAAGCCTCTGAAATGCAGCCATGGTTGTGAATAAAGGACTGATTCAAGCAGGAAGCAGCTTTAACCTGAGCCATGCTAGCCGGGGATGATGGGTTTGGGGCCCTAGGCTCAGGAAAGCTGCCCTAGCCACTACAGCATACTGTTCCATCTCCTCCCCCAACCCCCCGACCAAGGAGAGCATGAAAACAAAGCAAAGACTTACAGGCAAATGGCCTCTGCACACGTGCAGAGTGTTTTCCCTGCAGGCAGGCGCGGGTCCCGGGGACCTCGCTCTCTCATGTCAGGCGCTGGGCCCGTCCGCACAGCCCCAGCCCCTCGGGGAATCGCAAAACAAAACAAAACAAAACAAAACTCCGGGGGGCGTTGCAAAGAGGGTCCTGCAACCAGAAGACGCTCGCCTCTCCCTCCGCAGCTACAAGTCGTGTCTCCCGGAGAAGCTGCGATGCCAGTTGCGGGCGCAGAGCTTCGTCACCAGGAGACGGATCCGGCGCCAGTTCGGCCGCTCGCTGCGCCGGTTCGGCTGCCTCCAGCCCGAGGCGCGCTCCCTCAAGCTCAAGTACCTGATGGAACTGGAAGCGCTGGAGGGCCGCGCATCCGGGGAGACCTTCTTGGCCAAGATCCCGAGCACGACGGCCTCGGACGCTGCGCGGCTGATTCACGTGTCTGCGGAAAAGGGGATCGTGTCAAGCCGGGGGGATCCTGCGGTGCGAGGGTTTTCTTTATTTCTTTATTTCTTTGGAGTGCTTGTGTGCCGCCCCATTCGCATGGGTTGGGGCGGATGCTACTCGCTTAGCTACTCGGGCATCTGGAGACGGGCGGGGGCAGCTTCACTTGCGAACTGGGGTTTAAAACATAACGCTCCAACATGTTATCCTCCTCGAACTGGTCTGCGTAAAATTTGGACGTGCTTCCGGCCCGGTTTCCGGGCGGAGCAGCTGTTCCTGCGGCTAAAATGTTGCCTTCCGCTGCTTACAGATCCAGTGGCCGCCTTAGCTGACTTTACTCCCGGGAAAGCGAGGAAAGATTGCAGCAAAAAGAAGGGGCAGATCTCTGCTCCAAGCTGTGTAGCCATAAGGACTAGAAACTTGGTGTGTCTGTATGTCTGCAGATTGAAGAAACACACAGCCCCAAATAACAATCTCTTCTTCATCATCTTTAGGACAAATACAAGTTCAAATTAATTAAATTTGTTTCTGTTTAGCAAATTAATAAATGAGAAATCCATATAAAATCCAAAGATAGAAACAAGCAAGTCATAAAAAGTCTTATGAAAGATTCTGCAGTCATGCTGGGGGTCCCAGAGTGACACAGCACTAGGACTCCAGTTTTGCAGTTGTGTGGCCCACAAACGTGGTGTGTGCTTGTACAATTCTAAAGAAAGCAGGGAAGGTGCTCTCCAGAGCAGCCTTGGGGTTTAGCATGGGCTGAGCATGGGATCTTGAATTTAAATAATAAAAGGTTACTGGCGAGAACAGCAGGAACTGCCCCTCCCCTTCTTGGAACTGGCCCAAAAGTGCCACCGCAGCAGCTCTCTTCGGCTCGGAGCCTTTCGCTCCCTGGATTCTTCCTTCTTCTCCCCACTAACGGCTCTTTGCCTCTCCTGTGCTGCCATTCTAACCCTCCAGGCTGGGCATCCCTTCTGCGACTTTCCAGAAATTGCTGACATCTCCATCAAGCAAGCCAGCCAGGACGGCCTCCCCGTGGAAGACCGCATCGTGAGCGTGACCAAGACGGACTGCCGGGTCCTGGTACGTGCGGTTTGCTTCCTCTCCTCTGTGGCACCTTTTGTGTTACACTGACATGCAAACGGGAATCACGGTTGATCAGACTGGAAGGGACAGTCAAGCAATTGCACTGGTCTACAAATTTTGGGAAATTAGCAACCTCAGGGATAAAATGTCCTAATTCTTACATAGTTTAATTAGATAAATTAGCAAACAGGTGATAAAGGTGCTGGTTGGCTAAAGTTTTCAAGATATTTCACAATAAAAACTTACACACAGGGGAGTGTATTTGCCTACAAGGGAGGAGGTGTCTGATGATCATGACGCCTCGTAACTTCTTGACAAAGTATGGTAGAACAATGAAAATGGTACCAGATGGAAGTGTATAAGTTTATCTTCTCTTTGAGACTAAAGATCATTCCTTAACTGTAATGTATTGTTCTTTTATAGCAAGGTAAATTTGCCTTGGTCAGATCTGCACATATTACAGTTATATCTGGTGGCTTGTGAAAGGGTCATTGCCTAACATTTCCAAGAACAGTTGTGTGAAATTTTCCCTCAGAAGCCAAGATGCCACGAAACTGTGTAAACAACGCAGAGAACTTCTGCTACGTTTGTGGCGAGGTGACATTTGCGCCTCAAAAGTGCAGCATGACAGCAGTGGTAAAAAAGCCAGGCCACCTGTATTTTGGGTGCAAAGTGGGGGACCAGGGCAAGCGCTGGGCCCTCACTATCGCTGCGTTCCATGTGCAACTCATCTGCGTCACTGGCTAAACAAGAGGAAAAGGTCCGTGCCTTTCACAGTCCCAGTGGTGTGGAGGGAACCCACTCATCATGGCAGCGACTGCCATTTTTGGATGGAAAGTTATGCTATAAATGAATGGAAAGTTATGTTATTGGCACCAATAAAAAGATAAATTTATAATGATTGGTGCGGTACCATTCTCATTGCTATATCACAATAGGCAGAAAAGTTATGGAGCAGAATCGCACATCCCCCTCGTAATTTTGAATGCTTTTGATGCAGTGTTGACCTGAAGCTGTATCTTGGGAACTGGGGCCAATTAATACTCAGCATGTATTTTTCCTTTATTAGTGACCCAATTCAGGAAAAATTTTGCTACCCAGTTCTGGAAAAATTTAGCTACTTGCATGTCCGAGGCTTTCTCCTTGCAGACCAGTGTTGCCAAAAGAAGCACGGCTCGTCCGATCTGCCATGTCCTGGGCCTGGGGCAGAGCATGTCTCATGGTCCCATGGTCCATGCTGCCCATGGTCTCCCTCTGGTGCGTCTCCCCCAGCTGTTCCAAAACCAGATACCAAATCTTTTGTCCTGAGAATTCCTGCTCTAACTTCAGTACAGCGATCAAGGCTCTAGTCCTCTTGCTCAGGAGCATCCACAGTCCCCACCTCTTGTTTTATCCCAAACGTTAGCCAAATCGTGCTGGTCCCCATAGTTTTCTGAAAGAGCAATTCCAGGAGACATTGCAAAGCATTCCAGGGGAGCAATTCCAGGGAACATTGCTTAAAAGGCCTTCATCCTGACCAGCTCTTCTCCCAGCGGCCTTGCAGGTGTTTTAGACTAAAATACCCATTACCCTGGCTGGGGATGATGCGGGCTGTAGTCAAGCAGAAAGCCCCTAGGAAGAGGCAGTACCCACACATACCACCATTCGAGTGGCAGCCTCAGTAAGGGAACAGGGCCGGATCCTGACCGGCAGCATGGCTTGTCACTTCATGTTCTGTGCTTCCTTTTGCAGGAGGTGCAGTTCCCCGCTCTGTCCACGGCCCTCTCTTTCGTCTCCCTCGTTGACGGCTATTACCGGCTGATGGTGGATTCCTACCACTACTTCTGCAGGGAGGTGGCCCCCCCGCGGCTCCTGCAAGATCTGGAGGGAGACTGCCATGGCCCCATCACGTAAGGAAAGAACTGCCGCTGGCCACACAAAGCTGCCCTGTCAGGGGAGGGACCAGCCTGCCCCCACTCCAGGTTCCTATGGGTTGCCGGGACAGGAAGGTAGACTGAAAGGGGAATTCCCCAGTCTGGGTGCTTGCGCCGGCTGCTGGTTGCACAAGCCGGGTGCGTCCGCACTTCAGCACAACAGGGAAGACGCAGCCCACATCCTGGTCAGTGCTCAGCCAGCTGTCCTGCCCTGCCTTGCCCACCACGCAGGATGTCTTCCTGCATCATCCGTGGCGCAGATGACTGATACCTCTGGGCTTAATTTCTCCTCAGATTATTCCAGGCCTTTCTTTCATGGTACTGCCCATGAGCACTTAACAGAGTACCTCAGTATGCAAATTTTGAAATCTATTTGGAGCATTTCAAAAAAATTAAGCCTAAACTTGCTGTTGTTAGTTGCAAAGTCATGTCCGACCCATCAGCACCCCATGGACAACGTTCCTCCAGGCCTCCCTGTCCCCCACCATCCCCCGGAGTCCAGCTAAGCTCACACCAACTGCCTCAGTGACTCCATCCAGCCACCTCATCCTCTGCCGTCCCCTTCTTCCTTTGCCCTCAATTGTTCCCAGCATCAGGCTCTTCTCCAGGGAGTCCTTCCTTCTCATTAGGTGGCCAAAGTATTTGAGTTTCATCTTCAGGATCTGGCCTTCTAAAGAGCAGTCAGGGTTGATCTCCTCTAGGACTGACCGGTTTGATCGCCTTGCGGTCCAAGGGACTCGCAGGAGTCTCCTCCAGCACCACAATCCAAAGGCCTCAATCCTTCGGCGCTCAGCCTTCCTTATGGTCCAGCTTTCACAGCCATACATTGCAACTGGGAAAACCATAGCCTTGACTATACACACTTTTGTTGGCAGGGTGATGTCTCTGCTTTTTAGTATGCTGTCTAGATTTGCCATAGCTTTCCTCCCCAGGAACAAGCGTCTTTTAATTTTTTGGCTGCAGTCCCTGTCTGCGGTGATCTTGGAGCCCAGGAAAATAAAATCTGTCACTACCTCCATTTCTTCCCCATATAATTGCCAGGAAGTGAGAGGACTGGATGTCAAGATCTTAGTTTTCCTAATGTTGAGTTTTAAGCCAACTTTTGTGCTCTCCTCCTTCACCCGCATCAAGAGGCTCTTTAGTTCCTCTTCACTTTCTGCCATTAGAGTGGTATCATCTGCATATATGAGGTTGTTGATATTTCTCCCAGCAATCTTAATTCCAACTGGTGATTCATCTAGCCCCGCCTTTCTCATGATGTGCTCTGCATATAAGTTAAATAGGCAGGGCGACAGTATACAGCCTTGCCAAACTCCTTTCTCAATTTTGAACCAATCAGTGGCTCCATGTCCAGTTCTCACTGTTGCTTCTTGACCCGCATACAGGTTTCTCCAGAGACAAATAAGATGGTCTGGTACTCCCATCTCTTTAAGGACTTGCCACAATTTGTTGTGATCCACACAATCAAAGGCTTTAGCATAGTCAATGAAGCGGAAGTAGATGTTTTTCTGGAACTCCCTAGCTTTCTCCATGATCCGGCGTATGTTGGCAATTTGATCTCTAGTTCCTCTCCCTGTCCGAAATCCTGCCTGTACTTCTGGTAGTTCTCGGTCCACATACTGCTGGAGCCTAGCTTCTAGGATTTGGAGCATCACTTTGCTAGCACGTGAAATGAGTGCAATGGTGTGGTAGTTTGAACTTTCTTTGGCATTGCCCTTCTTTGGGATCGGAATGTAAACTGACCTTTTCCAATCCTGTGGCCACTGTTGCATTTTCCAAGTTTGCTGGCATACTGAGTGTAGCACTTTTACTGCATCTTCTTTAAGGTTTTGAATAGCTCAGCTGGAATATTGTCACCTCCACTAGCTTTGATGTTGCTCAGACTTCCTAAGGCCCATTTGACTTCGCATTCCAGGATGTCTGGCTTGAGGTCAGTGACCACCCCATCATGAGCTTCCTCAGACAGCCATTTTGCTTTCTTGCATTCTTTTTCTTTGGGATGGTTTTAGTTGCTACCTGGTGTACAATGTTGTGATCCTCGGTCCATAGTTCTTCAGGCACTCTGTCTATCAGATCTAATTCCTTAAATCTATTTGTCACCTCTACTGTATATTCATCAGGGATATGATTTAGGTCATACCTGAGTGGCCTAGTGCCTTTCCCTGCTTTCTTCAATTTAAGCCTAAATTTTGCAACAAGAAGCTCATGATTTGAGCCACAATCAGCTCCTGGTCTAGTTTTTACCGACTGTATAGAGCTTCTCCATCTTTGGCTGCAGAGCACATAGTCAATCTGATTTCTGTGTTGACCGTCTGGTGATGTCCATGTGTAGAGTCGTCTCTTGGGTTGTTGGAAAAGAGTGTTTGCTATGATCATCGTATTCTCTTGATTAATTCTACCAGCCTGTGCCCTGCTTCATTTTGTACTCCAAGGCCAAACGTGTCTGTTATTCCGGTTATCTTTTGGCTTCCTACTTTAGCATTCCAATCCCCCATGATGATAAGGATATCATTTTTTGGTGTTAATTCTGGAAGGTGTTGTAGGCCTTCATAGAACCGGTCAACTTCAGCCTCTTCAGCACCAGTGGTTGGGGCATAGACTTGGACTACTGTGATGCTGAACGGTTTGCCTTGGATTCGAACTGAGATCATTCTGTCATTTTGGAGATTGTATCCCAGTTCTGCTTTTCCTACTCTTTTATTGACTAGGCTACTCCATTTCTTCTGAGGGATTCTTGCCCGCAGTAGTATACCTGATGGTCCTCTGAATTAAATTCACCCATTCCTGCCCTTTTCAGTTCACTGATTCCTAAGATGTCGATGTTCATTCTTGTCATCTCATGTTTGATCACGTCCAGCTTACCTTGATTCATAGATCTTACATTCCAGGTGGCTATGGAGTATAGATCTTTGCAGCATCGGACTCTCCTTTCACCACCAGATGCATCTGCAACTGAGTGTCCTTTCGGCTTTGACCCAGTCGCTTCACTCTTTCTGGCGCTACTAGTAGTAGCCCTCCGCTCTTCCCCAGTAGCACATTGGACACCTTCCGACCTGAGGGGCTCATCTTCCGGCGTCGTATCGTTTTGCCCTTTGGTACTGTCCGTGGGGTTTTCATGGCAAGGGTACTGGAGTGGGTTGCCATTTCCTTCCCCAGTGGATCACGTTTTGTCAGCGCTCTCTGCTATGACCTGTCCATCTTGGGTGGCTCTGCACAGCATAGCTCATAGCTTCATTGAGCTACGGAAGCCCCTTCGCCACGACAAGGCAGTGATCCATGAAGGAGAAGCCTAAACTATCCAGGCCCAATTAAAATCAGACAAACTACACCCTCGCCTCTCCCCCCATCCCCCAATCTGCTGCTAAATACCTGGGAGGCTTGGAAAGCTAAGAAAGCACAACTCAAAAGAGTGGGCAATGTTGGTGGCAGACAGATCTCATAGGGAGAGAATTCCACAAAGATGTGACATAATGGAAAATGGGCCATACTTCTGAAAAGTACCTTATCTACCAAGTCACACAGTAACAGAGTTATCTAGTCTACCCCTGCCAGCAGAAACAGACAGGGTTTCAAGCAGCAGAGGTTCTTTTCCATACTGGGCATCAAACTTGGGAGGCTTCTTGCATGGAAAGCTCTTTTTAGTTGAATATGTTTAGCACTACATTTACATCCCACATTTTTGACCCTCTTGCAAGGGGTTCACATGCTCCTCCTCCCCATTGTAGCCTGTCAACAACCTGCAGGGATGCCCAATGTGTTTTGCAGCTTGTCAGCATCTCTTTGTTTACCGATTGCCGAATCCCATTTATACAGACAGAGAAAAAGAGAGCAGATTCAATTTGCAAATCTGAGTTTGCACTAAAATGAATTAGCACGGGTGTAAGTTAACACTAATGTGCATTAGCATTAGTATGCATTTTCACAAATCCCCTTCCAACGTTTTCAGGAACAAACACTCTGCAAAAGCCATGTGACTGAGAAAAAGTTGGTCCATGGTGAAATACACACATCAGATTCAAAGTGATTTTGATAAATTGGAGCACTGAGCTGAGAAGAGCAGAATGAAATTCAAGAGGGACAAATGCCAGGTTCTTCAGCAAGGAAAAGGGAACCAAATGCAGTTACAAGATGGGGGATACTTGGCTCAAAATACTGAAAGTGAGAAGGAGCTAGGAATTGTCGTAGATCACAAGCTGAATATGAGCCATCAATGTGATGTGGTGGCCAAAAGAAAAAGAAAAAGCAGCAAATGCTATATTGGGCTCCATTAATAGAAACATAGTTCCAGATCATATAAGGTTCTGGTTCCCTCTAGTTAGGCCCCATCTCAAGTCCTGTGTCCCGTTCTGGGCACCCCAGTTTAAGGAAGATGCGGACGAGCTGGAAAGGGTTCAGGGGAGGCAGCAAGGAGGATCCGGGGACTGGGGACAAAGCCCTGTGAGGAGGGACTGCGGGAGCTGGGCATGTTCAGCCTGGAGAAGATAGCACTTTTCAAAAACTTCAATATTTAATTCAAATGAAATAAATAAATACTTTCACACAGAGGAGGGCCAGATCTCTTCTCGATCACCCGAGAGAGCAGTACACAGAATTAAGGCTTAAGTTACAGGAAGCCAGATTCCAGCTAGATGCCAGGGAAAATTTCCTGACTGTTAGAGCAGCAGGACAATGGAACTAATTACCTAGGAAGGTTCTGGCTCTCCCACACTGGGGGCCTTTAAGAGGTTGCTGGACAGCCACCTGTCCTGGATGCTTGAATTTGGAGTCCTGCATGGAGCAGGAACATGGAACAGAGACATAGCATGGAATTCCTAGACATACTAGCCTAGGATTCCATGAAATCTAAACCTGTTTGAATCCCTGGCAGGTTTTCCTGGCTTCCCTAGGGGTAGTTTTGGCTAAGGGTCAGTGACTGACCCAAATCCTGTAGTGAGCTTCCTGGCTGAGTGGGGATTTGAACCCTGGCCTTGCCAGTCCCAGCCCAACCCTTAGCAACTGAGCTATGGTCCTTCACACCAAAAAAAAAAAAAAAAAATCAAATCAAATCAAATCCCTTTCTAGTGGTCCTAAGAAAAGGGCTGGATTCAGTAGGAACCCTAGAAGCTGTTTTATATTGAGGTCAGGTCCCCAGTCCATGTAGGCCAGTGTGGCTGACACGCTCTGGCTTTCCAGGATTTCAGGAAGGACTTGTCCCCAGCCTTACCCAGAGAGCTGCTGAGGGTCAGCCCATGGGCCTTTTGCAAAGCTCAACAAAGATGGATTCCAGTTTTCACAGCCTTGCATAAATGACTCTCTTAAACATCTGTATAGGAATCTTTCTAATTCTAATAAAAGTAAACAGAAGATTTTTTCTTAAAGCTATGCAGATGTGGCGAGGGGACTTCTATGTGAACAGAAATTTTAGCAGACAAAGCAGAAATGAGACACTGGCAGCTGAGCAGAGCACGGATTGAGAGTTCAAAACCATGGAATTGCCTCAATTTCCCTTCTGTCATATTGCAAAAAGCCTTTTGCTGGAGCTGAATGCAGTTGGGAGCTTTCCTGCATAAGGCTGCTAATCTGCTCTCTGGTTTTGCTGCAGAACTGAGATCCAAGCCCTGCACAAAGAACGTTTCCTTTCCTGCTTTTCTGCTAAATACTCTGGATGCAAATATGCAAGAGGAAACAGCAATTCCTTTTATTTTCACAATTAAATGCAGCATTCTTCCTGCTCTAATAAACACTCGCTAAAAGTACTGTTCAAAAACACAAGCAAAGCAAGGTGATTGTGAGATAAGCAACTGTGAGTAAGAAATGAAAGGCATGTGATAAATAGAAAAGTTCTACAATTCAAAGCTGAGTGCTAAAGTCAGACCTGGAATGTAACAGTCCAGTCTTCATCCCGTAGCCCACGGACTGAATCCAAGCTGGTATCTTGAGAGATTGTGTAACCCAAGATAAGGTGTTGGCCTTGAGAAGAGAAGGCTGAGCGGGGACATGTGCGGGGACATGAGATCCCTCTCTAAGGACCTCAAAGGCTGTCACAAAGAGGAAGATCAAGATCTCTCCTTGCTGATGCCAGAGTGCAGGGCACTCTGGATAATCAGTTTGAGTTGCAGCAACCCCGATTCAGGCTGGACATCAGGAAAAGCTTCCTCACTGTCAGAGCAATACAACAGTGGGACCAGCTGCCTGGAGAGGTGGTGGCTCTCCCACACTGGAGGCATTCAGAAAGAAGCTGGACAGCAGTCTGAGTGGGATGGTGTGAACTGGCGTCCTGCAACAGCAGGGGGTGGACTTGATGGCCTTCATGGGCCCTCCCAACTCTACTATTCTATGATTTCAGAGCAGCAGGGTGGGAGGGGGGATGCAAAGAAGTCAACTAAGAACTAGGCCGGGGTAACACCTGTGTCTGCATGCACCTTTCCAAGAAAATCATGCAGACTCACCCACTTGCAGGTCAGAATTTGCGATACACAAACTGAAGCAGGCAGACTGTCCCAGGGGAGCGTACATCCTTCGACACAGCCCAGAAGATTTTGAGAGCTTCCTGCTCACCACCTGCCTTGAGGTGAGAATGCCTTGCCTGCATCTCCCGGCCACATGCAGAGGGATTATTGCTCTTACTGAGTTGTTGCTGCGTTCTCTGAGCAGGGCATTGGGAGGACTGCAGTCATGGCACAGGGCAAGCTCATCTTCGAACCTGCCGCGCTTCCCTGGCCACAAGGGCTGGCGTTCCAAAGGCCCTCCAGGGTGATGGGTGGCACAGGGCTGGGGCGCTGGAGCAGGGGCAATCAGCCACACTCTCTGCACCCCAAAATGAACTAATTGGGGGAGAAGCAGGAGGGAAAGGCGCTCTGTGCATGCTCCATTTCAACACACCAGGCACAAGAAAGGAAATAGCTATCCCATCTCCCTTAAGGTGGCACTTTGAAATGGAAGGAGGCATTCCTCTTGCATCTCCCCTCTCCCCTTCCTTGGTGGTCTGCCACCTTCCCCTAGAAACCACCTTCCCCTAGAAACCACCAAACTCTGGGGGCTTCTTATATTGGTAGCCCCACAGACAGTATGAAACAAGGTCCAGCACCCATGGCACTGAACAGGGTTGGATTGGAGTTAATTTATGAACCCTAAAAGTTAACTTTTTCCCCCAGACTCGGGAACGCACTATAAGTCAGTGTGTTTGTTTCTCCGGACTTCCAGGTGAACGATAAGCTGTGCTGTGATTTTTCTGCCCCTGCAGATATAATCATAAGCCAGGCTCAAAATTGAGTTTTATGGTCCTCTCCCTCTATCTGAACAGTTTTCTATACCTGGATTGTGCTCTGCTGGTTTGGGCTGGCTGCTGGAAGCAAACGAGGCCCCACAAGCATGGCCCTCCCGACCTGTCTTCAACTGTCTTTTCTTGGCTGTTTCAGGTGCTTGCTTGGCAGCCCCATGGGCCCCCTTCCCTTGCAGCGGGAGGGGTCTTCCCTGGGGGCCAGGTTCAGCCCTCGGCCGCATGGGGAAGCAGAAGGCAGTCTGGCAATTTTTCAAAAACTCAGGTAGTCATGGGGTAGCCAGAGCACCAAGAATGGAGCCGTCCTGATAAAAGCCAGGGGGCCAGGCAGCTGTCCACACTGAGGAGAGGAGGCAAGGAGGTGTGGGGAACCACGGTGGGCTGGACGGGGCCCAGGCAAGCAACCTGGCCCTGAGATTCTGCTGGGCACCGAGTGCCTCATGCCTTCTAGAGCCAATGTGGGAAGAAGTGTGGTGCAGTGGTTAAAGCGCTGGCCTGGAACTCGGGAGATCTGGGCGAGAGTGGGTGGCTTTGGCCCTGCACTAGCTCATGGCCTGACCTACCTCACAGGGTTGTTGTGAGGGTAAAGCATGCTTTCTGCTTTGGGTTCCTTGCAAAAGGAAAAAAAGGTGGAGGATCAGGATGATGAGGACAACAGTGGCAGCTTTTCAGTTGAAGTTACTTGCTTACCCCCACCTGCCTCACCCCACCTTTCCCAACTCCTGCACTCAGACCCCGTTGGGCAAGGACTTCAAGAGCCTGCTGATCCAGAGGAACTGGGATGGGAACTTCTCCACCGCTGGGGTGGCCAAGAGCTCCTGCAGCCTGCTGGAACTGCTGGAGACCTGGCAGCATGTCGGCGCCCTCCCCGGCAGCTCCCTGTGCCCCCCACAGGCCAAAGGTACCTCCGGAACCAAGAGACAGGAAGTGGGGGGCAGCAGCAACAGCGACCCCATCCCCCAAGGAGACTGCCACCCCCCCCCCCCACACACACACAGACTGACCCTCACCCTGCCTTTCCCATCTTTCCGTCACATCCTTGGGGATGCCCCAGTTTGTCCTGATTCTCCCTGCAGCCAAACCTGGGCAACGATCAATCCCCCTTCTCTTTGTTCCTTTCATCTCCAGTTTTACCAAGAGAAGGTCAGATCGCCAGTCCTCATTGTTGTCAAAAAGAGCTGGGGCTGGGTGGGCCCTTGGCCTGGGTCTCAGCTCAGGATCAGTGGCGGAACCACTCTGGAAGACCAAAGAGAGCCTCCATGTCCTGGGATAGTCTACCATGGCATGCTGGTTTCTAGGGGAAGGTGGCAGACTGTGGGGAAGGGATTCTGTCCTGTTGGAAGCAGATACCAGATTTGTTAGCTACACAGGCAATAGCCTTTGGGCTGCTGGGCAACATAAAAATGAAATAAAATAGGTAGGTAGATGGAAGGAGGGAGGGAGGGAGGGAGGGAGGGAGGGAGGGAGGGAAGGAGCCTGTATTCTGCTCCAGGCCAGCAGTTCTGCCGGTCCATAAGAGAGGAAGGCAAGGGGCAGATCAAGCACTGGGGTAATAAGACCCCTGAGAGGTGAGGACAAGTTTCAGAAAGTAAGCAAGATTTGGACCAGAAGAATTGTGGTGGGTGGGAGTGACAGCCGCTGCCACTCGACTCGGCTCTCCCGGACAGTCCAACCGCCCCAGGCCTGCTTCTCAGACCTCGTCCTCCCTCCCTCCATCCCCACAGAAAAATCCAACCTGCTGATTGTCCGTGGGGGCAGCTGCCACCAGTTGCCCACCTCCCCAGCCATTCCCCGACGTGCCATTAACCAGATGATGTTCCACAAAATCCAGGCAGAGAACCTGGTGCAGGTAAGACAAGAGAGGGCGGCAGGGAGGGAGCCACCCATGAGGACTAGCATCTTGCTCCTGCAGTAACTCTGCCACAAAACAAGTTGAGCTGGCTCAAAACAAAAAAACACACCTGTGCAGGATGTGTCCCCTGGCTTCCGACAACTGCATAACCTGGCATAAAATTGGTGCAGACGAGAAAAGAGAATGCAGAGTAATACTTATTTATAAACTCTGGGCTGCCATTCCTGTATTTTTAAAATAGAAGGGGCTCGTTTTGGGGCTCATTTAACAGTAACTGCAGCCAGGTGACCTTTGTCTCCTGAAGGGATGTGCAATTTTTTGGATGCGACCCCCCCCCCCCTTGCAGGGAGGCGACGAGTGAGGGGAGGCAGTGATGGCCTCTGCTTGCCTCCCATGGTCCAAAAGAAAATCCCTCGTGGGAGGCAAGGGGTCCTGCTTCTCCCAGCCACCCCTTCGCCCCAGTGTCGCCTTCTGCTCCGCAGTGCGAAAGCCTGGGGCAAGGAACCTTCACCCGGATCTACCGGGGCCTCAAACGGGATCCGCAGGACAGAAACGCTGAGGGGGAGGAGGAGCCCGGGGGCCACCAGACTGAAGTTGTGATGAAGATCTTGGACCACAGCCACTCCCACTTGGTCGAGGTGAGACCCGAGGGGCCGCTGGGGGCTCGGCAGCAGGGGGCATCCCTCGGGGGGCCTTTCCCCATCTTCACCAGAGAAGCAGCGGCTTCCATGGGAGAAGGAGCAGAACCTGTGGCCGTTTCCTTTACTGGGGGCGTGCCATCCCCCCCTTGCTCCACTGCCCGTGAGCGCAGATGCACATCCGTACGGAACCAATGCGAAAAAGCTCGGTTCTGTCAAGGGAGGGACGGAGGGATGGGAGATGCTGCAAAGCAGCGATGGGGGGCCTCTCCACCGTCCCCCACCAGGCCAGCCACACGGGCTGTGTGACTCCACACACTGCGGGCAGCGGCTGTTGCTGGGCTCTCAGCGCCTGTTAAGAGGACACCCCGGTCCAAAGAGCAGCATCAGTGCGGGGAGCCAGATGCCGGCAGGTCACGTGCTCTGCTGATTTGCCGATGTCCTTTTGCAGCCTTTCCTCGAGGCGGCCAGCATGCTCAGCCGGCTCTCGCACAAGCACCTCGTCCTGCTCTACGGTGTCTCTGTGGGGACAGAAAGTGAGTTTCCCCCTGGCTGATGGTCTGGGGCACCCGGGCCCTGGGGGGCAGGATCCACAACCCTCGAGGTGCATTGGTATGGTGCGCCTAATCTGCATTTTCTCCCGAGCATTTGTAGAATCCTCAGAAAAGTGCCAAAACTTAAGAGGGACAGGAAGCAAGGGAGACGCAAATAAAGAAGTGCATGGAACTACCCGGGAATAATAGGATTTCTCACCCACCATATCCCCAGGCTGGGGGGCGTGGTTCAGGGGCAGGGGGCTCCTCCTGGCTCCACTCTCTACTCTCCCAGCTGGTTTTCTACACTGGGGACCAGTTTGTATACTGGAATTTTACATCACATGATCCTGCATTCATGCTTTTACCGCATCTCTTTTCTGTATTTTGCGAAATTGTTGCAAACTGCCCAGAGAGCTTTGGCTATTGCGGGGTATAGACATAAATTTCTTCCTCATTCAGAAGTCTTGAAATGCCTCGCCAAGAACGAGATGCGGACTGCAAATGGGGGCAGGCCTCTCAGCCCCGGCCTTTCTTGCCGCTCCAGCAGAATGCAGCCCTGGAGTGCTTTGCTGAGGCTGGTTTCAGCCTCGGGCTCCAGCACTCATGGTCCCGTCGCCCCTCAGCATTGGCCATGCTGTCTGGAGCTGATGGGGGATGTAGTCCCACCACAGCCGGCGGGCTGCGGCTGCCCTAATTGCGACCTGGCCACCGTACCACCTCTTCTTTCAGGCATCATGGTGCAAGAGTGTGTGTGGCACGGCGCCCTGGACACGTACTTGCGGAGGAGCACGGCCGCTGGCGGAGTGACGCCCACGTGGAAGCTGCAGGTGGCCAAGCAGCTTGCCTATGCCCTCAACTTCCTGGTAGGCATGTGGACAGAGCTCGGCTCCCTCTCGGCTCCCGTCCAGACCTGGAGTGCCACGTCTCTCTTCTGGACCCGGCACCCGGCGGGTGGGCACCGGCCGCCTCTGAGGAGAGCCGAGCAGCTTCCGGCTTCTCCACTCATTCAAGTGCAGCTTTCTTCTTTGTGCTCTCCGGCCGGTCTGCACCTGCAGTGAGCTCTCTGGAAGAGGCGGCCAATGGCAGCCAGGTGGATTCTGCCTCCATTGCCATTCACCACCCCATGGCTAAGCCACGTTTCTGGGGTAAACATTGATGGGAGCTGGACCGGGACTTGAGGGTGCAGGCCCCGGTCCCCATGCAGCCATGGAGTTTGGCAACCTTGGGCCAGTTGCTGATGACCTAACCTACCTTTCAGGGCTGGTGTGAGGACAACACGGGACGGGAGATGAGCTTGTGCACTCTGTTGGCTCTGTGCAAGAAGACGAAGGAGGGGTCCAAATGTCTGAGGAAGCCGCTCTCTCTCGTTCTGTTGTAGGAGGACCAGAAGACCATTCATGGCAATGTCTCTGCCAAAAAAGTCCTGCTGGCCCGTGAGGGAGATGCGGCAAGAGGGCAGACCCCCTTCATCAAGCTCAGTGACCCTGGCGTCAGCACCACCGCCCTGGCGAAAGACCGTGAGTGGCTGGCCCTTGCGTGTGCGCCTGCCCCAGGCACTCGGCTTTTTCCAGGGGGACTCTGCCGCTTCCGGGCCTTGAGGGCTCTCTTGGTGGTCATGCCCATGATGCAGCTAGCTTTGCGCTGGCTGCTGGCTTTGGGGCTTCCTGCCCATGTCGCGGAGTGTGGCCCAGTACGGGAGCCTGCCCTGCCCTGGCAGCACCACCACCAGGCAATTGCCCAAGCCGTCAGGCTCAGGGTGGGCAGACCAGGAGAGGCAGGACTAAAACTACAAGACGGCCCGTGGGTTTTAGTGTGCAGCTCTTACTGCTGGGACCTAAACCTTGGGAGCGGCATTCCAAACTTTCCAACGGGGAGAAAGCTGGGAAGCAGCTTGGGAATGAGCAGGAGGGACATGGCCCTCAGGGTCTGCCAGAGGGGCAGATATGCCCCGGTCCGAGGCTCTGCACTCTGTCCAAAGTGGCCTTGTGCCAGAAAGGGGTTGGGCCCAGATGCACAAGCCCTGCACACGGACCACAATCGGACGCCGCCAGGTGTGCTGGGCCGGCAGCCGCTGGGGCTGCGAAGTGGGTCCTGCCATCCCTGGCAGTAGCCTGAACTTCTGGGTGCAGTCCATGGTGCTGGACTCAGCACACAAGACCTGTCCCCAAGGTGGGTCAGCACCAGGGCTCCTCAGAAGCTTGGATAATGACCCAGGGCGGATGCAACACTCGAGGGACACCGGCAACAGCAGTCTGCGCTGCGTGGGGCCGCTATGCTGGCTGGACATGATGAAACCGCAGTCGGCCGGGACTTGAGCCCACTGGGGCCAGTAGGTCTTTTGTTAGTCATGGATGCCTTAAACCCCAGCGATCTCAGTGGGGTTTAGGGTTAGGGCGAGCAGACCTGTCTACATCTGAACTAAGGTACTGCCTCAATCCACTCATGCCAGTTTGCTGCCTTTTCATCACAGACCAAACACGCTCTGGGTCCCGACGGTGGGGCACCCGCTCCCCACTCCCAAGGGCTGTGCGAGGCGGGATGGGCTACGAGGCTGTGGCTGCTTCCCATCCAAGGAGCAAACCCTCTGGCTTCGGGGATGCCCTGCCCCCGGGAAAGACGGAAGGTGCGCTGCAGCACTATGGGGAGGCCCCAGCAGGAAGGGGCTGTGCCAACCTGCCTGTTCCCCTCTGCCATGGCCTCAGTGCTAGTTGAACGCATCCCGTGGATTGCCCCCGAGTGCCTGGAAGATGCCAAGAACTTGGCGACTGAGTCAGACCGGTGGAGCTTCGGAGCCACTTTGTGGGAGATCTTCAATGGTGGGAACATGCCGTGGAGTGCCATGGAACCCCAAGCGGTCAGTCTCGGGGCAGCGGGGAGGCATTCCTGATGCAGGGGCATCACTCCAGCCGGCTCTTGGGGGGAAAGGACCTCATCCCACCTCATCAGAGTGGGAGGGCATAAACTGGTGTCCTGCAACAGCAGGGGGTTGGACCCCTTATGCGTCTTAATTCTCTGGACAGTTAAAGAAAAGGTGCTTCTTGGCCTTGAGGCACAGACATTGCAGCCTGGTATCTCCTGGGATGTGTTAGAGGACAACCCCCATCATCCCCAGCACTGGTGAGGGTTCTAGTCCCTCATATCAGGAAGAGCAAGTTGCCAGAGATGCCCTGACATCTTTGTCTCACAAGGGCTTCCTAATCCCTAAAACCCCCTCTGCTTCTATATGGCAAAGAATATAACTTTTTTTTCCTATCAGGGAGATAGCAAGAAAAAGTCACTAGCATGACTCTCCCAGATACGTCTACATGGAAGTAGGTCCCAGAGAGTTCAGTGTCTATTTCAGTCTCAAAATGGGCTTGCAGTCCAGAAAACTCTCACCATAAGCAAAGCTTCTCGTGCAGTTCTATCTAAGCACACTGGCCAACCCTTTAAAAGCCATATGATCACAGTTCCCTTCCTGGCCAAGGAGTCCTTCCCACTCCCCCACTCTGGGAACATGACACCCACCCACACACACACACAGGGCCGCTTTCACCCTTCTCTGCTCCAAGGAACACCCAGAAAGGTTTTGCAACTAATAGCTATCTAGGCTATACTATTCATTTCCTCCTCCACCTCAGTTGTTTTTCCTTTTGTGTCATGACCTTTAGATTGTAATCCCAAGGAATGGAACAGTCTTGGTATTTTCCTTACCTGATGTCTGGCCAGAGAGCAGGGCTGGGATGCTGTCACTCTGCGCATGCATGAACTTGCTCCCTTCTCCCCTCCCTTGCCCATTTCTGCAGAAGCTCAAGTTCTACCAGGACCGTGGCCAACTGTGCCCTCTCAGGTGGACAGAGCTGGCTGGCCTGGTGGGCCGGTGCATGCAGTATGACCCACGGCGGCGCCCAGCCTTCCGTGCCATCATGCGGGAGCTCAACAGCCTCACCACTTCCGGTAAGTCTGCAGGCGTGGCAGTGGCCCAAGCAGGGTGCCCAGGTGCAGCGGGGGACAGGGGGATCCCTGCCGCCGTAATATGCAAGTGTCAAGGGTCTGCAATGGGCAGCTCAAGGATCCAGGAAGGGGAGCAGGGGCGGGATGGTGGTCCTGGCTCCGGGCGCAGCCAGCCGTGCCCTCCAATATGGTGTGTAGAAGGCAGACTTCCCTGGAACCCTGCAGCCACCTTAGTTGCTGTCAAGCCCCCTTTTAAGGTCAGCAGAACTGCCTTTCTCGGTGGCCTCAGCAGCCCAGCTGCCTGAACCCCTGGTTTCCCACAATGTGAGGGCTGTGCAGGTATCAGGCACATTTTACAAATGTACAGAATTGTGTCCCGTGCGCACAGGTGCACCGTGGCATCCATGTGCATGAGCGCAAGGGTGCAATCCCTCAGATGCAGCCTAACAATTTAAAAATGGCCCACAGTCTGCAGAGCCCACACAGCTTAGGAAAAAGCCAGCCTGTTGCAGGTTCAATTCACAGGAATCCAGACACAGTAGAATCTGTGGCCAATCTCTCCAGCATCCTTAGGCAGCATCCAGTAGCTCCTCAAACCAATAAAAACAAGAACATTGAAGACAATAAAGGCCTAATTTGAAAAGATGCTTCTTCACACCATTTCCAAGTACCCACAGAGTCAGGGCTAGTGCATATTCCATTTTGTGGGGTGACAAGGGAAAGCCTTTTACGGCATGCCCAGCAAAGGGGTCCCCAGAGTCATGACCCCCCTGAAGGATCATTCCTTGATCTACAGACGAGTGCACCATGACCCAGTCCTGAGCTGTTTGGACTTTGAAGGCTAGCATCAAAAACCGAGAATGGAGCCCAGAGTGCAGCTCTTCCCGAACAGGCGTAGTATGCCGTGTCCCGATTCCACCCACCAATTTGCTACTGAGGTGCTGAGGATGGGCCAACCCAGAGCACTTTGCAGCTGTCCAGATATGATGTTACCAAGGCCTGGAAAGCTGTATCAGCAAGGATCTGAAGTCATGATTCAGCTCCCCCAGTAACGAGCAGCAGGTTTCACGTGGCAAGAGCCCATAAGACGAGGGGCGCACCTGTAGGTGCTTGTGAGGATCAAGCCACCAAGGGCAGCTCTGGAAGGTCCCCACAAGGCCTCCCCGCACGGCTCGTCTTGGCTGCTGCCGTGCAACGGACCTTCACAGCCGCTGCCTTGTGCTCCTGATCCCGCTTCCAGTCTGGCCTCCGCCTTGCCTTTGCTCTAACCCATCCTTCGTCCTCTCTGATCCTGCCGTGCCCCTGACCCTACTGTGGCTTGCCAGGATCTGCCCTCCGCTTGCCTTTGCCTCCTGATCTGCCCCGCTTGTCCCTGGCTCTGCCTTTCTGCCATTTGCCTTTCTGTCTCTGCCGCTGCCCTATCCTGCTGGGTCCTTGATCCAGACGTGCTCCTGGCTTTGCCTGTGGCCCCCCTGCTTTCCATCAGACCGCTGATGTCCCTGGACACACGTTCCCTTCCCGAAAGATCCAGTGTTCCATGACATCCTCTGTAGCTGGCTGAGTTGTGCAGCAACCACACACTGTATGCCAAATTTATTATTTTATTGTTCGATTTATATCCTGCCTTTTTCCCACAAGGGGCTCAAGGCAGCTTGCATCATTCTCCTCCTCCACCTTATCCCCACAACAACCACCCTGTCAGGTAGGCTGGGCTGGGAGTCTGTGACTGGCCCAAGGTCACCCAGTTGGCTCCGTGGCTGAGCGGGAACTCGAACCCGGATCGCCCGAGTCCCAGCCCCAGACTGTTCACCACAGCGCCGCACTGGCTCTCTATCTCAGGCACTTTGCCTGCCATCACAACCTTTTCTTGCCCTTTAACTGCTGCTGTCCCTTCACCCCAGATTACGAGCTTCTATCAGACCTCCCAGCCACTGACCACTTTGCAGGGTACATGGATCCCTCCTTGTGCCAGGATCCCACCCTCTTTGAGGATCGCCACCTGAAATACATCTCGCTGCTGGGCAAGGTAGGTGGCATGCACCCCTGGGGATGCACTTCGTGACCGATCTGGCCCCCTTTGGGTCAGAGGGGGCATGGCTGCCCCCTCAAGGCAGCCTTCGGGAGCAAGACTCGCTCCGTCACGAAAGGGCTGCCAAGGTGGGTGCGGCCAACCACGAAGCCCTCATTTCCCAGAAGGCAAACTGGGAAGACCTCATGTGGGGGCCTTCTCCTTGGATTGCCTCCTTTTGGGAGGCAAGGGATCAGGACCTGCTAGGAGGGGCTTGAGGTCCTATGTCCTGAGAGCAGTGGGGGTTGACGGCAGCAGTACCCCGATCAGCTTGCCGGGGCCAGAGCCGCTCCCTTCGGGGCCCAGATCCTCCCCCGAGACACGTGCACTGCTGTTGCAGGGGAATTTCGGGAGTGTGGAGCTGTGCCGCTATGACCCACTGGGGGACAGCACTGGCGAGCTGGTGGCAGTGAAGCGCCTGCACCAGAACTCAGCCGAGCAGCGCCAGGACTTCGACAGGGAGATTGCCATCCTGCGCACCCTGCACCATGACTTCATCGTCGCCTACCGCGGGGTCTGCTACAGCTGGGGTGAGGCCGGGGGGCGGGGGGCACAGCTGTTCCTTGGACTGGGTGAGCGCTGGATTATTTTACATGCCAAAGGAAACGTACCAAATCGACCTCCCAACGCCAAACACAAATAATTGAGGTTTATGCAATGTGCAGAGAAGCAGCAGCTTAATGTTGGAACTGTTGGCCAGAAAATGTCAGCATTCCAGCAGTTCAAGCCAGCCTCTGCCAGACGGAGTGAGCTCCTGTCATTCACCCTGGCTCCTAGCAGTTCGAAAGCATGTAATGCGCATAGACGAATTCGGCAGGAAGGTAGCTGCTCTCCACCATGCCATGCTGGACACATGGCCACGGAATCGTCTTTGGACAGCACTGGCTCACAGGGATGAGCACCGTTCGTGGAGTACAATCCACAGGGACACCCGTACAAATCGTGCATCCTGCACAGTGCATTGTGTGGCAGTTCACCCTGCACAAAAACGTGCAGGGAAAAGTGTGCATATTTTAAACCATGGACACAAAATGCATACATCTAAAGATCCGGCTGCTTAAAAGGGACTCAGTGCGCAGAGCACATGCGTTCACAAAGGTGCCTGCAAGTGGGGGGTGAGGCAGAAGTGGCTCACGGAAGGGCAGGAGGGCCCTGCTAGACAGAACTGTGCCAAGATCAGCAAGGATGGCTCCCTGTTTCCCACAGGACGGGAGGCAACTAGGAAGGAAACGGCGGCTCCCCACCCTCGAGTGTGGATAATGACGAGGACTTGTTTTCCATCGGAGCATCAGCTCTCTTTTGCATGCTTTCCTAGAAATGGGGCACTTTGGTCTAACCTGAATCCCGTTTGCCAGCGACTGCCCTGCAAGAATGCACTCCTTAGATTATGCTGATCTTGTTCATCACAGCACACTGTGCTGTGTGGCTTCCCCAGCGTGGGTGTGGCTAATCCCCACATGCTGGGGTCGCAGGGCTCTGCGGCAAAACGTGCAGCAGCGTGTGTTCCAAAGCATGTTTCATGCTGCTTCGAAGTGGGAAGCCTCTCCCCGTCCTTCACGTGGTCTTTGTGGACAGGAAGGGGTGGCGTTCTCTGCCAGTGTTAATCAGTGGAAGGCAGCGGTTTTATTCCCTTCCCCAGATTTATGTGGCACATTCCCTACCCCAGGCCGGAACTGCCTCCATCTGGTAATGGAGTACCTGCCCAATGGTTGCCTGAGGAACTTTCTGCAGAAAAACCAGGAGCGGCTGGACCTGCGGAAGCTGCTTCTTTATGCCTGGCAGGTCTGCAAGGTGAGATGTCTGGATTTGCTCATGGCCGAGGTGCTCCCAGCCCTAAAGAATGACAGGAAGCACAGGGGGATGGATCCTGGCCTGGGGCAGCTGCACAGCGTCCACTCATGGTGCATGCAGCACTGCCTGTGTCACATCTTATGGGAGCACAAGCACAGCCCTGCGGGGCCAGACAGGAGGCTTCTCTTGTCTGGCCGGGGCACAAGTGGAGATGCTCAGACCAGGGGCAAGGCCTGCTGGCCTCAGTGCAGACCCGACAACCTCATGGCCCCCATTCTGTGATGCTCTGGGGCAGCACGTGGCCTTCGGGGCACTGCGTGGGGTCAGAGGGGTCCGGGCTGGGTCACCTGGAGGAGGCTGGTGGTGACCGACGGGCCAGCATGTCCGGAGAGGGCCCGGCTGGCCAGGATGGGGTCAGTCCCTTCCTGCACACCTTCCAGTTGCCCTGCTCCACCCTGTGTGAGATGCCAGGCCTGCCTCAAGGTAGCCCCTTCGTCTAGGGCCTGGAGGGGAGCAGGGGGGGAGTCCCCCAAGACCACACCCCCTGAGGAGTGTCTTGTTCACAGGGCATGGATTACCTGGGTGCTCAGCGCTACATCCACAGGGACCTGGCTGCCAGGAACATCTTGGTGGAGAATGAGAACCGCGTCAAGATCGGTGATTTCGGCCTGGCCAAAATCCTGCCGCAGGGCAAGGAGTACTACGTGGTGCGAGAACCTGGGCAGAGCCCCATCTTCTGGTAGGAGGGCCAATGGCTGCTGCCATGGCAGATGCATGGTGTAAAATACCCCATAGCTTTAGCTTTTGTGCATTAATACTGATATCCCCTTCATGGATCACTGCCTTGCCGTGGCGAAGGGGTTTGGGTAGTGCGATGAAGTGATGAGCTCTGCCGTGCAGGGGCACCCAAGATGGACAGATCATAGCAGAGAGCTCTGACAAAACACGCTCCACTGGAGAAGGAAATGGCAACCCACTCCAGAAACCTTGCCATGAAAACCCCATGGACAGTACCAAAGGGCAAAACGATACGACGCCGGAAGATGAGCCCCTCAGGTTGGAAGGTGTCCAATATGCTACTGGGAAAGAGCAGAGGGCTAGTACTAGTAGCGCCAGAAAGAGTGAAGCGACTGGGTCAAAGCTAAAAGGACACGCAGTTGCGGATGCATCTGGTGGTGAAAGGAGAGTCCAATGCGGCAAAGATCTATACTCCATAGGAACCTGGAATGTAAGACCCATGAATCAAGGCAAGCTGGATGTGGTCAAACAAGAGATGACAAGACTGGACATCGACATCTTAGGAGTCAGTGAACTAAAATGGACAGCAATGAGTGAATTTAATTCAGAGGACCATCAGGTATACTACTGCGGGCAAGAATCCCTCAGAAGAAATGGATCATACTCAATAAAAGAGTAGGAAAAGCAGTACTGGGATACAATATCCAAAATGACAGAATGATCTCCGTTCGAATCCAAGGCAAACCATTCAACATCACTGTAGCCCAAGCCTATGCCCCAACCACTGGTGCTGAAGAGGCTGAAGTTGACCGGTTCTATGAAGGCCTACAACACCTTCTAGAATTAACACCCAAAAATGATGTCCTTATCATCATGGGGGATTGGAATGCTAAAGTAGGAAGCCAAAAGATAGCCGAAATAACAGGCAAGTTTGGCCTTGGAGTACAAAATGAAGCAGGGCACAGGCACAGAATTTTGTCAAGAGAATACGATGGTCATAGCAAACACTCTTTTCCAACCACCTAAGAGACGACTCTACACATGGGCATCACCAAACGGTCAACAAAGAAATCAGATTGACTATGTGCTCTGCAGCCAAAGATGGAGAAACTCTATACAGTCGGTAAAAACAAGACCAGGAGCTGATTGTGGCTCAGATCATGAGCTTCTGGTTGCAAAATTTAGGCTTACATTGAAGAAAGTAGGGAAGAGCACTAGGCCGCTCAGGTATGACCTAAATCATATTCCTGATAAATATACAGTAGAAGTGACAAATAGATCTAAGGAATTAGATCTTGCCTGAAGAACTATGGACCGAGGTTCACAACATTGTGCAACACGTAGCAACTAAAACCATCCCAAAGAAAAAGAAATGCAAGAAAGCAAAATGGCTGTCTGGGGAAGCTTTACAAATAGCTGAGGAAAGAAGGGTAGCTAAAGGCAAGGGAGAAAGAGAAAGATACACCCAATTGAATGCAGAATTCCAGAGATCAGAAGAGATCACAATGCCTTCTTAAATGAACAGTGCAAAGAAATTGAAGAAAACAATAGAATAGGGAGGACCAGAGATCTCTTCAAGAAAATTGGAGATATGAAGGGAACATTTCATGCAAAGATGGGCATGATAAAGGACCAAATTGGCAGGGACCTAACAGAGGCAGAAGAGATTAAGGTGGCAAGATTACACAGAAGAACTATACAAGAAAGAGCTTAATGTCCCTGATAACCACGATGGGGTG
>NW_025335325.1:847634-858677 GCF_004798865.1 Varanus komodoensis
TGCATGAAATGTTCCCTTCATATCTCCAATTTTCTTGAAGAGATATGAAGGGAACATTTCATGCAAAGATGGGCATGATAAAGGACCAAATTGGCAGGGACCTAACAGAGGCAGAAGAGATTAAGGTGGCAAGATTACACAGAAGAACTATACAAGAAAGAGCTTAATGTCCCTGATAACCACGATGGGGTGGTCACTGACCTCGAGCCGGACATCCTGGAATGCGAAGTCAAATGGGCCTTAGGAAGTCTGAGCAACAACAAAGCTAGTGGAGGCGACAGTGTTCCAGCTGAGCTATTCAAAATCCTAAAAGACGATGCAGTAAAAGTACTACACTCAATATGCCAGCAATTTTGGAAAACTCAACAGTGGCCACAGGATTGGAAAAGGTCAGTTTGCATTCCACTCCCAAAGAAGGGCAATGCCAAAGAATGTTCAAAGTACCGCACCATTGCACTCATTTCACATGCTAGCAAAGTGATGCTCCAAATCCTACAAGCTAGGCTCCAGCAGTATGTGGACCGAGAACTACCAGAAGTACAGGCAGGGTTTCGGAGAGGGAGAGGAACTAGAGATCAAATTGACAACATACGCTGGATCATGGCAAAAGCTAGGGAGTTCCAGAAAAACATCTACTTCATTGACTATGCTAAAGCCTTTGACTGTGTGGATCACAACAAATTGTGGCAAGTCCTTAAAGAGATGGGAGTACCAGACCATCTTATTTGTCTCTTGAGAAACCTATATGCGGGTCAAGAAGCAACAGTGAGAACTGGACACAGAACCACTGATTGGTTCAAAAGTGGGAAAGGAGTTCAAGCAAGGCTGTATTCTGTGGCCCTGCCTATTTAACTAATATGCAGAGCACATCATGAGAAAGGCAGGGCTGGATGAATCACCAGTTGGAATTAAGATTGCTGGGAGAAATATCAACAACCTCAGATATGCAGGTGATACCACTCTCACGGCAGAAAGTGAAGAGGAACTAAAGAGCCTCTTAATGCAGGTGAAGGAGGAGAACACAAAAGTTGGCTTGCAACTCAACATTAGGAAAACTAAGATCTTGACATCCGGTCTTCACACTACCTGGCAAATAGATGGGGAAGAAATGGAGGTAGTGACAGATTTTATTTTCCTGGGATAGTGGAAGACAGGAAGGCCTAGAGGAATGTTGTCCATGGGGTTGTGATGGGTCGGACATGACTTCGCGAGCCCGCATCATCCCCAGCCAGGGTAATGGGTATTTTAGTCTAAAACACCTGCAAGGCCGCTGGGAGAAGAGCTGGTCAGGATGAAGGCCTTTTAAGCAATGTTCCCTGGAATTGCTCCCCTGGAATGCTTTGCAATGTCTCCTGGAATTGCTCTTTCAGAAAACTATGGGGACCAGCTAACGTTTGGGATAAAACAAGAGGTGGGGACTGTGGATGCTCCTGAGCAAGAGGGCTAGAGCCTTGATCGCTGTACTGAAGTTAGAGCAGGAATTCTCAGGACAAAAGATTTGGTATCTGGTTTTGGAACAGCTGGGGGAGACGCACCAGAGGGAGACCATGGGGAGCATGGACCATGGGACCATGAGACATGCTCTGCCCCAGGCCCAGGACATGGCAGATCGGACGAGCCGTGCTTCTTTTGGCAACACTGGTCTGCAAGGAGAAAGCCTCGGACATGCAAGTAGCTAAATTTTTCCAGAACTGGGTAGCAAATTTTTTCCCGAATTGGAGGGCCCTGATACTGGGAACAATAGATGGCAAAAGAAGGAGGGGACGGCAGAGGATGAGGTGGCTGGATGGGGTCACTGAAGCAGTTGGTGTGAGCTTCCGTGGACTCTGGGGGATGGTGGAGGACAGGGAGGCCGGGAGGAATGTTGTCCGTGGGGTCGCAATGGGTCCGACATGACATCACGACTAACAATAACAAAAACAATACTGATATAACCGTGGTAAACTACCCAGACAGCTTTGAGTATTTCAGGGCATAGAAATGAAATTAATAGCAGTAATAATGAGCTGCCATCGAGATGAGACAGAAACAATTCAAGGCAGAGATGAAAAAATGTGGCCCACGGGGATAGGTGTAACCCGCAAACCTCCCCTAGCAACCTCAGCCCGCCAGCATCTGCCGCCACCACCAGGGAAACCGTGGAGGAGGAAAAACCCTGCATGTGTCCTGCCACTGAAAGCGCCGTCCAGCCTGTCCCTGGAGCATCCTTAGAAGCACGTGTGGCAGCCCCTGCCTGCGCCTGGGTGCTCCAGGGAAGACGCTGCTCTGGCAGGACCCACGGTAGCTTCTCTTATCTCCCTTTGCCCCCAGCAGTGAACCTGTCTTCCCGCACGCAGACCAAAGGCCTCCCTGGTCCAGCACCACTGGCCTAAGCAGCGCTCAGAAAGGGGACGGGGCAAGCAGATCGCCCTCGTCACAACACGCCACTATTGTCGAAATCCTGCCTGACTACTTTAACATACGAAATAGCTGGCTGGGAGTTGTAGGCCTTTTTCTGTCCAAACAGGCATTCATTCATTCATTTATTTATTAATTAAAACCTTTCTATGCCGCCCCTTGCCAAGGCCTTGGGGCGGCTTACAACATCAAATACAAAATACATTAAAACAATAACAGTTAAAATATATACAGTAAAATAAAATAAGCCACCCTGGCCGAATAAAATTCAATAATATTAACATTTAAAATGCCGCTTAAATAAAAAGGTCTTCACCTGCCGCCGAAAAACAAATAACGACGGCGCCAGGCGGACCTTTCTGGGGAGCGCATTCCATAACTTAGGCGCCACCGCTGAGAAAGCCCTCCTCCGAGTAGCCACCCTCCTAATTTCCTTCACTGAGGGCTCCCGGAGGAGGGCCTCTCCTGCTGATCTCAAGGGGCGGCTGGGCATATATGGACGTAAGCGCTCCTTCAGGTAGCCAGGACCCAAGCCGTTTAGGGCTTTATAGGTCATCACCAACACCTTGAATTGGGCCCGGACTTCAATGGGAAGCCAGTGAAGCTGACGGAGGACTGGAGTCATGTGAGCATAACGCCCCGTCCCCGTCAGCAGCCTGGCAGCTCTATTTTGAACCAATTGAAGTATCCGGACCGTCTTCAAGGGCAGCCCCACGTAGAGCGCGTTACAGAAGTCAAGACGGGAAGTCA
Organism: Varanus komodoensis; assembly: GCF_004798865.1. Taxonomy (NCBI): domain Eukaryota; kingdom Metazoa; phylum Chordata; class Lepidosauria; order Squamata; family Varanidae; genus Varanus; species Varanus komodoensis. The sequence continues at coordinate 850,782 of NW_025335325.1, forward strand.
CCAGTGCATGAGTCACTGTTGCGAGGCTGTTGTACTCCAGGTAGGGACGCAGCTGATGAATCAGCATTGGATTGTTTCATCAGAAGGCTTTTTTTTACTGCAACCAGCCAGGAGGTATCTGTCAAGACAGACATCCTGAGGCAGCCTGGACAGGGTGAGTCCATGCAAGGGGCGCAGCTGGGAGAATAGGATGCCTGGACCTCCTTGTACCTCTTGTCTGGGCTTTATCTTCACAACGGCTTCCCCATCCCTGTGGCAGGTATGCACCAGAATCTTTGGCTGACAATGTCTTCTCCCAGGAGTCGGATGTCTGGAGTTTTGGCGTGGTCTTGTACGAACTCTTCACCTACGGGAGCAAGAGCCATAGTCCCTCGGAGGTGAGGACCCCCCATGCCTAGACCTTGTTAGGCGTTTGGGTCGCTGCTGCCCGGGATGTCCATGTGCAGGCAGAGAGACTGAGAGAGAGACAGAGAATCCTTGCTATTATTGCTACGTTGTTTATTAGATTTCTTACATGACTTTCCCAGAAAGAGACCCAAGGCAGGTACAGTATTTAAACGTTCAGGAATGTAAAACAATCTAAGGCAGCCTAAAAGACAGTGCGATACAAGACCTGATAAAAACAACCACATTAAGAAGCGTGCCTTGTGCCTGGGCAGAGCGGAAGGTCTTCACCCGGCACCAGGCGGCCCTCGTCGGGGGGACATGTCTCTGGACTCCCACAACCCATAAGCAAAGCAAGTTGCTCCATCATGTCACCTGCCGCTATTGCTGCAAGCAAAATGCATCCCTGCACGTGATCAGAATCCCAAATGATGTCGCCTGCCATCCCACGACACAAAAGTTGATCTGAGCGGCTTGGCACATGGGTGACTCCAGGCCCAGTGTGTGGCTGGTGCTTATAGAGACACAGGAACAGCGCGAGTCAGAAGGGGCCTCCTGGGCCATCTAGTCTGACCTCCGGCTCCAGCCGGCTCCGCTCACGACATGCCCACCATGTGCACGTCCAGCTTAAGCAGCTTCTGGTCCCAGCATGGGCTATGCAAGCTCAGGCTGATGGGAGTTGTAGGTCCAGCAGGGCCCACAAGTTGCCCGCCCCTGTTCTGATGGTTTCATGGTCTGGCTTGCCTCAGATCCTGGAGAACCCCATCCTTCGATGCCCCCCTTACCTGCCAAGCTCCTTGCTGCAGACCTTGAGCCAAATCTCTGACTTTGCACAAAGTCACACAAGGCAGTTGTGGAAAGAGACCGTTTTACCAGTGGCTCAGCAGTGGACTTCTTCCAAGACACTGGTTCCCTCTCCCTGTTGGCCTGCCTGGGGAAGCGGGTAGCAAAATGCATAGCTTCTGTTTGAGCTTTAGTTCCATTTTAGAAGTGTTTTTCCAACCCCGAGTTCTGCTTCTGGTAGTAAGAGGTTGCATTTTTGTGGTGCTGTTTTAATGCACATTTTATGCTGCCACAGACTTGGGAAAAACAGCATTTGGAGGGGTTTTAAAAATGATTCACTTGGGACAGGACCTAGCAGGGTGCCTATGCCTCAGCTGATCACCTGCTGCAAGTAGCAAACACCTCGATTCCAGTGTGCAAGTGAGTGGCACTGCATTTGCAAGGGCTTTGGGGCAGTCCCAGAATGAGTGGAAATGCACAGTTCTGGAGGGAGCCAGAAGTACCATTAAGCAAGCTCCACCAAGAGCCTTCTCCCAGAAACAAGCATTTCTGTGCATTTTGGTTGTCCCCGGAAGTGCTAGACTGCTGTTGCAGTAGCTGTGGGTCCTGCCAGTGCAAAAATATCCATGGGACTCGGAAGAATTGCAGAGGCATAAACACCCCTCAAATAAGGTCTTGGCTTCCTTCCTGAGATTCTAAGTTGCACGGGAAAGTCCATTTGAAAGTCCATTTAAAAACAGAGAAGCAGAGCGAGTCAGAAGGGGCCTCCTGGACCATCTGGTCTGACCCTCGGCTCCAGCTGGCTCTGCTCATGACATGCCCACCACGTGCACGTGCATTTGACTATTTACATACCTCTGTGCTTTAAAACTGAAAGAAAGCAACCAAAGTGCAGCTTGCAGTTGGCTTTCCCAGCTAAACGTTTGCTTATGGCAAGTGGAATAAAAAGAAGAATGCCTTTGTGGCCCTCAACTCCATGGAAAGGGCAGAAGCAAAGAAGTCTGAAAAGACTGCAACAAATGATGAGCTTCACTTGGGAGGTGATCCCAGAAAAGCCCAGTGAGTGCAGTGCAAATGGAAAAATATAAAAGGAGAGATTCGCTTTCTGGCATGGACAGGACTGGTGACTGCTGCACCTGCATTCAAGCTTGTCCTTCATTCTTCCTTTGCAAGGCGCTTACTGAAAGAAGCAACTGTTGTTTGTTTCTGATGACAGAGCGCATGTGTGCACACAAAGATCTAGAGAAAAAACGGAACAGTTGAGGCGAAGAATGGCATTTTACCCATCAGACCAAATTGGGATCTTAAAAGGAGGGGAACGGGGTTTAGGGGAAATGAAGAAAAGAGCATTTTTCAGAAAAATGGGGAAAACTAGGAAAAACCAGCAAACTCCATTTTTTTCTCAGATTTCCCTCGTTATTTCGCCCCTCCTCCAAGATCTCATCTCGGGCTGCACGTACCTTGCTGGGCCAGCCTATTGCAGTAACCCGTTTCCTGCCACCTCTCCCCACGTCTGCTTTTCACCTTAGGAATTCCTCTGCATGATGGGGCACAGCAGGCCCGCCACGATCGCCTGCCACCTCCTGGAGCTGCTGAAGCAGAACAGGCGACTCCCGGCCCCTGCAGGATGCCCCGCGGAGGTGAGCCGCCTTCCCTGCAACTGGGAAGGGCCGAGAAGGAGGCACGGATCGGGCTGCAGGGACTCCAAGCCTGACTTCTTCCTCTCCCCCAGGCAACGCATTTAATCTCCAGACTTAAAACATAAACGGCATAAACATCCTCTTTCGGGTAAAACATTTTGCCCCACTCTTCAGCCAGAGAGTTTCCTGAATCAATTTATATATAATCAAGAAAGCTAGGAAAAGTCCTCTCCCTTCCAAAGTGAACTAGACGGGAGGGGAAGGGAAGGGTTCAGCAGGGCCAATGGAATGGCTCTTCCATCTCCCATCTTCCTGGGCTATTACATCCCAGCCACTTGCTTGTTATTTCTATGAGGCATGGTTTTGTTCTTTAAGAATATAAAGGACCTCTTTTTATTGCAACATGGTCTTTTAAACCAGAGCAGCTGCCCCGTCCCACCTTCAAGTCGTCGTATCTGTCCAGTTGCATCACTTGATGGTTTAAAGGCTGATCTATTTATGTTCAGACAGAAAAACAGCTTCCAGCATGGCTCAGTCAGCATAGCTAGGAGGCCTGAAGCGCTCTGTCCTCGCTCCCAAAATATCGGACACGGCCCTTCCTGTGCAGGATGCGGCCTTGAGACCATGGATGGGAGCAATGGCAGTAACTGGATTTCTGGAGAGCACACTGGGGGAGCAAAGGTGCACCCCCTTTTTATCAATGACTTGGAAGAGGGGATAACCAGTCCACAGAATAAATTTGTGGATGATACTAAAGTGGCGCTGGCAGCCACAATGGAGGGCCAAGCACTCCAGATCCAAAGGATCCAGACAGGCTGTGGAAGTGGGCAGGAGGCAACAGGATGGCGTTCCATGTGCATAAGTATCAGGTCTTGCACTTGGGACACAGGAGGGGGACAAGTGGCTGGAGAGCAGCACTTGCAAAATGGATCTCAGGCTGAACTTGAGTCAGCCGTGTGATGCAGTGGTCAAGAGGGCGAACGGCACCCTTGGGGGCATGGCCAGAAGTGTGGCTTCTAGATCAAGAGGGGTATTACTACCACTCTACACGACTCTGGTGCGCCCGCAACTGGAGTATTGTGCTCAGTTCTGGGCCCCTGATTACAGAAAGGATATGGCCAGGTTGGAGTCAGTGCAGCATAGGGCCACAAGGTTGGTGGCCGGTTTGAAGGGATGGGGTACGAGGCGAGACTGAGGGAACTGGGTCTCTTCAGCCTGGAGAAGAGGAGACTCAGAGGGGATCTGTTGGTGACATACAGGCATGTGAGGGGGTGTCACACAGAGGTGGGGAGAGACCTGTTCTCCCCTGCAGAGGAAGGCAGAGGAGGGCAGAATGCATTTCAGTGGAGCAAAGCTCAGGGAACCAAGGTTCAACTTGGATGCCAGGAAGTACTTGACGGTTAGGACCCCAAGGGTATGGGATGGGCTTCCACAGAAGGTGGTTGAGGCCCCATCATTGAGATGTTCAAGGATAGGCACATGGTGGGGATTACTTGAGCAGAGCCGGCTGGAGCTGGGGTCAGACTAGATGGCCTGGGAGACCCCTCCTGACCCCCTCTGTTCCTATGTTTCTATGGTCTCCTGGGCTGCCCTTGGGTGGGAGCACAGGCATCTCCTGCTTCATGAGGTGGCACCGTAACATCCCCCCTTTCCTACTTCTTTCCCCTCCCCAGGTTTTTGCCCTGATGCAGTCATGCTGGACCTTTGCACCGAGTCAGCGGCCCCGATTCTGCAAGCTCGCGCCACAGATTGAAGCCCTGAGGAGCAGCCACTGCCAAGCCTGGGTCTAGGAGGGGATGCCACAGGGGTTCTTGCGCATGCCACCCCGAGGGTATGATATTCCCATTTGCTGTTGCTGTCACCATGGGGCACTGGGGGAAGCCCTGCTCCGACATCCGGGCACGGCCAGACCCACCTCACCACTGCTGCGGACCTGCTTTCCTGGGCTACATTGGCCTCCTCGTGGAACCTCTTTCTGCAGCATTGAAGGGGTCCCCCGATCCACAGTCCTAGGAACATCACTGCGTGTGCAGGAGAGACGGTCCCTACAGGCAGAGGTGCCCCGGCGTGCTGGTCTGTGTGAACTTTTGCAGCCCAGGCCTGTAGGACAGAGACCTCCAGAAACCAGCCTGCTCTTGGTGCCTGCATGCATCAACACACAAATAGCACCTAGGATTTATCTGAATGCCATCAGAGGCAAAAGCAGACAGGGCACCTCCCCCAAATGCGAATTAAATAAGCTGCAGAGCTAATTTGCACTCTGAGGCAGGTCAGTCCACATCAGACAGAAATAAACAAAAGCAACATAGTTGGGTTTCCTCCTCAGCTCCATTACTGAGTGCAGGACAAGGTGGGTGCAGGTTACAGCGTGTGACAAGTGCGGTGTTAACTCGTGCTTGAAAATCTCCCCCTTGCTTGACATGAGCTACTGCATGTGTTTGGAGAGCACCAGGCTTTGCAGTGCAGCTAGTCCTCACTGAGGCAAGAGGATGCTTACATTACATTTCTCTGGAATGCCCTTCCATGCATTGTTCAGGTGGACACCAACATTGCCTTGGTTTTGATTGCTCCTGAAGCCTTCTTTCTTTGAAAAACCCTTCTGGAATGAACCAGCCACTGTCTTTACTGTCCCTGTTCCCATTTTTCTTATCTGTAGCATCTCCCCTATTGTTCATCACTCTGGAATCCCCTTGTTGGAATATGGATCAGTCTATCCTCCTGGTAAACAGAGAAATACATTATCCAATATACTTGGCAGGCCAGATTCTGCTCCTGAATCCAAGACTGAAGCCCTTGATAGTGCAGAGAATACACTGGGCTAGAGCTGTTTTAACTTGTACATGCTTTCTATTTTAAATTTCTTGTTTTATACTATGCCCTAATATGTTTTATAATATGCCTTATTTTAACTGTGATGCTTCTGACATGAATAGAGAGGAAGGAAGGAAGGACAGAAGGAAAGAGTGCAGAGAATTTGCTGGGCAGGGGAACCCAAGAACCAGGGAAACAAAGAGGTGAATGGGGCAGACCAGGGCCCTTCAGAGCACGGCACAGCTTGTGCTGACGGGCAGCTTTCAGGGTCAGCAACTGTACCTGGGGCCTTTGGAAGAAAAGCACATCTCCACTATTGAGCAATGCTCCTTCCCTTGCCAACAAAGCAAGACTGTGACCCTCAAGGTTCTTGTGACAAAAGAGCTGATTTAGGGAAGAACGAGGAAATGGCCCCCTATCTCCCAGGCCTCTGGTGGGAAGGCTGCTCTCTGGTCAGGAGCTGATCAGAGGAGAGAGATTTGCCTGCTCCTCCAGCCTTCCACACCTCAATTATGGTTCGAAGGAGTGCATTTAGACTGCACCTTCCGGGGGGCGGGGCGGGGGGAGGACTTGTGTATATGAGTGCATTATTTGTGCTTGCACAGGAGCCTGCAGGCAGAGTGTGGGTTGCACACTCTGGACTGCTAGAACTTGTCCCCAGAGAAGCTGTAAGACGTGGTCAATGCTGCAATCTGCCAACCCGGAGTTACTGTGCAGTTGCGGAGCCGAGCCCTGTGTTGCAAGAAGGCACTCCTGCTGCCACCAGAATGCTCGCCGTAAAGAACTACATTGCAGTGCGGCATCTGCAAATCTGGCGTTTCTCTTCCACGTGTACTGAAGCAGTTGTGCAGCTAACTCCCACTCCAGGTACAGGTTTGATGGGAATCCTGATGCCTCTTGAGCAGCACTGGCATGTCACTAGGAATGGGTCCAAAGACCTCCAACTTCCTCTCAGAGCCCGTTCTGACTCAAGCCCATATCAGATGGGGAGCTTGGCTTCTTTCTCTCTCGCATGAAGACGTGTGCATATTTCTCTGCTTATGTTTCCAAATGCACACATCATTTCTATGCACCTTTGTGCTTTTCCATTGATTAAAGCAAATTTGTATGCTCACTTTTCAATGTTGCTTTCCTTGGTCCATGAAATCACATTACAAGCACAAAAATCAACAGTGTTTTTTCCCAAATTGTGCCTGAGTTCATATCAGTCCTGAATGATGCAAAATGTGTAAATTCTGATCAACAAATATTCTGATCAACTGGAATCCTGTCTCCAGTTCTGGGCACCAAGATTTTAAAAAGATGCAGGTAAATTAGAAAGGGTCCAGCGGAGGGTGACAAAAAAGATCCAGAGTTTGGAAGCCCTGCCCTGTGAGGAGACCAGGAAAACTGGGCATGTTCAGCCTTGAGAGGAGAAGCCTGAGGGGGGACATGAAATCCCTCTAGAACAGGGATCTTTAAACTTTTTGAACAGGGGGCCAGTTGAAAGGTGCCAGTAATGGGTGTGGGCCGTCAAGGCAGGGTGGGCGGGGGACGCGCGTCCATGCACAGCGAGGCAGGAGCAAGCATGCTCAGAGATCGTTTTCTCCGAGCGAGTCCAAAATGATCTCGTGTGCATGCTGGCGCCTCATCACGCAGGCGCACATACACACACGGCAAGTCCAAAACCTCTATGGCGGGTCAGATAAATGGGCATAGCAGGCTGGATCCAGCCCGCGGGCCATAGTTTGAGGACCCATGCTCTAGAAGTATCTTAAAGGCTGTCCCAAAGAGGAAGATCAAGATCTCTTCTTGCTGATTCTAGAGTATAGGACACAGAATAATCTGCTCAAGTTGCGACAACCCAGATTCAGGCTGGACATCAGGAGAAGCTTCCTGACTGTCAGAGCAATACGACAGTGGAACCAGCTGCCCAGAGAGGTGGTGGGCTCCCCCACACTGGGGACATTCAAAAGAAACTGGGCAACACTCTGAGTGGGATGGTGTGAACTGGTGTCCTGCAGCAGCAGGGGGTTGGACTTGATGGCCTTCACGGCCCCTTGCCACTCCACTATTCCATGATCCTGGGGGATTGGACTTGATGGCCTCCATGGCCCCTCCCAATTCACTATTCTGGGATTCTGGCTTTTGCCTCTGGCCTCTTGGCAGAGCGGCAGAGCAGCAGAGGCAGAGGCTGGGAGAGAGGCTGAGTGGCCAGGGGACTGGTGAAGGCAAGGGTGGGGCTGGGCAGGGGAGCAGGGCAGGAGCAGCGGAGAGGAGGGGGCGGGGCCAGAGGGGC
>NW_025335325.1:858777-859329 GCF_004798865.1 Varanus komodoensis
GGGGCTAGAGGGGCCAGGAGGGAGCGGACAGGCAGGAGCCAGTGCTGAGTGGCCAGGGGCTTGGAGAAGGCAAGGGAGGCGCTGGGCGGGGGAGCGGGGCAGGAGCAGCGGAGAGGAGGGGGCGGGGCCAGAGGGGCTAGAGGGGCCAGGAGGGAGCCGACAGGCAGGAGCCAGTGCTGAGTGGCCAGGGGACTGGCGAGGGCAAGGCAGGGGCTGGGCAGGGGAGCAGGGCAGGAGCAGCGGAGAGGAGGGGGCGGGGCCAGAGGGGCCAGAGGGGCCAGGAGGGAGCGGACAGGCAGGAGCCAGTGCTGAGTGGCCAGGGGCCTGGCGAGGGCAAGGCAGGGGCTGGGCGGGGGAGCGGGGCAGGAGCAGTGGAGAGGAGGGGGCGGGGCCAGAGGGGCTAGAGGGGCCAGGAGGGAGCCGACAGGCAGGAGAGAGTGCTGAGTGGCCAGGGGCCTGGGGCCTGGCGAAGGCAAGGCAAGGCGGAAGCTGGGCAGGGGAGCAGAGAGCCAGGAGCAGTGGAGAGGAAGGGGGCGGGGCCAGAGGGAGCAG
>NW_025335325.1:859429-871586 GCF_004798865.1 Varanus komodoensis
GCCAGGAGCAGTGGAGAGGAAGGGGGCGGGGCCAGAGGGAGCAGGGGCGGGGCCAGGAGGGAGCAGGGGCGGGGCCACCGGCCGGAGGGGCTTATAAGGCATCGTCCCTTAGCTGCAGCCCGGGCTGCCCAGGGACTCCCTTCCCTGGGGGTAGCCCCCCCCCCCATTTAAATTAGTATTTCATCCTTGCGTGGGAGTTTGGGAGAACTGGGCGAGTGAAGGGTAGTGCAGGACGGACAAGGCGGGGGACCGAGGCAGGGCCTCTGAGGGGTTCCCAGTGGCAGGCCAGGAGATGGCCTTGGCGGGAGTCACGGGTCTTTCTGCCGCTGCGGCAGCTGCGACATGTTCGCCCAGGAGAGGCAGGGCTACACTCGCCCTCGGTGCAAGCTGGTGGTCTGCTGGAGGAGGAGGTGAGCTGCCTGAGGGCCGAGAGCTCTCCAGGCCCCCGGGAGCAGCCCCCCTCTGGACAAGGGTCGAGGGAGAGGCCACCGGAGGAGCAGCTGCGGAGACATGGAGGCATGTCACCCACAGGAGGAGGGGGCCAGCACAGCCTCCTCCTTCCCTGGCGCTGATCTGGAGCTGGGAAGCAGGCTCTCTCCACCTGGGGAGGCTGGGGCTGATGAGGCCTCGGGGGATCAGCCTGGGACCACATGCGGCCAGGGAGCCTCTGCAGGGGAGGCGAGGGCCAGGGCACGGCTGCCCACCACCACGAGGAAGACGCGGTGGCGGGTGATTGTTGTTGGGGACTCCCTGCTGAGGGGCACTAGGTGGTGGTGTGCTGCCCCGACCCCGAGGCGAGGGAGGTCTGCTGCCTGCCGGGCACGCGCATCCGGCTGTGAAGGACAGAGTGGAGCGCCTCGTTCCCTCTGGGGGTCACCAGCCTCTCCTGGTGATCCATGTGGGCACAAACGACGTGGCCAGGCAGGGTCTGGTTGGGACCACCAGGGACTTCGAGGCCTTGGGGAAGGAACTCCGGGAGCTAAAGGCCCAACTGGATGGATGCAAAAGGAGGTGGATAGAGGGATTAGAAGAAAGAGGAACCTCCATAGGAAATGGAAATGGGTACTGGGGCAAATAGAGAAAAGGATATACTGGGAGGAGGAGGCCCGTTGCAGAAGGATTCTTCGCAAGCCTAAGGCTGATTACGAGCTGAGACTTGCCAAGAATATCAAGAGCAACAAAAAGGGCTTCTTTCAGCAGGTAAATAGGAAGAGGAAGGGGAGACAAGTGGTGGGACCACTAAATAAGGAGGAAGGAGATCCAGTGACTGATGCGAGGGAACAGGCACAGAGGCTAAATGACTATTTTGCCTCTGTGTTCTCCCCAAAGCAGGACGGGGGATATCCGCATAGGAGATTAGATGAGCCAGGGATTTAGGGGCACAGATTAGAGTCACCCCCCTTGAAGTTGAGGGGCTCCTCAGGGCATTGGACATTACAAAGGCGCCAGGCCCTGACAGGTTACACCCGAGAGTACTTAGAGAGTTGGCAGGGGTTCTCTCACGCCCGCTGGCTCCATTTTTGAGGCCTCGTGGAGAACAGGTGAAGTTCCAGAGGAATGGAGGGTGGCATCAGTGGTCCCAGTTTTCAGAAAGGGTAGTAGAAGGGACATGGGGAATTACAGACCTGTTAGCCTTACGTCCATTGTAGGAAAAACAATGGAAAGGCTCATAATAGACAGAGATCTAGTGATACTGGATAGGGAAGGGAGGCTGGCGGCCACACAACACGGCTTCCGCAAAAACAGGTCCTTCCAGACAAACCTTGTGGGATTCTATGACAAGGTTTCGAGATGGCTGGATGGAGGGGATGCAGTGGATGTGGTATACCTGGATTTCAGCAAGGCCTTTGACAAACTGCCCTGTGATATCCTGGTGGAGCAACTGCGGAGTTTTGGGATACACCAAAGCACTGTCCGGTGGATTAGGGCATGGTTGACTGACCGAAAGCAGAGGGTAACCATTGGTGGGGAATCATCGGGATGGAAGAAGGGGTGAGCAGTCTGCTGATCAAATTCGCAGACGATACTAAAACTGGAGCAGTGACCACGAATTAGGAGCAGGTACTCCAGATCCAAAAGGATCTGGACAGACTATGGAAGTGGGCAGGAGACAACAGGATGGCGTTCAATGTGGGTCTTGCACTTGGGGCATAGGAATAGGTGTCATAAGTACAGGTTAGGTGACAAGTGGCTGGAGAGCAGCACTTGTGAAAGGGACCTTGGGGTGCTGGTTGACTGCAGGCTGAACTTGAGTCAGCAGTGTAATGCGGTGGTCAAGAGGGTGAACGCCACCCTTGGTTGCATGGCCAGAAGTGTGGCTTCTAGATCGAGAGAGGTATTACTACCACTCTACATGACTCTGGTGCGCCCGTAACTGGAGTATTGTGCTCAGTTTTGGGCCCCTCATTACAAGAGGGATACAGCCAGGTTGGAGTCAGTGCAGCGTAGGGCCACAAGGTGGGTGGCCGGTTTGCAGGGGATGCCGTATGAAGCGAGACTGAGGGAACTGGAGAAGAGGAGACTCAGAGGGGATCTGTTGGCGATGTGCAGGTATGTGAGGGGATGTCACATGGAGGTGGGCAGAGACCTGTTCTCCCCTGCAGAGGAAGGCAGGACACACTCCAATGGAGCTAAGCTCAGGGAACCAAGGTTCAACTTGGATGCCAGGAAGCACTTCCTGACGGTCAGGACCCCAAGGGTGTGGAATGGGCTTCCACGAGAGGCCGTTGAGGCCCCATCGGTGAGGGAGTTCAAGGATAGGCTGGACATGCACATGGTGGGCATGTCGTGAGTGGAGCCGGCTGGTGCCGGAGGTCGGACTGGATGGCCCGGGAGGCCCCTCCTGACTCGCTCTGTTTCTATGATTCTATGAACAATGAGCAGGGCCATCAAATCCTCTGCTCTGTGTCAGGCTCTGGGCTGCTCCAGGGCTTCCTCTGAAGGCCAAAACCGGAACAGCCACTGTAGTGTTTGCAGGATCATTCCCAGACCCTGCTGGAGCACCGTCTCCTGAAAGGAGCCTGTTGGGAGGTCTGGGAGATGAGCTACAGAAGAGCAGGACCTTCCCTGCCCTGACTGCCTGACAGTGCCGGTCTTCCTGCTGGCTCCGGTAGGGTCAGGTCTGGTGCTTTGCCTGGTCTGGTTCCAGCCCAGCCTTGCTGCACGTGCTGCCTTGCCTCAGGCCTTCCAGCGAGTTGCCCCTCCTGCAACCTGCTTTGCGGTCTCTCATCTGCGGTGCAGGCCTGCCTGCCTGCCAGCTGCAGCACATTCCAGACCCTGCCCCTTGCCTGACCCTTTTGGATTGGTTCTGATAGGTGTGAAAGGATGATTTGAAATAAGGGAGTAAAGAGATTTAAAAAGGTAACAAAGAAAATTACTTAGCCCAAAGGAGGGGAGGGGCCAAAATCAGCGAGCACAAGGTGTGGGAAAACAGGCAGGAGGGCAAATACTTCCTGATTGTTTATTAACAAGCTGGGCAGAACAAGATGAGCCTCTTGTAGCCCCACAGGGAGTGGGGGGGGGCAGGGAAGATTGGGGAGAAGGGCCGGTGCTGGGGCAGCGCGGAGCAGGCAGGCGGAAAGAGTGTAACTCTCAGTACCCTATAAGCCAATTAGGGGAAAGGAGGAGGGAACAAGCGGCCGGCGCAGGGTTCAAAAGGAGGTGTGAACATCTGCTCAGGGGAACAGAAAAGTGGGAAGGAAAACATTCGCTCCTGTTCCCTTCATTGCAATAAAGTTTTAAAAGGAACTCTCTGCATGCCTGGAATATTTTTCTCTTCCGGCAGAAAGAGTTCCCTCCCTGCCTTGTTGTTTTGTGTTGCCACACTTTGCTCTGCTCCTTTGCCTCGTTTGCCACGCCATCACTGCTCTTGTATCCTGCCTCAGGTCCCTGTTCTTGTCACCTTCCTGGTTCTCAGCCCTTGTCTTGATCACAGCCACCACCTGGCCTTCGTTGGATGCTGGGGAAGGAAAAACTTTAAAGACGCACCAGACCACTTACGAGAAAGTCACAATCCAGACAGACTTTTATTCACTGCTGCAAAATGCAGCTGTAGGGAGAGCACCCCTGAGGGCCCAAGAGTCAACCAGGCAACTCCGCTCCTGTCACAGGAACGGCTTTCTCTAGGTCACATCGGTCACCTCTGGTCTCTTCGTGGAACACAATCAAACAGGAAAGAAGGAACTCAGTGTTGCAAACAGTTATCAGGTGGCAAACTTTGCTGAGCCTTAGCCTGGAGATTTCAAAATGCCAGCGGTAGCTGCAAGAGATGTTTCTTTCCAGAAACTTAATCTGCAGAGGTCCTAGGCTTAGTTATACTTCATTTCATGATACACAGGGGTGCCATAACTTTAGCTGACCTGTAAACTACTTTTCTTCCACATTTCCCCCTTGGACGGCTGAGCTTCATCCTTGGAGAGGCAACTGCCTCCTCTTTTGTCATGCAACCATTTCAGTATTCTCTCTCCTGTTGGTCTGTGGTCTATTCATATTGAACAAAATTCGGCATCATTGTTCTCTCTGTTGCTCGGTTACAATTTGTGTTATCAACATTTGCATAGCATTGGTTTCAGCTTTAGTAGTCATACAATAAAACTTTACAATTCGGGTTATACAGGATTTTATTAGTAAATGACTGGTATAGATTAAAGCAAAACAAAGTGATATAATTCCTTTAGAATGTGGACCTAAAGCAAGGTCAAAACCTAAGCACAGGAACTCACTGACAGCCCAGCTGATCTGCAGCAGCAGCATCCAGGTCTGGAGTTTCTAGCATTGCGCAGCTGCTTTAGTTGCCAGGAGAACTTGGCATGGACCCTTCCAGGGAATTTTTCTCCTGATGTACTTCTGGGCACATATACTTAGTTGCCCAGCCCATGGAATGACCAGACTTGCCAGCTTTTGTAGGTAGTGCAGTGCATGCCTATGAATGAAAGGCTTTAATACATTTTGTTAAGATTTTCACTAATTCAGTAAAATTTCATCTGCCACATGAATGTCCTGAAGAACCATATTTGCTCAGGAAGAATACAAGACTCATCCCCAGTTGATTTCATGCTCATTAAAGCTTCTGATAAAGCATCCGGCCATTTCTGCTCTGTTCCAACACAAATATTTTTAGCTTACTCTTGTGGGTTCTGCTTTGTTGTGCTACTGTCCCTGCTGATTCAAGGTAATGACAATGGAAATTTTGCTGAATTTGGAGTGCTTCACTGACTTGCTTTGTCTACAGAAATGTGTCTCCCTGGTTGGGTTTATGGATAATGGTAGTTTAAATCGTAGAATCGAGTTCACAATAATTTCTCGCTTACAGGGATGGTACTTGCCTTTGTAGATAGGTGTCAAGATGCTTCAGCTTGGCCTGAATGCATGCACACCCAAACTAACACATATTTAAACCAATAATACTTGGTCATTTGGATGAAATAAATCTGAATGTTCATAAAACCCCAAAGAGGGGCTGCACTGCCCTTTTTGTCACTACATATCTGCCCACACACTCGGCCTGACAAATTGGGCATGCAAAACTATTGTGCTGAGCTACTGTAAGAAAATTCAGTGCCAGTGCATCAAGCTTTACATCTTTTGAGACAGGACCTATCCCATAATATGCACGGGCTTGGTGTGGGATCTTGGCACAAATGGGCAGCTGTCCTGACTCTGTCAAATCAGCTCCTGCTAGTCTCCAGAGTTTTGGAATCTGGGCCTGATTTTGCTTATCAGCGGCATCTTGCAGTATGGTTCTGCTCTTGGAAACCAGCTTCCTGTCCGAAAACAGCAAATTAGTGTCCCAAGAAATAGAAATCCTGGCAAGTTTGGCAACTCAAGCCATTTGTTTCCTCTCTCCACAACATCTTTACCCTCTGAACTGCACATTTAACCACAACTACCTTGTGCAGGTAATGGGAATGCAATTCAGTAATGCATCCACAAAAAGATCATTCCAAATTTGAACTCAGTCTCCTTTGCTTTTGTAAGTGTCTCAAACAATATACCTTTCTAGCTGCATAACAAAAGTCTGCATATAGTTTCTGTTTTGTCATTTTCATTTATTTATTTATTTTTCAGGCTTAGATGCTGTTTAATATCCCAACAGGACTTGGTTATTCTTTGCTATGACACACACGAGCAAAATCGCTTTAGCAAGACCTTTCCTTCCACAAAATGCACTCCTGCTTTCTGGCTTTGGCCTGATCCTTGACTATGACCTTGCTTCTGACTTCACAATTGGACTTGGGACTGTGCTTAGAATCAGTCTTGCCTTGATCTAACCCTAACCCCCAGAGCCTGACACTTAGACTTCCAAGTCCAAGGGAAGCCATGATGTGGCACCAAAATGCACGGGTGCACTCTTGTAGCAGATGCCATCACTGCTGGGTCAACATGTCCCCTCCCAGGAGGAGCACCCTCTGTCCTCTGCCTTCCCTGCACAGATGAGCATTTGGCTCTTCACCACACCCTCAGTCATTCACCACCTTAACCTTCTGTCCCCTCCAAAGGAAGCTCTGTGGATTCTCACCACCGATGCCTCTCTCCAGAGCATCTTCACCACAGCTTAAGCACATGCAGGAACCTTCAAACACTCTGATGCTCTGCACATGAGACTTCTAAGGCAAGAACCCTGAAGCTCATCCCTAGAGTGTTTTTATCTTGTTCCCTCCCCCCCCCCATTTCAGGGGACCACACAAAGGGCTTGGGGACCAGCTCTTTTATCAAGATGAGCTCATTCCAGTTCAGATGTCCCCTCTCATTCTCACCAAAGTGCAACATGTGAATGAGACAAGAAGGGGTTTTCGCATCAAGTATTTATTTTAACAAAATCAGCCTAAAACTGCAATCCAAGAAGTTTTTTGAAGACAGAAAGGAAAAGTAGCACTTGGTTCCTTAACAGAATTGTGCCCTGGCTTCAGGCCCAGCGTGGGAGCCTTGGTTGCTTGCAGGCAAGTTTTGCAGTCCCAGGCATGCCCACTCAGAAGGAAATCCATCCATATCACTGCCAGACCTCCGTGTACCTGAGGAGTTCTTGAGCCTCTTCCCGGCTACTGCTGGGAAAGCACAAAAGATTGCTCTGGATGCAAAAAAATGCCATTTAAATGTGCTTCTGCCAGGCATTGCATCCAAGGATTCAGTAGAAAACCGATTTGCAACCAGAATTCTTCCCAGTTGGCATGGAAATGGAGATGTCTCTCTCACTGGCCTTCTGCACCCTCCACATTTTTTACAGAGTGTTATAACTAGCTACTTCCACCCCCAACTTCAGGAAGGCCATGTCAGCTTCACCTCTACTGGCAGGACTAAAAAATGCAAGGGCAGGGGTGCTCAGGGCAATATCCTGGGGGAGCATCCAACGGATGCATGCTTGAAGGCCTTCCAGAGCAGCCTCAGGGAAGCCTCCCGGTGTCCATGCACCATCTGGCAACGGGGAGGGCAGTGAAGAAGGGTTGCAGCCAGTGCAGGGGTGCTTGTGAGACAGTGTCAGCATCTTCCCTGGACAGGACAGTCCAGTCTGGCCTGTGGCACAGGTCTCCTTCCTCGCTGGTTAGAAAATTGGGAAATGGCACAGAAAGCCAACAGCAGAACAGTGGAGCGATGCCCGTCCATCAAAGTGAGCGGCTGATTGTGAAGGCTTGTGATTTAATGGGGAAATGAACCCCAGGGGCGAGAAATTCTAGGATTGGAGGTATTTGGCTGGGCAGGGAAGATAAACAGGCCAATCAACTCAGCTGAGTTCAGCCAGAAGGCCAGGTGAGGACAGGTGCAGCTCAGCCAGCGACTTGGGAATCCTGTGACAGTCCTGACCCCTCAGTGAGGGAGGGAGGCATGTTGGCCCAGCATAAAGGAACAGCTGCTTGCTTAACGCGGTATATCCCTCATTCACCATGACAGCCCCCTCTGCCCTAGATCATGGGTTGTCAACTGACACTGACCCAGCACAGACAGTACTTGGGGTATTTAGAGTAGAGGCTGCATGAACGTCCCATCCTGTCCCTTCCCTTCTCCCACCTGATTTCACTGGCACCTGGCCTTGCTGTGATGGGTTGCAGGCTCACCCGGCCCATCCAGCAACAGGTGACCTGTTCCCCAGTGCATCTTGGAGGGCAAGTGCAGTTAACCAGTGGGAACATCAGGGTGGAGCATGGGAAAAAGGGAGGGGAAGGGAGGCCAGTTTGCCTGAGTCCTGACCCTGCCCTTTGCGGTATGGAGGGTCAACTGGAGGAAGCCAAATAATTTAATACAGCTCCAGCCCACTCTGTGCCACTTGGCAGGTCAGGGACCTCAGAGTCCCAAGATGGGCCAAGAAAATCTGCTCTGGGCCACTGATGAGGCCTTGCAGAAAATGTGCTCCTGGGACTTGTGCATCGTGTTTCATAAAAAGCAGATCTTGATCCCTGAATCTCAGGTGACCACATGGAAGAAACAAAAGGGAAGGACATGAGCAAGTGATTGTAATCTCCTGAAATGAAATAATAACAGCCCTTGTACCATCGAGCAGCTCCCACATGGAAAAGCTTGTATATTTCCTTTGAACAACCGCAACAATTTCTTCATTTGTTCTGCTCTGAAGCTCACACTCTGTATAATGGTTTGCATTTTAGTAGGACAGTTTGAAATGTAGCAACACATAATAATAAATAGGTTATCACATTATTGCTGCTCTTGTTTGTTCTGAAGTTCAGAAACCCTTAACTGCTTGCATTTTGGAACAGCAGAATTGCCATTTCTACAGAAGCAAGAATCATTGTGCGAGAGTGAGGGTGGGGGACCCAACAAGGATTCCAAAGAGACAAGCCCTGAACAGTTATCCAGTCAGCCAAGCTTAGTAACCAACATGCATGTCCTGAGCTGGGCCAGTGCAAAGAACGTGGCATACCCGAATCACAAGCAAGCATGTGTGCGCCCCGCATGTCTCAGCCATGGGTCCTTCAGCCAAGAAGGCTGTGGATGGAGCGCCCTCTCCTCTGAGGGTGGGAGCTGGGATGGCAGCAAGCTGGCAGTGAAGCAGCGTTCAGACGCAGAAAGAAAGGGGGTCTCTGGCACGGTGCAGCCAAGGCTGCCGCCAATCGCTCGCCTCCAAGGGCCATCTCGCCAAAGGGAACTGCAGAGCTGCCATTTTGCGTGAGCCAAGCGCAAGCGATCATGTTGTCAACCCAAGTGAGGAGGAGAGCTCCAACAGGAAGGCCCAGAGAAGGAGTACAATACGAATTAGAACTTGTGAGGTACTGTCAGAGCAGAGCTGCTGTCTGTCTATTATTTTGACACAATCCTCCAAAGAAGGAAACACATCATGCTTCAGAGAATCCAAAGTGGAAGAGGACTGCATTTGAGAGAAGCTGTCGGAGCCAAGCAGGCAGCGGGACGGATTTGCTGCAACGACTGCCATCCACCCATAGCTGCAAAACATTTAGCACTTCCTTGGCTCTCTCCAATCAAGAAACTCATTGAAACATTCTGACATTCTTTCTCCCATCCTTTGAGGTGCAAGCAAGAATACCATCTGCAAACAACTTCCTGCAAGAAAAGTGGTATTTCCAATCTACAGTTTTAGATTCCTCTGTCCTCTCTGAATCCCCCACCACTCTTGAGACCCTCAGAAGCTCTGGTAGACCTCAGTTTTCTTTCCACAGACCAGGTCTGGCTGGTGGATGGCATTCCACATCACTAGCATCTCGTAGGGCACAAATCGATGGACCAAGAGGAGCTCTCTATAGTAACAGGGATCGAACGAGCTCACTCGCGAGGACGGCAACCTCACGCCCACTGTCCGGATACCCATATGGGAGGAGGGCATGAGCCCTGCTTTCTGCAGGCACATCCCCAAGTAGACGTCATCAATGGGGAACAGCTCAATGCCAAGAGATTCTTTGTAGATGGTGCGGGAAGTGTAACCAGACATGAGCAGGCCCCCGCCCCCGCAATACGGCGGGTAAGAGTTGGACGTGGTCACTTGCTCTGGCACATAATATTTGCTCCACTTCTCACGGATGGGGCCCACGTTGGTAATCAACTGCCCCACAAAAAGATGTTCATCTCCTGCACCAGGAACACTCAGCAGATAATGGACAATATTGTTGGTGTTGGCAAAAACATCATCATCGCCGTTGAAGATGAAACGGACGCCCGGGCACCTGGCCTCCATCCAGCTGTGGAACAGAACCTGCTTGAGGGTCAAGTTGAAGAAGCTATCCTGGAAGGCCCACTGGAGAATGTCCCTGTTCTCCTCGGACTCTAGCTTCAGCAGCCGGCTGAGCTTCCATGCTTCCTGGGCATTTGCTGCTTCCCCCACGAGGAAGACCCGCCGAATGCGCATGCCTGCAAACATGCGTTCTTGCCCCCACGTCTTGCGGATGACCTCACGCCGCTCATAGTTCCCGGGTGAGGACTTGATGGCCAAGAGCAAGAAGACCTCATGGGAGATTTTTGGACTGCCGCATTTCTCTGGGACATCTAGGAGCAGTGGGAATTCTTTGCAATGTTTATACCACAAGAAGTCTTTGATGTGAGCAGGCAGTTCTGCAAAGCCAGAGACATTGGCTGCCAGCTTGTTTGCCTGGCACTCCATGATGGGTTTGGACATTTCAGTAGTAATTGGCAGGATCAGAGCTGGGCCTTCCCTTTCCTCCTTGGAAACATGCACATTGGAAGGTCTGTTTGTTTGGAGAAGAAACAACAAGCCTGTGAATCCTACCACAATCAGGAGGGTGGCTTCCAGCTTGTAGCACCAGTGCCGAAGCATCCTCCCCTGAAATGAGATGAGATGAGATGAGATGAGATGAGATGAGATGAGATGAGATGAAATGCAAGGAAAGGAAAGGAAAGGAAAGGAAAGGAAAGGAAAGGAAAGGTCAGGTCTTGGCGGATGAGGGATTCACGGTAGTGCTCGCACAGCTTTGCTGTGTTCCCTGCTGCAGGAGCACTACCAATGGCAGCAATTTAAAAAGGCAGTATTTCTGGAAGCCCATGTCATGTGGTGGTCTGTGTGATGGACTGGGCTTGGGAGACCCAGGTTCTAGTCCCTGCTCAGCCATGAGGCCCAGTGGGTGACTTTGGACCAGTCACTTCCTTTTAACTTCTTGAAAGCCAGTGTGGTCTAGTGGTTAGAGTGGTTCTGGGACTCAGACCATCTGGGTTCTGTTCCCCACTCAGCCATGGAGCCAACTGGGTGACTCTCAGCCCAGCCTACCTTGCAGGGCTGTTGTAGTGGGGATAAAACTGAGAGCAGGAGGAGAATGATGTGAGCCACTCTGAGTTCTTTAAAAAAAAAGGGCAGGATATGCATTTAATTAATACAGAAAACATAAATAACCTACCCTACCTCAAACACCAGTTGTTGTGAGGATAAAAATGGAGTGGAAGAGTATATAAGCTGCCTTGAGTCCCTTGCACAAGGGAAAAAAGTGAGATATAAATGCAGTATCAATGCTATTCAGATTGATGTAAATCATGTTGACCTATCTCACAGGAAGTTATGTGGAAGGGGCAGGGCTGTCTTAACAGCACGATGGGCCCCGGGCAAAGCAGTGTCCTGGGGCCCCTACAGCAACTACAACTACTGTTAACTTTGGAAGCTTTCCAATTTTCCAAGGGTTAACACACACAGATTAGTATGGGGCCCAGGGCAAGGGCCCATCAGGCCCAGGCGATCAGACAACCCTGGGAAGGGGCACTTATGTGAACTACCTTGGGTCCCCTGCAAGATAAAAGGCAGGGAAAACAGGAAATGGAGTGACACCTGTTTCAGTGGAGGGCTGTTTCTGATGCCACGCAGCTGCAGAGGGTGTGATGTTTGCTGGGACCAAGGCTCAACCCTTGTGCGACAGTCAAAAAAACTAATCCAAAAATACATCTGGAGAGCATTTCCTGGCCTGAGCCATGCTGTGCCATTCCTCACCTGCGATCAAAGGTGCCTTGCAGTTGGAAATGCATCTGCCATGGCAGAAGAGTATGCACAAAATATTAGGAAGCTATCATAAACACTTGAGGGAAAGCTTTATCATAACTGGAAGGGACCGATCTTTGGTGTGGCGAGGTTAAGAAAGACGACTGTTGCAAGCAAAGCTGTGGTCACCTGGGTCTCAAGCTCACACCCATGGAAAAGCAACCCCTCTGGCCCCGCCCCCTCCTCTCCGCTGCCCCGGCCCCGCTCCCCCGCCCAGCCCCT